>NW_006297152.1:0-48397 GCF_000327345.1 Myotis davidii
TCTCTCTCTCTCTCTCTCTCTCCTCCCCCCCCTTCTCTTCTACTCTAATAGATGAAAAAAAGTATCCTTGGGTGAGGATTAACCACCATAACAAAAAGAACATTAGTTTAGTTGTTTCCAAACTATTTCTCATATCCTCTCAGTGATACACCTACAAACTTACATATTGGGGATTATCGCCATTCCCACCTACAGAAGATGAGGAGGAGGCTCCTGGGACCCACGTCTCTAAGTAGCAGAGTATTTCCCAATTCACAGTTAAAAAAACACACACACACACGTACAAAAACACCAGCTGACCATGCTGATAGCAAGGAAAAGGAACAGACTGAATAGTTCATCTGTCTCAACTCCCCTTCTGATACAATTTACCCAGATCAGGGGCCGTGTCCTGCCATTAGACCTACTGGGGATTCCGCACCCATGAACCTTCTAAAAATGCAGACACTGTGGCAAGCACTGGGACTCTGAGCACGAAGGGAAGGTTCCAGGAGAGAAGGCAGAGGTGCCTCTCTTCAGAGTTCATGTTTCACTGAGATTCAATTAGCCATCACATGACCTTCGACGGAGTGGGAAACAGGTTGAGTGAGGATGGTGAATGGATAGAGGACAGGTAAAGGTAAAATGCTCCCCAAAGTGGTTTTGGGCATCACTGGGTGACCAGCATAAAGAGGGGGGAATAGCAAGGGGTTAAGAGCACAGCCTGGGGAGTCAGCCTCCCAATCCTGGTTCTATCACCTCAGCTGTGTGACTGTGGGCGAGTCCTACTGCCTCTCTATGCCTCAGCTTTCTCATCTGTAAAATGGGGACATACAGTAATTGTGTTTAGTTCTTAGGGATGTGACCTAATCAATATGCCAATTGTTGGTGCTAAACAAGAGGCTGCTGACCTGTCCACACAAATTAGGCTCTAACTCTAGCCTGTGAGGGTCAGAATAAAGCATCGAGCAGCTGGTATTAAGCGGCGTCTAGGAGGTGGGGGATGTTAAACCCCAGAAATGCTATAGGCCCTATAGTATAGGGCAGTGATGGTGAACCTTTTGAGCTCGGCATGTCAGTATTTTGAAAAACCCTAACTTAACTCTGGTGCCGTGTCACATATAGAAATTTTCTGATATTTGCAACCATAGTAAAACAAAGACTTATATTTTTGATATTCATCTTTTATATTTAAATGCCATTTAACAAAGAAAAATCAACCAAAAAAATGAGTTAGCGTGTCACCTCTGACACGCGTGTCATAGGTTCACCATCACTGGTATAGGACAACAAAGGTCCCTGCCTACACCATGAGAGATCAAAGGTGGGATTCAAAACACTCTCACCCAAAGTGAGGGGGCGTGGTCCTCAGGCTCAATAGCACCCAACAAGTAGGCATGAAGACCCATCATTACTTAAGTCATATTTCCACTGCGTCACCTGTTCACTGTGCCTATCTCACAGCACATGTTAACGGCCCTTCCGCCCTCAGCAGCGTTCTCAACTGGCGAGGGTCCCTCACTTCTCCAGTTCTGTAGGGCGGCTGGATTGAGCACAGGGGTGGGATCAAAGGGCTGCAAAGGCCTTCATATGTAGAGTTCTCAACCCCCAGTATGCCTTCGGTCCTCTCACAAAATTTTTGCAAATCCCAGAGTTAACGACCCCCAAGTGTTGCTAAACACCGCACCCCCAGAGTATTGATTTAGGTCTCTGAGTTGTTATCAAGATTCTGGGGCTCAAAACGTGCTACCAGGCCAGCAGCTTCCTTCCATTCTGTGCATAAGGCGGGGAGTGTGGGTGTCTGGAGTCGCGGGTGTAGCTCTGTGACTCTGGCATCACTTGCTGTCCCCAGCACACGTCTTGAATGAACAAATAGGATGAGTTCTCTTCTCTCGATCCCATGATCCCACGGACAACACTTAGCTCAGGGCCTTGGCTTCACTCACTGGACTAACTGGTCTCCCTCCCACCAGCCCTATCCAGTTCCACATTCCACACTTTTGTGAGAATGACCTTTTTAAAGTGCAAATTTGATAATGCTATCTCCCTTCATCCCTCTATTGCCACACTGCCTAAACCCTCAGGAGGTTCCCACTGCCTGCCATGCATTTGAAACTCCCTCAAGGCACAGCCTCAGCTCCTCTCTCCAGCCTCACCAGACCCTCCAAGACCTCCTCTCAGGCCCTACCAAACACCTTGCATGCCCTGATGATACAATATAGTCTCAAACCATCATGCTTTTGCCTGTGCCATTGCCGGTGCCTGGCCTGTCACAGCCCCTCTGCCATGCTCACCGGAAGCTTCGTATCCCCTGGGAAGCTTCCTCTGACTGCAGAGCCAGGAGCTCCTGGTGTCCCCACAGTGCCCACACAGCGACTTCCAAGGAGGCAGCTGAAAAGGCTTGACTGGCCTCCCCGATCTGGACACTAGGGGGCAGTGGAGTGTAGGTGAGCAGCGGGTGGACAGCTAGCTACCTGAGGCTGCTGAGCTGGGCTGGGGAGTTACCTGGCTCTGTCCTTACACACACACACCTCACCCCTGGAATGCTGACAGCTCTCCTGCAGGTCTCCTGGCCTCCGCCACGCCATCTTCACTCCTCTTTATGCACAGGGCTGTGCCCAACCACCGTCCTTAGCCATTACTTTCATCACCTTTTCTCTTCCCCACCCCACCCCACCCCACCTTTCCTCAAGAACATTCAGTAGCTCCTTATTATTTTCATATTATGGCCAAGCCTCTCATTTGGTTTTTTTTTGTTTATTAAAGTTTTGCAGGTTCAATGGCAATAAAAAATAAGAAAAATAATTTATAAGTCCATCCATAATTTATATTTTGTGTCCTGTGTATGTATGGTCAGGGCATAGATACATTTTTTTGAATTTAAGTGCTATGGCCTAATTTAAAATTATAGGCACTTTTCAAATTATCAATCCGACTTTATAAAAATCAGTATCAAGAAATGCCAGCTTGGCTTCAAGGCCATGCCCACCAGCCTTCCCGTCCCATTCAACCACTCCCAGCACAGCTTCTGCTGCTCCTTTGAGACCAGACTCCTTGCTCAGTCCCTGTCCTGGTGTCCATACCTACCAGCCTTTCTGAAACACCCTCCCCTTCCTTCTCTACTAGGTCACTGATCCCTCCAGACCTCTGCTCAAACCTCTCTTCTATCACAGCAGGCAGCCCGGTTGGGCAGGACACCCCTTTCTGATGCAGCTTCCTGAGGGTAGACCTGGCCGGGGGTCCTGCCATCCGCCGAGTCTATCCGTGTCCTACGGCAGCGCTAACAAACCACCACAGACTTGGTGGCTTACAACAACAGAAGTTTAGCTCTCACAGCTCTGGAAGCCACCAGTCTGAAATCAAGGTGTCAGCAGGGCCCCATGCTCCACAGAGGTTCCGGGGGAGAATCCATCCTTGCCCCCTCTGGCTTCTGGGGGAGGGCAGCATTCCCCGGGGCATCAGCCAGTCTCTGCCTCCGTCTTCACATGGCCTTCTCCCCTGTGTCTCTTTGTCTCAAATCTCCCACTGAGTCACTTTTATAAGGACACTTGTTATTGTATTGGGTCACCCAAGGTACTCTCCTCTTCCAAGATCATCCACAAAGATGTTCTTCCAAATAATGTAGCACTCACAGGTTCCAGGGATTCGGACGTGGACATATCTTCTTGGGGGCCACCATTCAACCCACCACAGTCTCAATTATGAGGCTAGT
This sequence comes from Myotis davidii, assembly GCF_000327345.1. Lineage (NCBI taxonomy): Eukaryota > Metazoa > Chordata > Mammalia > Chiroptera > Vespertilionidae > Myotis > Myotis davidii. The sequence continues at coordinate 3,692 of NW_006297152.1, forward strand.
CAGGGCCAGCTGTCAGGATCAGTGTGGAACAAAGTGGGGGCTCCCTAACCTAGCTGACCACCAAAATCACAAGTGGGACCTGGAAATGCCTCAGCTTGACTCAGAAATGCAGATTCAGGAGGTCCAGGACAGTGCCTGGCCATCAGTCGGAATCAGATAGGTTCCGCTACAGTAACAAACAACCCCAACCTGTCACTGGCTTGACACAACAAGTTTCCTTCTTGCTCGCTCTTTCCAATGATCACTTGGGTTGGTTTGGGGCTCTCCCATGACTTGTCCTTGCCCCAGGCTGACTGAGTAGCCACCATCTGACAAAGTGGGGGATGGGGGGAGAGAAACTGTGGTGATTTATGAACTGGCTTAAGGCCATTTCCAGAAAGTGGCACTCATCACTTCCTTGGCCATGCACTTACACTTCATACCCGGGAGAACTAGGGCCTGTTGTCTACAGAAAGCACCACAGGTTTGGGGGAGCCTGGCAGTGTCCTTTAGCAGAGTCGTCACATCTCTGACTAGGGTCTCCTCACTGACCAGGGCACCAGGCAGTGAGTACAAGGGTGGGGCCTGCCGCCTGCAGGTCTTACCTGTGAGTGCTCCTCTGCAAACAGCAGAACTCACCTAGGTTAACTCAAGCTGAGAATGAGCTGCATGGTTTGCAGAATTAAGTAGAAGCCTGGCCAAACAGGTTCAGGAAAACAGGCAGGGCATACCCAAGGGTGGCCAGGCAGCTGAGACCCTAGTCACAGCCACTCAGTCTGGTTAGGATGCCAGCAGAGGTGCTGCTACTGGTGTCATGATGACTAGACCCTTGACCCCACTGCTACAGCTGTATCATCTCTAACTGCCCGTTTCTCCCTTGAGAGACAAAGCCACAAGCATCCCCTGGGCTGAGACTGGGTCACAGGTAGGCCTAGAGGACTGCCTCTCATTAGGACCACACTTGGTGGCCACCTCCAACCAGGGAGGGGACTCAAATGTGGGACAGCAAAAACCAACAGACATCCTCTACCGAGGTGACCTGCTCCTTCTCCAGAGTGAGCTCATTTTGTGCACTTGATTCTCTAACGAGCTCCTTCATTCTTTTTTGGGGGTGTGGGGGGGGGAGGAGGTAGGGTAAAGAGAGATGTAGCATTTGCTCCATCATCTCTGCATCGATCCCATGGAGGCCACCAGCATCACCCAGCAGAATCAAGATTTAGATGTGTTGTTCCCCAGAAGGACAAGGTCAGGGAGCAAGAGGAGGAAGCAGGACAACCAGGCTGCACAGAACAGGGTGCAGTCTGTCAGGGAAGTGAAAACAATGTGTGAAGAAACCTGTTTGGCTTGAAATGGTTGTGCAAACTGGCATAGCTGTTTGTCCTAAGTGTTGGCTGCCGATCAAGTTATTTTGACCCTTAAGAACTCTGATGCTTCAGGAAACTGAGTCCATTTTTAGCAGCAAGCCTTTCCTCACATCATGGGGCCCACACAGATTCCTGGGATCCAGGCAGTGTTGCTGGGGAAGGAGGTGCTGGCTCTGCTCAGAGGAGAGCAGCCCCAGAGACGGAGGAAGGGAGGCAGAATGGGAGAATCATGACTTTCCTAAAACAGCGGTTCATACACGGGACTGCACAGGCCCAGGGCAGGTAAAATACACAACTCCCAGTTAAATTTGAATGTCAGGCAAACAACAATTTGAATGCAATATGGGGATACACTTATACTTTTAAGATTGCTTTTCTGATATTCAAATTTAATGAGATATCATGTATTTTTATTTGCTAAACCTGGAATTATTACTTTGTGTGCTGCTTTTCTTTTATTTATTTTGGGGCTTAGGTTAGATTTTCTTGGAATCAAGGTTTTTCACTGCCAAAAGAATACAAGTTTTGAATGTCATAGCTAGTCCTTCATTTTTTTCCACACTGAAAACTTGGCTGTTATGAATGTTCAATGCATTCTTTCATTCCATACATATTTTATGGAGCCCCTTTGAAATCCCAGGCACTGGTGCAGACCATGGGGATAAAATTGATGCCAAAATTCCCAGTCAGGTCCCAGTTCATTGTCTTACAAAATTGAAGAATGAGTTCAAGGACAAAGATGGTAAGTGAAAACAAAGTTTATTGAGAGATAGACTGACTCCTTGCAGCAGAGAGCAGCAGGGAGGGGGCCCAAAGCAGGTTTCCAGTTAAGATTCTTGGTCTAGGGGTAGATATATGTTTTGTTGGCTTCTGATTGGTTCTTTCAAAGAATTCTGACTTAGCAACATCCATACATTTTAAAGCTCAGGTTCCCACTGGTGAAACAGACCTGATTAGAGTACTGCCACTTCAGGTCCAAGGTGACATCATTGTCTCCACCCAGCTGGGTTGCCTTAGCAACTCCCACCTAGCTGGGTTCAGCTCTAGGTTACTTAGTTTTTCTCTGCAGTTTTTGTTTTTTCTTGGAATAGGATACAGTCAGCAAGCTGCATTCTGCCAGCGCCTGTAATGTTCTACTCTTCCTCCCTGCCATGGCCCGTCCCTGACTGCCTAGCACTCCTCTATCTCCTCAAATGAGGCGAATGAGGCAAAGCCATTGCCCTCCAAGAGCTCTCTCAAATTGTCAAGGCAGATGGTGAACCACAGATCACGTGTGGCTGAAAGAGCAAGGTACAGAGAGGGCGTTGACACTATGTGGATCTTGGCAGAGCAGAGAATAAGTGAAGCAGTAGGTGATGCTAAGCAGGCACTGCCACAGGCACACTGGTTTCCAAAAGCTGTTGGTCAACATTGATGAGCACAGCATTTGGGAAGACACTGATCCTATTAACGTAGTAAAGCAAGCACTTTCTGTTTGGTTGGCTTGGAAAATATGACATTGCAGGACATTTCCTTGGGGTTGACTTCAGGATCTAACACCAGGGATGTGATCTTACGATTTATAGTAACAAACATATATGTGGTCTTCCCAGGGTCCCAGCACAGAACTTTTAAAACCCCTGGAATTCCCTAAGTGAGGAGAGTGCTAAAGGTGTTATGTTAATGAGGTGACTTCTGGACCTGATGGTGGGGACTGATTGCCAGGAAGCCAAACACATGACTGGGGGTTGGAACTTTCAGGCCTGCCCCCCAGACATCCTGGGAGGAGAGAAGGGCTGGAGGTGGAGTCAACTGCCAGTGGCCAATGACTTAGTCAATCATGCCTGTGTAACGAAGCTCCATGAAAACCCAAGGGGACTGGGCTTCTGGGTTGGTGAACACATGGGAGGTTCGAGTGGCCCCCTCAGAGAGCATGGAAGCGCCGCGCCCTTTCTCAGACCTTGCCTATGCATCTCCTCCATCTGGCCGTTCCTGAGTCATGTTCACAGTGAATAAACCTGTGATCTTTTAAGTAAAATGTTTCTCTGAGTTCTGTGAGCTGCTCTACAGAATTAATAGAACCCAAGGCAGAGAGCATGGGAACCTCTCACTTATAGGCAGCTGGTCAGAAGCACAGGAAACAACCCGGGCTGTGATTGGTATCTGGGGAGGGCGGGCAGTCCTGGGGGACTGAGCCCTTAAACCCGTGGAATCTGATGCTATCTCTGGGTAGATAAAGTCAGAACTGAGTTGAATTCTCAGATACTCTGCTGGTGCCTGAGAATTGCTTTTTGGAGGCGAGGGACCAACACACATGTTGGAACTGGGTTGGGGAACCTAATTTAAGGGTCTGGCCAAGACCTGCTGGTTTGGGCTGAGGGGAGGACACAGTTTAGGACAGTGATGGCGAACCTTTTGAGCTCGGCGTGTCAGCATTTTGAAAAACCCTAACTTAACTCTGGTGCCGTGTCACATATAGAAACTTTTTGCTATTTGCAACCATAGTAAAACAAAGACTTATATTTTTGATATTTATTTTATATATTTAAATGCCATTTAACAAAGAAAACTCAACCAAAGAAATGAGTTCGGGTATCACCTCTGACACGCGTGTCATAGGTTTGCCATCACTGGCCTAGGAGCCACATTGAACCATGTCTGTGAGACTCTGTCCCGGCCCTAACCAGTGACAGGAATGTGGCTGAAACGGAGATAGTCTGAAGGAAGGTTCAAAGGACAAAATGCTCTCCACCTTATTAACTCCCAAGTAAACACCTCAGTTCTAACAGATGAGTAAACCCAAAGGAACTCAGTCTTATGAGTTGTTCTTTATCGCCTGAGGAAACAGCAAGGGCAAAGGAAAGTACTGTGTTATCCTGAGCGTTATTATGCTTTTTAAAAAAAATCCTTAGAGGACATTGCTTCCTTTCTGGAAGAGCCTCTCTTCTGGGAACTGGGACTGACGTTGGAAGGGCGCTACCCTTCCACACTGAGCTCTGGATTGGGTGTCTGACGCTGGGTGGCAGCCGGGCTCGTGGTGGCCGGTCTGAGGTTCAGGAGACTCAGCCCTGGAGCTGGGTCATACTCCCCTAGGGAGACGTGAGGTCTCCAGCATGTGACCAGGCCGTGGTGGGCCCAGCCGCAGTGTGGGTCGTGGAAACGAGGCCCAGCCGGTTTTGTGAGAGTCCAGAACAAGTACACGTAGCCCAAGGGTGTGTGAGCCAACCGCAAGCCTGTGGAAATCAAGGACGTTGTTGTCTCCTGCTCCCATCAGAGTCAGAAATAGAACTCTGCCCTTTGTCCTTGAGGAGCTGAGGCAACTGCACGTGGGTGTCACCAACCACAGGTCCCTTTGTTCCTCTCTCCCGCCCACTCTCCTGCTCCATCCCTCCCTCCCCTGACCTCAACCACAGCCTGTGGACACTGTGGGCTGTGCTCAGCCTGCTGTCTGGCATCTGGGCGAAGATGGACCCCCCTTCCCTGCACGAGGAGCGCCTCTGGAGAATGTGGCTACTGCTGGAAGCGGCACAGCTGTTTCCTTGCCCACATTAGCATCACACCCAAAACCCTCCTCAAGAACTGACCCTGACCTGGGGCCATTCAGACACACTGGGCTTTTTCCTGGCAGTAACTCTAGTGCCAGACATGTGTCTAGGGTTTTAAAACTTCATTAACTGAGGCTCACAGTAAGAAATACTGTGTATTTTCCATTGCATCCGTGCATACACTATGTACTGGATGTCTTCCACGCATGCATCCCATCTGGCTCCCTGCCCTCAGGCTTCCCTGGGGTTCAGCTAGTGGGCAGCCCTGTAGGAGGTGGGAGAAAGGGAGAGGACGAGGGTAGGTACTTATTCCCCACACCCCAGCTGGCTGGTCTCCTCCCTCTACTGATGATCACAGCTCCTGTCTGAGCCTCTCCACACCATTCTCTCTGTCCCCAAGCTCTGGAAACGCCAGATCCTATTCTACTTGTTAAGAATGCTATTCCACCCACTAAACTGACTCCATGACCCCCTTGAAGGTCTCGACCCCAGTTTGAAAGCGTTGCTTAGAGGCAGCCCAGTAGAGGCAGCTCTCAGCGAGCCTGGCTACAGCATCCAGCAGAAGTCAGCACGGAACATGCCTCAGGGGTTGTCAGGTGACTGCAGAGTGGGTGTCTCATGGGGATGCCCTTGGGAAAGGTTGGGCTCCTCTGGGGGGTTAGGGGGGGTAGTTCCTGTCTGTGGTCATCACACTGCAGGGAATGGGTTTCCACGCCTGACTTGGTTAGAAGCCTCAGAGGTAGCTGGGCTCTGGGGTGACTCACATCACAACAGGAATGTAAATACCACGGTGCTAATTCAGCTATTCATGGTGAGGATACTGCCATCGAGTGGGCTGGAGATCCATGCCTTCCATCAGCACCCTCTCCAGTGGGGAATTCTATCTAGAACGCCTGGCTATCCCGGGAAGGCACTGCACCAGCACAGCCTCAGAGCACGGGAGTCCTTTGAAGCCTGGAGCCCACTGGGTGTCCTGGGCACCTTCTCTCTGGGGTGCCTGCCTCAATGCCTCTTGGTCCCTACATCCTTGCTAACCCATTCATGGACGCTCTTGTTCTATTCCCTTCTGTGTCTGAGCAATTGAAGCTACTTATTTCAATTCTTGGTGGTGGCAGATGGGGGTGGCTGTGTCCATCATGGCCACCCCGACTGTCTGACAGATGGTCCAGAGCTGTGTGACCAGCGTCTAGCCAATCTGCAATAACCGTAAGTACATATTTATTGAATGCTTCATAGAAAGCTCTGTATGGCACCGAGGACTTTTTTGTCACAATCTCATTTCTCTCCCATAACAAGCTGATGAGATAGTAACAATCTCCCTGTTTTGTACATACAGGGACTGAGGCTCAGAGCAGTCAGGTGACTTGGTTGAGGCCATAGCATAAGTCAATAGCTAAGTGTCCCTAGAAACTGTGACTATGGTGTGTCCTCCGAAAGGACAGGGAATACCATCCTTCCCCCTACAAGTTCTCACTCCCCGAAGACAGGACTGTGCCCCCTTCAGTAACCTGCCTTCCCACCCAGCTTGCCATCTGCAGTGCCCAGGGGTGCCCTGTTACCCACAGTTCCTGATGGACGCAGACTGGGGACCAGCCTCTTGCCAAAAAGGGAAGGACTATGGGAGCCTCAGACCACAGGGAAGTGACTGCATGGACACAAGAGATCGTGGCGGGTGACTCAGCTGTGCAGCTGATGGACATGGACAGACGTCAGTCCTCAAACCAAGGCCCTTCCTTTCTTCCCCTGGAACAAAGACAAACCCTGGCTCTGTGATTTGGTTGCCATAGGAACTAGAAAACATTGGGTAACATGGGACCTCGGGACAGGTAGGTCCAGGTAAAAACAACTCTTTCCTGACCCCGAACTCTGAATTCCAAGCACCTATCTGCAGATTAGGTAACTAGCCAGGGGGAGTTACACTACCACCTGGATTGAATGACCATGTCTGAACCAGGAAGTCTGGGGCATTCACAAGTCTGCGTGACCATATTCTGGCCAATATTCCTGTTGTGAAGAAATGGGTCTCGAATGTGCTTTCTGCTTAGGAGACTGAAAATGATGTGATGTGCCTGCCCCCGATGTGGGCCCTGTCCTAGGCCCTGTGGGCAACATGAAGAGATACACCGATCCCCACGCTCAGAGAGCTCTGGGCACAGGACACACACTGGGACAGTACAGCCAGGAATCACTGGGGAACAGTGAGGGAGGAGAGTGGGGAGGGGGTTCTGGGAAGGGTGGAGTTTGATGGAGTGACCCAGAACTCTCCATTCCCAGCCAGCCCAGCTGAGGGTGGCCATGTTCACTCACCAGTGAGAGGTCCTGGGTGACAGCTGGGGCAGGGGCTAGGATTCTTGTATAGGCTCGGCCATCTCTGCCTTCTCTGACTGTCGCTTTCTGGTTCTCCTGTCCCCCCTCCCAGTCCCTCAATGCACACTGGGCACTGCGGTGTAGGGCACTCAGCTCAGATGTCCAGACAACAATGTCCCACCCTCCCTAAGATTAAACAGGTTCCCCTCCAGACTCATCCCTCCTCCCCTCTCCCCAGATGTCTCCTCTTCCCTAAAGTGACAACATATTCCAGGATTAAAGCCATTCTCTATAGTCACACTGTGGCCAACGTCCGATGAGCGGGAGTCTCTCACAGGAGTACCTCCCTGCATCCTTAGCAATTCAGACTCAAAACCTGGAGACAGGGTTCACATCCTGCCCCACAGCCTATTACCTTCTTATCTCTTCTCTCTTGGTTCACTGCCCAACCAAGTCCCATAACCAGGAAATCTTGTTGGTACCCATGATTCCTCTGGTCATCCCTCACACCCCCTGGTCAGCAAGGCCTGTTGACTATGGCCCCGGAATGGCTTCTGCTGGTGTCCCCACTGTGTCAGCTGCCCTGGTGCTGTCGTGGATGAGGGTGCCAACCTCCTTACTCATCCCTGCCTCCTGCCTCTACCTCCTCCATCCTGCATGTGGGGGTCAAAATTCACTTTCTGACACAACTCTGGTCATGGTGCTCCTGCTCCGAAACCCTGCATCTCCTTCCTGCCTAAGAGCGACACCCAGGCTCCCTGGGAGGGCAGGAGGCCCCCCAGTGTGGCCCCAATCTTCCTTCCCAGCCTCACCTCCTGGAGGGGGCTCTCTCTCTCTCTCTCTCTCTCACACACACACCCCATAGCCAGGGCTACGTCACCCTGTTGTTCTCTGCTCCTTGCCCCTTCTGGCATCACCGCTTTGTCATGCTGACTCCCCTGCCTGAAACCCCAACTTCCCCCAACCGAAGGAACTCCTACTCCTCAAGGGCCCAAGCCTAGCTCAAGTGTCTCCCCGACCCCATCCCACCTCCAGGTCCAGGGCAGAGTTCCCGACACGTCCTCTGTGCTCCCACATGAGTCGGCAACTTCCACACTGAGCAGAAGTTCCTGTTCCCAGCCTCCTCCACTAGCCCGCCACTTGCTAGCGTTGGTCCCGTCCTGTTCCTCTGTGTGCCTGGCACCCAGCCCAAGCAAGGGCTCCTCGAATGCCACACAAGTCCCTGGGTCCAGCTCTCAGCACTCTTTCTCGAGACCTCTTGCTACTTGTCATTCAGTGTAGGCCTCAACCTCCAGGCCTCTGTCCTCCATCACCCTCCCATGCCAGGACCAGCCTGGTGACCCTGTGCCCCTCACAAAGGTCGGCTGGCATTTCTGTGGGGAGATCACATACTCCACGACCCCTGTGCCAGAGCCCCCACTGTTCTCTCACCAGAATCTTCTCCCCGCCTAGCTTACCCTCATTCCCTGAGGTAGTGCAACCCAGGCTGCTCAGAGGTGCCTTCTCCAGTCCTCTCAGTCAGGATTTACTCCCCCACCCCTTCCCCCGCAGCCTGTGAATCATACCTGGCCTTCCATCCTTGCTGTTAACCTGAGTTTTCTTCCTCTAGACCAGGGGTGGGGAATGTCCAGCCCGTGGACCGAGTAAGGCCTGAGAAATTATTTGGTCTGGCCCTGCCAAGGCATTAGGGGTGAGTTAATTCAATGTTTGACCAAATATAGCTGGCTAATTTTTAAGTTGATAATTTTGTATGGTCCGTGAATGATGTTATAAACATTCAAATGGCCCTTGGCAGAAAAAAGGTTCCCCACCCCTGCCCTAAACTGTGGGTCCCCCAGGGCAGAAGCCCGCCTCACTTATTTCCATTTCCCTATGGTACTTTGCCTAGGCACAGAGAACAGTTACCCCCAAATGCTTGTGGAGGTGCTGAATCCTGCCATTGCCCTAGAGTGCCTCCCTGGAGCCTGTGACAGGTTGGCCACCTCGGTCACAAAGGGGAGCAGGAGCCCTGTCTCTAACCAGTGGGCTGATGGAGTCCTCGTTGCCCCAGAGGGGTGCATGAGCAGAGGGAAGAGTGGCTCCCTCAGCTCTGAAGTCAGGCACCTCACAAGAGCACTCAGGCTCCCAGGCCAGCTGGGGAATCTGAAGGCACTGTGACAGCCCACCTTGCCCTGGGCACTTGGCCACTCCCTCTTCAGGGCTTTCAAGCAGGGCAGGCTTTGCAGAGGGGCATTAGCAAGCTGACTAAGGCAGGGGAAGCCCTGGAGAATATGTGACATAACTACCCAACAGCTTCCCTTAAGTTAGGCCACACTGGTCTTCCTTCAGGTTAGACACAGGTGTCCATCCATCCATCATGAGGCCCGGTGCCTCCTGGGAACATGCATGGCATGAGCTCAGGGCTGGAAGGGGGCTCCCCTCGGCCCTGTCCAATGCCCAGGGCTCATTTGCCTCTTTCTCCTCCTCATCACCTCTTTAGCTTCGGCATTTTTATTCCCAGCCTCACATGACTTCCTTCCTGTAGACCTTGCCATTCCTTCAACCTGTACCTTCTCCTCCATTAGAACTTCCTATCTAACTGCCCGGGTGCAAGCTCATTATACCTCTACCTGAGGCATTGGGGTCTGCCTTGCCCCCTTCTTCCCCCTTTCCTCTCTCCGGAAAACTGGGTTTCCCAGAGGTCGCCATGCCCCTAGAGCCATAAGGGTCCTGAGGAGCCCACTTTCTTCAGGCTGCAAATTACTTAACCATTCACTGAGCACTTACACTGGGAGTCCTGGGAAACCAGAAGGGCTGACACCTGCCTGCCCTCAGGGGACTTGTGCAGCAGAGGACCAAGGAGCCATTGGAAGGGCTGTGACAGTAGGGAGATGTGCAGGCTGCAAGGCACAGAGAGGGGCAGCTGGGGCTCTGCTGGGGAAGTGACGGCCAAGGGAGGCCCCAAGAATGGTTGTTGGCTGGGGAAACTTTATTCTACGTAGAGAGAGGCCAGAAAGAACACAGGGTCTTGGGGGAACTGCAAGCAGGTCCATATGCTTCAGAGTCAAGTGAGAATGGGAAGGGGAGGGAGTAGAGGCTGGAGAGAGGCAAGGGGAGACTCGTGCAGCACCTCCAGTGCATGAAAGGAGTTTGGATTCAATCCAAGAGCAACAAGGACTTGCCAAAGGGCCTTAAGCAAAGAGTGATTATACTGAGTAGCTAATGTAGGAAAAATTCATTTCTATCAGATAATGGGGAAAATTCTGGAGTAGGCTTGCTCTTGGCCAGGCTCACATTCATTGAATACACTGAAGAAGAGGCCAGAGCCCTGTCCAAGGCCCACAGCAAGCAGGGACCCCATGCCTGTGCCGGGGCAGGTGGAGAGATAGGGGTGTACAAAGAGGGGAGTATTGGGTAAGGTGGAACACTTAGGTGTCAACTAACAGAAGTCAACTTGATCTGACTTAAACCAAGAGGACATTGGTTGTAAAGCTGGAGGCCCAGGGCAGATGCAGGAGAACTCTCAGAGGGGCCTTGATTCAGAGACAGGGTGTCCTCAGCACCTCCTGTCCATGCTGCCCCTGCCCACCTGCTCCACCTTCTCTTTGAGCCCTTCCTCAGTCCCTCTGGCTGCTGGTGAGCCTGCTCCCCACTGACCCGGAGGTGATGAGTGACCCAGGACAGAGACCCTGAGAACCCCAGCATGTCCAGTGTAAGCTGCTGTGGTCAGGGGTGTCCAATGTGTAAACCCAGGGCTCCTGCTGGGCATTGGGGGGTGGTCCCCAGAGAAGAACTGTGTACTAATCTTGTAGGGAGAAAACACATAGATCCCTACAACCTAAAGGATTTTCATGACAATAGGTAATATTTTTGAGCACTTACTCCATGCTGAGCACTTTGCTAAGTGATTCACATGTATTTTCCTATTTAATTCTTGTGGCCCAGTGAGGTAGATGCTATTATTGTTTTTGATGTACAGACCAGGAAACAGGCACAGAGAGTTCTGGCTGAGCTTTCCCGTTCAGTTTTTTAAGGCACAACACCCCAGTCCTAGAGCAAAAAGGAAGAGAAAGGCCACCCTTTTACCCAGTGTTGTGCTGGTAAATGTTTAACAACCAGCTCTCGGGAGGAGACTCTGGCTTGTAGCATTTGCTGGTTTCCAAGGTGTAAATACTCCCATTATGGTTGATTTCAGGCTACCAACGGTCAGGAGCCAGTTGGAGCCGGCTCAGCACACTCTGCCTCTCACCCCCTGTGGGTGACGCCCAGAGCTGTGTCACAGGGCTCTGTGAGGGAGGGCAGTGGTTGTCAAAGTGTGGCTCCTGAATACTTGTTAGAAACTCAAACTACCTGACCTGACCCCAGATCTACTGAATGGGAAACCCTGGGGGAGGAGGGGAGGACCAGCCCCCCCCCCCACACACACACACAAGCTTTCCCAGCCCTCCATGGGGTTCTGATGCAAGCCCAAGTGTGAGGTCCCCCGGGGCAATAAGGTAATGTGCCCATTCGCAAACCAAGCTGGTCCTAGTCTTCATCCTGGAGTTGGGAGAATGGGGCTTATTTCTCACTCTTTGCAGAGAGGCCAACTGAGGCCAGAGGGGTGAGGTGTGCTGGAAGGTGGTGGGTGGGCCAAGGGGGTTTAAGGAGTCACCTGCCAGCTTTGGTCTCCCCTCCCATCAGGTAACCGGGTGGGGGATCTCTAGAGTCCCTCGGCCGTGGCCCTCCACAGGTCTGTGAAGTGATTTGCTCATGGACCCAAGGTGAGAGGGAGAGTGGAAAGGCTGAGCTTGACTCGAAGCAAATGGCCAGAGAAGAGGGAAGGAAGGAATCCACGGTCCTCCAGTGCTGGCTCCTCTGAAGAAGGGACTTGAGGAAACAGGGGCATAAAAGCATAAGGCTCAGTGGTGCCCTCGAGCTGCCCAGGGCCTCGAGGCCAGTCCAAAGGGGTTCCAAATTGAGGAAAGTCCCAGGACTAGTGCAAAAGGGGCCGGACCAGCGATCTCTCTGCCTCAGATCTGAGCCCAGAAAACCTGAGATGGCTGCTGGGGCTGCTGGGAGTCCCGGGTCCAAGTCCCGCTAAGCTCTCTGTGAGATATGTTTGCTGTCTGGTTGTCTCAACAACTTCCCTGGTCCCCAATCCAGATTTACTGTTAACCAAAGACAAACAGATCAAGAGCCAAGTATCAGAAACAATGCAAATTCTGAGTCAGCCCTGAAAGGCTGTGCAACACCTGGGCAATCAGCGAGGGCATGATGTCACCCGAAGACATGCCTGGCATGCAGACAACGGCGGCCACGTACACAGCCCATGTGCTCTGGTCACATGGGGAAGAGGGGGTTCCCCATTGAGCTCAGAGTTTCTGACTGAGAACCAAAACACAAACAGAAACAGTCCTGTCACAATGAGCTCCGTAAGTCATGTGACGGCCCCGTTTTTCACTCAGTGGCTTAGTCACAGAGCAGACTCAGAGCGAGTGACTGAGAACCAGTCTGCGGGAATGCTGGCCTGCCTTTGGCTTTGGCAGAAAGTCGGGTCTACCCCAATTTCAGACTCTCTCCCTTCAGGAAAGAAGCTCTGTGTGAGTTTCCTCTGAGGCACCTGCTCTAGAATTTCTTTAGCAAAAATCCTGGACTCAGTACTAGACTTCACCTCCTGCGGTGCTATGTCCCTGCCGTGTCTTATCCGCACTTGACCTCCAGGTCGGCCCCCAGGGAGAGGTGGGCTGCCTGAGGGACCACTCCTTCCTCCCAATCCCGAGGGCGAATGGCAGGTGCTTCAGCAGCCACTGGTCTAAACTAAGGAAAGTTTGGGCTTTCTGCAGACAAAGCATTCTGCTCGGCAAATCCTGAGCACATAGCAGTTGTACACTGAAGGGTTTAGGTAGCAGGGAGGTATGAGGTGATGGGGTCAAGGGCTCATTCCATCCTCTTGCCTCTATTCTTCTAGGAACTCACTCTTTGCAAAGCAACTGTTGCCCACCTGGAATCCTGGCACTGGGCAATGGTGTGGGTGATACATAAATGGGCAGCCAGGTCACGGCCCTCAAGGGGCTTACATTCTATTTGAAAAGATGAAACTATCACAGCCCAACACAGTCACAAGCAATCGGGAACAGCCTGCAAATTTACCACAAACCCAGAGTAGTGAGGCATAGGATGTCCCTGTGCTAAACACACCACATCTGAATTCTAGCCCTGCCACTCACCAGCGGCCGTGTGACCTTGGGCAAGTCGCTTAAACTCTCTGAGCCCCAGCCTACACTTCTATAATGGGGTGCTAAAAATTCCTAACTCACAGGGCAGTTTGAAAAGTGAAATAATGGTTGCAAAACAGCTGATAAAATACCCATCACATAATAAGAACTTGATAAATTTGAATAGTCCTCTTAATTCCTCTTTGGGCTAAGAGGGGCTATAAAACATGAATCATTTATGTCCGGTCTCTAAACTTAGAGCAGACTGGAAGCAATAAAGTGAAGGGAAGCTTTAAAAGAGCAGGGAAAATTAACGCAGGAAAGTCCGACAGCAATGAAATATCTAGAAAAAGTATAAAAGCAGATGCAAACACAAAGCAGCACCTGGGACTACGCATTGTGGAAGCAGACAGACACCTCCACCCCACAGCCTCCAGGGCCATCCTCTCATCACAGGCCAGCAGAGCAGGTGATGTTCACAATGAAACAGTGCTCATGGCCTCTAGAAGCCAGGGATGAGCACAGTGCATTTTTAAAATATTTAAATCTAAAGTATTTAACATTTTTTAAAAAATGCTTAGAGTGTGCTGGGTGGTAAATTTTCAAACGTCCAAAAAATTCAGCTGCTACAATTCCCCAATGGTTGGGTTAGCGGGTTTTTACTCTACTTCTCTATATCTGTCAGAGAACTTAGAATCATGCTGAGCACACCATGGGGTCTGCACTTGGCCTCCCTGTCGGCCCCAGAGAGAGGTGGGCTGCAACAGATCCCTGTTTCCTGAGAAACCCATTCAGTGTTGGAATATGGTTTGTTCTGTTTCCCACTGTCAACCATTCTATGCATTCACTGACTGAGGTCAGGGAATGGGCTCCATCTTCTCTTTGAAACGACAATACCACCTGCCACTCCCACCAACCTGTCCCTCTTGTATTCCAGAGTTTAGTTAATGGCGCTATCACCTACCAGATGAGGACAACAGCAATAATAGGATGTTAATGAAATCAGCAGGTAACTGCAACCCCAGGTCCTGCCTCAGGGCGGGTGTGTGTGTGGGGGGGCTTTTGGCCAAGGCCACAGCCCCTATACCAGCAGTGGGCAAACTAAGGCCCACTGGCCGGATCCAGCCCGTTTGAAATGAATAAAACTAAAAAAAAAAAAAAAAAAAAAAAAAAAGACCGTACCCTTTTATGTAATGATGTTTACTTTGAATTTATATTAGTTCACACAAACACTCCATCCATGCTTTTGTTCCAGTCCTCCGGTCCAGTTTAAGAACCCATTGTGGCCCTCGAGTCAAAAAGTTTGCCCACCCCTACCCTATACCCTCCAACCCCTGAGCTGCCAAATCTGGGGGGAAACCTGAGGCCCTAGGATTTCCCTGGGCTAGGGACACTCCAGGTGGGAGAGGAGGGATGGAGTGCCCCTTCCACTTCTTGAGCTGCACACAGGGGAGGAATGTTGCCCCAGGCAGAGGGTACCCAGAGCTTTCCTGCTGGCAGCCCACCCAAGGCAAGAATGTTCCCAGGACTCAGAACACCCCAGCCATGCTCCTCACAAGCCTAGCCTTCACCCAGCTCCTGACAGGTGGCAGGCTGCTGGCTGCTGCCAGAGCAGGAGGGATCTGTTGTCTGCAGAGAGGCCCACCTGCTCCCTGCCCAGCCCCTCCTCCCAGCCTCCCACCTTCTCCCTTGCCCTGTCCCCAGCAAAAGTTGCTCGTAACCTCAAACATGTCTCTTCCGTTTTCTATTTGATTTTCAGCTTTTATTTCTTGTTAATGCTTTAAAAAAGAAAAGTAAAACAGATTAAATTCTTCTGGGAAGTAGCCCATAAGTAAATACGATATCTCTGTGTTCAAAAATTACCATTCAGAGCAATCAGGAAATCTCTATTTCTTTTTCCTTCTGAGCTCTGTCAGGGTTCTGTTCTGGAAACACACCCAGGGTTTCCCCATCTCTGACCCGCTCTTCTTTCCTCCCTCTCTACATACGCACACTGAGACCGGGAGGTGGGCCTGGCGGGCAGAAAGTGGCCTGGTGGATTCTGGAGTTTGAATCTGGGCTTCCCTCTACCAGCTGTGACCCTGAGTGAGTTACTGAACAGCTTTAGGTTTCGTTTCCCTCATCTCTAAACCGGGGAGCTGGAACTGCTCCCTCATTAGTGGGCCTCCCTCCCCCACCTGTACTTGTGTGCCCAGCAAGTGGCAAGCTCCTCTCTGATCCTGCTGTGGCCCATTTCTTCCATGAATTTTTTTCTTGATTGTCTCAACTTGTGACCGAGACAGCTAACTCCTCACACCAACCCTACTCCCTGCTTTTTCTTTACTAACAGAATCCCAATTTTATTCTGGGGGCAGCAATGTGCCTGCTGAGAAACTACATTCCCAGGCCCAGCATGAACCACTGGCATGGACAATGAGACGTAAATGGCAATCTTTGGGACGGGCTTCAGAGAAAGCTCTTTTCTTTTTTGTTAACCCTCACCTGAGGATAGTTTTCTACTGGTTTTGAGAGAGAGTGGAGGGGAGGGGGAGAGACAGAGAGAGAGAAACATTGATGTGAGAGAGACAAATCAAGTGGTTGCCTCCCACACAGTCCCCAACAGGGCCAGGGATTGAGCCTGCAACACAGGTATGTGCCCTTGACCAGAATCAAACCTGGGACCCTTTAGTCCGCAGGTCAATGTTCTATCCACTGAGCCAAACTGGCTAGGGTGAGAAAGCTCTTTTCCAAAAGCTGACTCAACTGTGCCCTTTTGTCCCTTACTCTCATTCCCCTTTTTCTTGTCTGAAATGTGAATGTGATGTCGAGTCACAGTGACCATGCCAAGACCCATGGCAACCTTGTAGATGGAAGTCATATCCTAAGTATGGCAGAGCAAATGAGCAGAAGGAGACTGGGACACTGAAGGCATGGTCCCCCAGACTTCAGGATTTATGTTACACGAGGAAAGAGAAGCCAGTTAAGACTTCTATTACATGTAGCCCAATGTAACCCCTACATCCGGATATGTGGGTTGATGCCTTACCCTCTTCTCTGAGCTCTATCGAGTCACACGTATGAGCACAATTGTATCAGAGATTTTGGACATAAGCAAAGTAGCCTAACAATCCAGATTTTTCAGACTCCCAGGAGCAGAAGTTCTGATTCACATAGAATATCTGCACTCCAAAGCTAAGGAAGTCTTGCATTCAAGTTACTTCTCCATCACTGATATTTATCATAGAGGAGGAATGAAAGGCAGATGAATGCCGATTGCAATGCAAACACAGTTTGCAGGACTGTAGGATTTGTTAACCCAAGAGCATGATGGGGCCAGCAGACCTCCAACCCACCTCTGGTTTGGGGAAAACTCAGTCGATACTGTTCATAAGTGTATTGGTTCTAGACCAAGGAATGAGTGAGTTCTACCTTGAGCAGCATAATCATTTCTTCACATGACCAAATTCTGCATCCCCAACAAGCTCAAGTTTGCAATTACATTTCAAGTTACTTACTATGCACTTCCCACATGCACGTTTCTATGCTAAGTGCTGGTGGGATGGGTGGGGGGGCGACTCGGAGATGAAAAAGACCCAGGCCTTGCCCTCAGGGAGTTGGCAAGCTGGTTGAGGAATGGCACAGACACATAATCCCCACACAAGTGTGGGCGGTTGCAGAAAGGCCATCAGAGAAGTAGAGAGGGATGGGAAATACAACAGAGGAAGTGACTGGTGCTGCATCTGAACTGAGCTTTGGGAATGAGTGGCATTTTAACCAGGGGGCAGGGTGGGCAGGGCTTGCCCAGTGTGAAGGAGCAGCGGGAACAGGACACAGCAGTCACCAGGCATGGAGTGATTCCAAACTGTCACAGTCTAGTAGCACTACAGCGTTGGGAGCCTGAGGCCGTGAAACTCAGGTACTGAGTGTGGGAGATAAAGCGATGACTGAATTAAACATAAAAATGATGGCCAGCATGCACTGGCTATGTAATATGTGCTGGCCACTGTTCTAAATGCTTTCTGTGAATTAAATCACAACAATCCTATAAAGTAAGGACTATTATTCTTCCCATTTTACAGGTCAGGAAACTAAGCTTTCACCAAGGAACCAGTTTGCCCAATGTCAAAACTCTGAGAAGAGCCAGGATGCAGTTCCCTCTGGCTCCAGGGTTTGCTCTCTTAATCACTAAGTACCGTATTTTTCTGTGTATAAGACACTATTTTTTTTCTAAAATCGTTAGCTTGAAAATCGAGGGGCATCTTATACTCAGAAGTCAGCTAAGGAAGGGAGCCCCCGCTGGTGCTAGCTGCCCAGACCTTGTCAGACAAGCTTCCTCCAATCATGAACCTTATTATTACTGACGTCAGCTGATGCCGTAATTGGAGGTGCAGGTGGAGAGTGCACAGATGCAACAGGGACCAGAGTGTTCTGAGCCCATAAAGATGTCAAAAAATAAAAAGATAAATACCGGTAAGCAATTGTCTTACTCAGCAAAATTCAAAACAGCATGTAATCAGCTATGCAAAAGAGCATAGAAATAGAGCTGCAGAGAGACAATTTGGACCTCCTCCCACTGTTTGATCAGACAGTGGAGAAAACAGGAAGAACAACTCCTTAAGGTGCCAAAAAAAAGAAGAAGGCCTTAAGAGGAAAACCAGCAAAACGTTTAAAATATTGATTTCTTAATTTGGGGTTGGAAAAGTCTTATACATACAGTAACAGTAGGGCAAGGTCAGACCTCTTCAGTGGGGGTTTTCAACACGACTCTGAGGGGTGTGGCTTCCTTGCACAGATCTGTGAAATGAGCAGGGGACCATCAGAGTGAAACTTGTGACTTTGTTGCTTCCCTCTGGGGGCTCCCTGAGGATGGGCTACAGCACTGAGTAAAGGCAGGGGACCCACTTGGAGGCAGAGACACTTGAGGGCCTTACCTGGGGCAGGGCCAAGGGGACAGAGGGCTGGAGCATCTCTGCAGAGACTGGCCAGGGCTGGAGTGTGTGGAGCTCTCAGTGCACATGGTGGTAACTGACTGCTACTGAGCAAGATGAAGACTTTTAAGAGATGAGAAAGGAGGTTGTTCAGATTGGATCAAACTCGTCCCCAAGTTTATCCTACAGATGCATCACCTGCAGGTGACCTGACGTATGGCAAGATTACTCACTGAGACATTACATGCGACAGGGAAAGACTGACACCAGGCTAAAAGTCCACCAACGGACACTTTAAATACATTTTGGTCTGCTAGTATATCAAAATACGTTTTTGTACATCCTGTGAGATAAACATGGCTTTCACAATTTTAAATGTTTGGAAAAAATGAAGAATAATATTTTGTGATATGTGAAAATTACATGAACTTCAAATGTCAGTGTCCACAGATAAAACTTTATTGAAATGCAGCCACATACATTCGTTTATATCATCTATGCCTGTGTTCCTGCTCCGATGGCAGAGTGGAGCCGTGTGAGAGAGGCCTCTTGCCTACAAAGCCAAAAATATTTAAATCTGGCCCTTTTCAGAAAAAGTTTGCCGATCCAAGGTGGACTATCTCTGGAAAGCTGCACAAGACATGAACCATGGCTGCTGCCTCTGGGGAAGGGATGTCCAAAGGGCATAAGCAGAAAGGAGACTTCTTAAAGTGTAACTTTTTTAACTTTTGAATTTTGAATCATCTGAGCATCCTCAGAGAGCACTTGGGTGTACAGCCCATGGTTGCCCTCAGGACTCTCTTGGTCCTGGAAGACTCTGCCTCATTTATGACCCAGCTCAAAACTTTCCTCCCAAACACAGGAGCCAACTTAATGGCTGACCTGGTGGCCAAATCTGGGTAACAAAATACACAATGAAATAGATTATAACTTATAGTATAAGGATAAAATAAGCAATGAGTCCATACTGATATAAATATTTGAATAAATAAATAAAGGAGAAGGTACAGCTCTTTCTTACAACAGAACTCCAATTAATAAATGTTAGAAGGCACAATAGAAGTAGAAAACCATCATTTGGCAAACACCCTCAGTAATAATTGTTTTAAGCAAGAATTATCCATGGAAACAAACATTTGTGGGTGAAAACATCATGAGAAGAAGGATGTTTATATAATCTCAAAGTATTTCCCTATGAGATGCTGATGAATTAATTGCAAAGGAGGAAAACAGTAACTTTATAGTGGGAACACCAGGCAGACATTACCTTATAACATACTGGCTCTGGGTACTGCCTGATAGGATGTGTTGAGAAGGCCACAATATCACCTCTGTGGTGTTCTGGTCAAAATGCACTGTCTGAGGAAATACCAGCCAAACCCAAATTGAGGGACATTCTACAAAATACAAGCATGAAGGAGTAAGATTCAGGAATTATCCCAGACCAGGAGGAACTAAGGAAATATGACAACTAAATGCTACATGTGATCCTGGATTGGCTCCTGGCCCAGATGAAGACATTAGTAGGGCAATTGATGATATTTGAATGAGGTTTGCAGCTAATGTCAATTTCCTGGTTTTGATGACTGTCCTGTAAATTCGTAGGATGTTAACATTTGGGGAAACTAGGTGAAGGCTATTCGGGAATTCTTTGTACTATTTTTGCAACACTTATGTAAGTCTGAAATTATTTTGAAAAACAGAACAAAAGCCTTCCCTCTTTTGTCCAACTTCCCCAGTCACCCCTGTAGCTGTGCGTGGGCAGCTACTTCACACATTGTACTGGTATTGTGAGTTTACATCTCTCTCCCTCAGGCTCTGAGTTCTAGGATAGGGACTATGTCTCTTTAATCTTTGTTTTCACCTCATCTTGAACAGAAGCTGGCTTCCTGTCTTCCTTTCTAAGAAACTCCCCACTCTACTCCCTTCATTCTCCCACCGTTGCTCAGACCAAAATCCTAGGAGTCATCTTTGGTTTCTGCTCAGGCTCCCCCTTCAGAATTTCCATCTGCCCCCAAAGAGAGCAATCTGGCACTGGAGAGATGTTGACCATAAAAGCCTTGGCCGGTTACTGGGCTGGGTGGGCCTTCCTTGGAGTTTCACGTGCTTCTGGCTGACTGAGAAGAAAAAGGAGGATCTAACTCCCCAGACTCTTTCTGAACTGCCAATGTGAGGTGAGACTTTCAGATGACTCAGCAGGGCCAGTTTCCTTGGAACCAGCCCTCTGGCTGGAAACTGTCCATGTTGCAACAGGCACACTCAGCCACCCCCAGAAAAGCTGGCCCCCGACTCCACATGCTTCCTGATTTAATACCTATATATAGCCATACTTATAGACATTTCTATATATGTATGCACTTAGGAACCAACCAGGCTAAAAATATCCCCACCCCATACCTCATTTCTTTGTTTCCTGTGAGTCCCTTGCTCTAACTTAACGGCTTAGGAGACTGCAAATTGCTGTCAGATGGAGCGAGCTCTGGCCGTGGGCGGCAGGAGAACCAGAGGACAGGCTCTGTCTGAGAAATGGGGAGAACCAGGCCCAGGCCCAGCTCTAACGTCAATGTGCTGAGATGTTCTGGGACATCCTCTTCTTTGTGAGACCTCACAGGCCTTCAACTGAAGGAGGAATTGAACTTGATCTAATGTACTTTCTTGCTCTCCATTCTTTGGCTAAGTACAATGGTTTTCATGGGAAAAGTTGACATGGGTACTCCTATTCATTCATTCATTTAGCAAATTTTTATTGAATACTTACTATGTGTCTGATAAAAATTTCTATCCTTAGGGAAGTTACATTTCAGTCAGGGTAGACAAAAAAATAATACACTAAATAAATAAGATATGTTTGATGGCGATAAGTGTCGAGGAGAAAAATAAAGTAAAAGGGAGGGAACAGAAAATGGAGAGGAGTGCAATTTTAATTAAGGAAGTTAGAGAAGACTTCCTGAAATGATGGTATTTACATGAAGACATGGGATGAAGCTGTGCCCAGGAGAGGGAACAAGGATGCAGATACCTGGGGGTGGAGGGGGTGGAGGGGAGGAGCTCAAGCAGGAGAGATGCAAATGCCAAGGCCTCAAGGTGGGAGTGCACCTGGTGTGTTTGAGGCCACTGTGGCTGGCATGGAGTGGGCAGGGAGCCAGTGCTAGGAGTCAGAGGGAGAGGTAACATGGGCCGCTGTTCCACAGGGAATGGGCACCATTGGAGAGCTGAGCTGAGGAGGTCCTCTGCTCACTCTTCACGGATATTCTGGCTGCTGAGTTGGTGCATAATAGACTGCAGGGCATAAGGGTGGGAGCAGGGAAACCATTAAGGAGACTGGGCTTCTGCTTTGGCCAATGGAACATCAGCAAATGTGACACAGGCAGATGTTTGAAAAACACCTGTGCTTTGGGGTTTGCTCTCTCTTGCTGCTGGGCCCTTTCTGCTATCAGGAAGTGGGTTAGCCTGGAGTATGAGACTGCAGGAGCAAAGACAAATCTTTATGCCGCGCTCCCGTGGGCCAGTGGTTCTCCACCGGAGGGCAATTGCGCCTCCCTGGGAATAGTTGCCCATGTTGAGAGATTTTTGGTTGTCCTAACTGGGGCGAAGGGGTGCTACTGGAATCGAGTGGAAAGAAGCTAGAGATGCTGCTACACATCTTACAATGCACAAGACGACGAATTTTCCCATCCCGAATATCAATGGTTCTGAGACTGAGAAAGCATACCCTCAACCAGCCAGCCCCCAGGCGATCTCCCAGGAGTTACCCCAGGTGATACCAACAGAAGAGTGGCCCAGGTGATCCCAGCCTAGATTGCTGACCCACAGGGCTGTGAGCAATAAGGAAGGGGGTGTTGAGCCATTAAATTTGGGGGTGGATTTTTATGTGGCAAAGGCTGACACAGGACACTTGGCTAATGGTGGTCCACTGCTGAGTGTACTTGCAAGTGTCCTTGCTCTCCGTAACAGGAAATGTGAGGTGGCTGGATCCTCACGCATGGACTCTCCATCTTATAGAATCTATAATATAGATATTGCCCAGCCTGGAGTCCCCTATTACAGGCCAGGTGTACACTAAGTATTCTGTAAGTAATAATTCAGTTCAGCCTTACACCCCACAAGGTACTGCCTTCATTTTACAAAAGAGAAACTGAGGTTCAGATTAACTTGCAAAGGGTGACATGGTTATTAAGGCCAGAATTTGGACCTCTGCCCCCTGAGCTCCACGCTGTCTCCTGTCAGTGACTCTGCTTCTTGGCTTCACGTGTGCTCTGTCCTCTCACGGCCCTTGCCCAACTGCCGCCCCCTGGGATGGCTGCTCCCAGGTGGCCACGGGTGTCTCTCTCTTGTGACATATTGGGCCATGAAACAGGACTCCCCAGGAGGGCCAGTGAGCCGCAGTTCCTGGGTCAGAACCCAACCTCCAAGCCCAGCTCCAGTTCTTATTTGTTGTGGGATCTTGAGCACATTTCTTCACTTCTCTGAGCCTCAGTTTCTGACTGGCAAAGTGAGGCCAAATCGTCAGTGCACAGCAGCCAGCAAAGTGCAGGACGCCGGTCTAAACACTGGTGATACAGGGCCCTCCTCCTGGAACTCACAGCGTGATGGGGAAAGGAAACACTAAACAAACAGTAAGAACGAGCTTCAACGTGACCTTCCAGGGCACTTGTAAGGACTAAACAGACAGTGATGTGAAAGCACTTAAGTGTCTGGTGGTGGATGCTGTATAGATAGTCGTGGAGCCTTGAATGCAGTCTGCAGTGGTTGATTTCTAGGTTCATGGCTATGACCTCGCTCTCTCACTGGGGGGCTCAGGTGGTGGAGCAGGACGAGGGAACCCAGTAAGGTAACAGTGACTTTGAAGACCCCCGGGAAATAAAACGTTGCTTCTCTTCAGGAAAAGAGTGATACTTCCTGGAACTGGAGCATTTTTCTTGCTCTCTCTGATTATACTCCTCCTGCCATTTTGTGTGCTGGTTCCCAGTCCAGACCCTGGAATTGGACGTGTGGGTTCAAGTTCCCTGGGCAAGTGCTTCACTCCTCTGGATCCCAGTCTCCCATGTGAGCCTATCCCATGAGGTTGCTGTGAGGATAAACTGAATTAAAGTACAGAAGCGCACACTGCATACACTGCCATCAAAGCATTAGCTGGTTTTTCTCATTCTGCTTTGCCTGCTCCCCTCCCAAAGGGGGTTCTCTGGATTCTAGGAATTCTGGCTGGCAGACAACTGACATGTTCCCTGCTCAGGCTGAAGACCATCTGTGCCTTTTGGGGGCCACGGAACTTTCCCTCCTGCCTTACCCCCGCCCCTTTCAGGG
This sequence comes from Myotis davidii, assembly GCF_000327345.1. Taxonomy (NCBI): domain Eukaryota; kingdom Metazoa; phylum Chordata; class Mammalia; order Chiroptera; family Vespertilionidae; genus Myotis; species Myotis davidii. Next base: position 27,253 of record NW_006297152.1, read on the forward strand.
GAGTTATCCCCTTGTTCTTTATTATTCTTCTTGTTAATTTAAAACACAAAGGGCAGAACAGAGAACCCAGAGACCGACCCAAGCCATTACGCTCAATTAATCTTTGACAAAGGAGGCAAGAGCATATAATGGAGTAAAGACAGCCTCTTCAATAAATGGTGTTGGGATAATTGGACAGCTACATGTAAAAAAAATGTAATGGACCACCAATTTATACCAGACACAAAAATAAACTCAAAATGGATAAAACATTTAAATTAAGTAATAAAAATCATATAAGAAAACATAGGTATCAGATATCAAAATGACATATCTCACGTAGCAAAATTTTCAGGAATATATCCTAAGAAGCCTGAAATACCAATCAGAAAGAATATATGCACCCCTATGTTCATAGCAGTGTTATTTACAATAGCTAAGATCTGAAAACAGCCCAAGTGCCCATCAGTAGATGAATGGATAAAAAACTGTGGTATATTTACACAATGGAATACTATGTAGATATAATAAAAAAGGATCTCTTACCCTTTGAGACAACCTGGAGGGACTTGGAGAGGATTATGCTAAAGGAAATAAGACAGTCAGAGAAAGACAAGTATCACATGATCTCACTTATATGTGGAATCTAATGAACAAAATAAACTGACAAAAAAAATAGATCCAGAGACATGGAAGCATGCAACAGACTGAGGATCCTCAGAGGAAAAGGTGGTGAGGAGGGAAGAGATCAACTAAAAAACTTATATGCATAACCCATGGACAGACAATAGTGGGGTGAACGTCTGGGGAGGGGAGGGGCGTGGGGAAGAAGGGGGTGTCAATGGGAGAAAAAAAGGAGATGTCTGTAATACTTTCAACAATAAAGATAAAATTTTAAAAATACAAAGGGAATGTATAATTACTATACAAAAATGGAAACATACAGATAAGCATGAAGAAATTAAAATCACTTCAAATCCCACCATTCAGAGAGAACTATGGCTAGCTATGGTGTTAGAGTATCTTTCTCTCTCCGAGTTTTCTGCATTCAGTATGTTTGCTTAAATAAATGTGTGTATATATTTAGGCCCAGAGTCAGCATGCTCAGTCTCGGGCCCTCCCCTGAGGCTCCATTAGGTGGGCGGGGCAGCAGAGCACTGTTGGTGCCTCTGGGCCCAGGACCCAGGCAGGCTGGGGCAGGACCTTTCTGCCTGGCACCACTGTGCTCACCGCCTGCCCACAGCCGGGCCTGGAGCGGCCTTCTCCCAGCTCTAATCCGATGCCCCATCTGGAAGCTGCTTCCGATCCCTTCCATGGAGGCGACTTGCTGTGTGGGACGATTGTGTCAGAAGGAAGGCCCACAAGCAGGCCCCTGGGAATGAATTGGGCGTTTATTCGTAAAGCCGCTCTGGGCCGCACCCCAGCTCCTCCTAACCCACTCTGAAAGCTGACCGTGACATCGCTAATGACCAAGAGAGAAGGGAAGGGGTGGGAGCCCACTGAATAGTGGTCGTGTAACAACAGCTGGCGCGCTTACTGGTGACATTTGCCCAGGCTTTCTCGACCCTCCCAAACCCGGGGGCGGTGGAGTGTGCTTTCACTCACTACCACGGAGTTTCTCAGAAATCTTAAAAACCATGATAGTATCATTTACTGAGCATATATTTTGTACCAAGCCCTTTACAGAGATTATGCTTATTTCTCACCTCAGTTTTACAAGACAGACAAGGTAACCGAGGCCCGGGAAGGCAGCAGCTTGACCCAGGCCCTGCTATCAGTAAGAGAATAAAGAGATTTGAACACAGGTAATTGGACACTAGAGCCCATACTCTTTATTTTTGAATAAAAATGAATGCCTATGTTATTAAAGTGACCTATGCCTATTTGATTTCTATTTAGAAAAGACACAGCAAAAGCCAGCAGCCCACAGCCAACCCCTTCTATTCCTCTGCTCCGCTCCCACAAGCCACCGACTCAGCACCAGCCTTTTTCTGCTCTTTACTCTAGATTTTACTTCTTCTTTTTTTAAAAAATATTTTTATTGATTGAAGCCACCGACTCAGCACTAGCCTTTTTCTGCTCTTTACTCTAGATTTCATTTCTTCTTTTAAAAAAATATTTTTATCGATTTTTTTTTAGAGAGGAAGGGAGAGATAGAAACATACTCACAACCACTCGGCCATGCCGGCTGGGCTAGATTTCATTTCTTATACATTTTCCCCCTGAAATAAAACCCCCCTCCCCTCCTTCCCGTTCTTAATTTCTTCTATTTACTGTATTCCCATCATTTCCTTTCATGGATCTATCAAAGGTCCAGCAATACTTTTCCCACAACTCACCAGGCCATGATATCTAGCCCCATCCCTGTGTTCCCCTACTGCTTCCGGTGGGGCTGGCTCCCTGCTCTGGGCCCCTGAGACTTCCCTTTGCTGGAGCCCTTGCTCCTAGATGCCATGGCTTCATCTTTCATGACAAGCACAGTTTTTGAGTCCTGCATGTCTGAAACCGTTTTCACTTATTCTTCACATTTGATGGATCATGTAGTGAGAATCCAATAAATGAAAACCTAGAAGAGTGCTTGGCATGCCACACTGTAAGTGTTAGGTGGAGGCACCAAGCTCAGCTGGCTCTGCCTGGGCCACTGTGATGACAACACTACCTGTTAGGCACAGGGGCACTTCCTCTATACAAGTCACCGTGTCTGCTCTCTAGGGTTCGGGGGGTCAGCTCACAGGTGTGCCTATCTGCCTAGCTGTGGTTCTTAACCTGGGCTCTCTGGGTGAGCCTCAGGGGGCTCAGAACTGCCCAATATTGCTTGGAGCACATGGGTGAATATGCATTTTTCTGGGGCTACAGTTTATAGCTTTCATCAAATCCTCAGAGAGGTCACAAACCCTCCAAATATTGAACATCTCAGTGCTAGAGGCTCTCCTGCCCTTACAGCATGTGTGCTTCTGATGTTTGGGTTGGGAAATATCATGTTTGAATTATGAATAAAGTAGGTCAAGAGGACCTGCAAAAGAGCCAGAAGGGTTGTCCTGTTGTGGGGAGGGGTGAGCTTCACCATGAGTGACACCATGGATTCCCTTTTGGCTGCCCAGCGGCCTGCCTTTGCATATCCTGGCTGGTCTACCTGTTTGCAAAAGTGGGTGACTAGAGAACTGACCAGCAGTGAAGTGAGCTGGTTTTCACTGTGTTCATGCTATGGGCATTTCCAGTGTCTGCCAGGAAGCCACGTGTCCTGAGCCCTGTGTGTGTGCTGTATCCTAACCTCTGGGTGGGGCCTGTCAAAGAAATCCCTCACGCTGCACCCAGGAGCAGACAGGCAAGGGTTGGCCTCATCTGGCAACCAGCAGTGACACCTGTCTAAGGAAGTCACCTGCTCTTCCATGACAGGTATTTTCTCGCACTGGTTCTTCTGATAACAGTCACATTTATGACTCAAAGAGTCAGCTTTTAAGGCTGGAGCTTCTACTCATGAACATGCTGTTATATCATTTTTAAGGGGAAGAAATAAGCCCAGCAGAGCTGCAACACTGGATCTAAGTCTCAGTTTAATTTTTCATCATCTTCCTCTCATGACTCAAAGGCAGAGAGAAGAGGTTTCACCCAAATTCTGTGAAGCATTTGCTGACTGACCCGGACCTGAGGACAGTTGCACAAAACTCTTGGAGTGGAGCCAAGGAGTGACCTGGAACCCAACTCAAAAGCATCCTGGGTAATTCTGTGGCAAGCAGAGAGAGAATTCTGAAGCCTGTTGCACCCAGTTGAGGACTATGCAACTCCCCCACAGGGCACCATCTTCCCCCACCAGAAGGCTGCCTCCCTCCCCTTCCCCACCCTCATCCACTCTCATCACTGGTTAATACTGACCCTCAGGTGGGAACCTGGGGAGGTATCCAGGTATGGGACACCTCGGGGCAGGGTTCCCAAGTTAAGCCTGTCTCTGCAGAAGGCCCCTTCCCCCTGCCTCTCAGCACAGGGATTTGGTGACTCACTCTGAATAAGGCATCATAAATTTCCTCCTAATAACACATTTGTCACTGAAGCACTCCAGGAATCTGGCTCCAAGCAGCAGTGCCAATAGGTAATCCTCTGTTTATAAACTCTTCCCACTTGGGCTGGAGAGGGCCGAGGACCACTAAGTCAATGTCACACATCCCTTTGGGAACTGGAAAGTGTATGCCCACTTTACAGATGGGGGACCCAGTGGCACAACCCCACGGGCCCAGCTGGGACAGACCCTGCCCCTCCACCCCCAGCAGGCTACACTTCGAAGGAGCCTTAGTGGCAGAGAGTGGGACATTGACTCCTGACTATGCTACTTCCAAGCTGGGCCACTTTAGGCAGGTTCCTTAATCCCGGTAGCCACTCCTTTCACCACCTGTGAAATGGGGAAAACACTTAACTCTGGGAGGTGCGTTAAGTGAAGAGCTTCCAGCATGGAGCCCAGGGAGCCAGTCCTCTAAGTGCAGCTGTTAGCATTGCTGCTCCTCAAGTGCCACAGACCTCCCTTCAGTTGTGACCCCTGACTTGGTTTCCTGTCGTCCTCTCCGTTGGCACTCTGTCCTGCCATTTTCCTTTTGAATAAAGAAAGGTGACCTCTCCTACATAACATCACTTCCTCTCAACTAGCATTTCAGGGAGGGATTATTATCCCTAGTAAACAGGGGTGGAAACCGAGGCTGAGAGAGTTTGAGTGAATTCCCCAAGGCCACCACTGGGGGTGCGACAGGATCAGGATTTGAACCTGGGTCTAACTGAACTCATCCTCCATCACAACAGCTCCCAGGGGAAGCCAAGATCGAGGCCCAGCTGGCAGCAGGAGGTTCCGGATGTGGCCAAGGAGCTCTGTCACCACATCCTTCCCAGGCAGGTCACTCTCTGGACTCTGGACAGTCGCCAAGGAGGTAGGGACAAGAAGGCAGAAAAGGACTAACTTCCTGTGGAGGGTGCATTGAGGCGATTGAGCTGCCATTGACTAAGCCCTTGCTCGGTGCCTTCCATGCTGACATCGTGGTCTCCTTTCTTTCTTTCTTTCTTTTTTTTTAAAATATATTTTATTGATTTTTTACAGAGAGGAAGGGAGAGGGAGAGGGATGCAGAGTTAGAAACATCGATCAGCTGCCTTCTGCACGCCCCTTACTGGAGATGTGCCCGCAACCCAGGTACATGCCCCTGACCGGAATCGAACCTGGGACCCTTGAGTCCGCAGGCTGATGCTCTATCCGCTGAGCTAAACCAGTTAGGGCCATCATGGTCTCCTTTAATCCACACACACTCCTGAGAACCAGGCCTAGGGCATCCCTGCTTCACAGAGGAAGCTAAGGCACAGAGAGGCCAGCCTGTGCCAGCCTGTACCTGAGCGTCCACCTGTTGTTCATCTCCCACCCACTTCTTCCCACCAATGTGGCATAAAGTACGGCCAGAACAATCAGTTTTGAAAACCACATCCAGGATAAATGACAGGGCCCTATGTTCCTTCAGGAGCTTCCCAAGCCTTTTGCTAAGCATTTTAGAGTCTGTGTGTGTACCGGGGGAAGGGGCAGAGGTGGAAGCAGGCTCCTCAGAATTGCCCACCTTAAAGCTACCTCTGTGTGTCTGCAATGAAGTTGGACTTCAGTGAAGAGCAAGGCAGGCCCTGGAGCCCCCCAGGTCCTCTGTGTCTCCTGCACTAAATTTGCCCCAGCCCACCTCGCCCCATGAGGATGGGGCAATCTGCCTGAGAGCAGGAGCTCCATCCCCTCCCCCTTGGTATCTCCACTACCCAGAAAAGTTCCTGGCCCTCAACAGGCATTTGACCACTGAGAGACTGACGGATGATGGAATGACGGATGAAAACCCACCAGCCCAATGATAAACAGAAAAACAGAAGCCAGTGTGACAGGAATTTGCTGGGCTGTTGGCAGGGGGGGTGGGGGGTGGCGTCCAGATGGCTCCCTTGCAGGTGGCTGCCACGTGGGAGGTGAGGTGAAAGTAAAGCAAGCAGGCTGGGCACAGGGAACCTGTAAGGACTCCAGAAAGCATAGGTTCAAGCCTGAACTAGAGAGACCAACAGGCTGGCCAGGGGTGCCACAGTTAGGCATTCCAACATTGCCCAACCATATGCCAGGCCTGTACCATACTATGTCAGGGCTGCCAAAGGGCTTCAGTCCCCACCGCTGCCTCCTGGGCTGTCACTGATATCCTGAGGCCTCCATGAGAAGGAGGTGCGGGCCAATGGAACTTGTCTGCACTGGGATTACAGACATAGGCGGGAATGACCTTCTTTCTACTTGCTGGGTGTTCACTCCTTGGCTGACCTTGCACTGTCCTTCCACATACAGGTTGTTTCCTCTCAGCTTCACCATCTGTCCAAGAGGATGTTCCCTTCCCAGGACTGTGTAGATGCGAGAGCGGAGAACGTGTGTAGGCCCTGTACCCCAACCCCGCCCCAGCACAGCCGAAGGAGCCAACTCTGCCAGATGCCTCCTCTAGGGCAGACATTCCACACCTGGGCTTCCCCCTCCAAATTCCACACTGCCTTCCTGCCCACCTCCCAGCCCCAGAAGCCTGGCTTCCCTGTGGAGCAGTCCCCGACACAGAAAAGGAAATAATTAGCATAGTCACCAATTTAATTCTCTCCATTCACCTCTCTCTGAAAGTAATCTGCCAGCACCCAGCGCCTGGAGGCAGGCTCCTCTCCCAGCCAGGTCAGGGGGTGGGGAAGCTCAGGGAACTGTGGAATCTCAAGCTAATTAAGTGGAAGATGCTCTGGGGACACAGGCTGTGTTCCTGCTGCTCTGAACACACCACAGTACGAACAGACACCGCCTCTGGAAGATGTGGAGAAGGCACGGAGGGATGTAAATGGCCAAGATGATTACAGGCTGGAAAATGAGATGGACGTGAGAGTAAAGGTTAAGGCCTGCAGGAGAAAAAGGAATGAGGGGCTGGCAGCTTAATCACCCCTTTCTGTGTTATAAGAAGAATATTCCCCCTGGGTCTTTCCTCCTCTAAGCTTCAGTTCTCTTGTCCTCAGTTCCCTTTCTCTCACCCACCTTTTTTGTTCTATTCACTTGTCAGTTCATTTTGACCTTTACTGAGCACCAACTCTGTTTCAGACACTCTGCCAGATTCTCAAGATAAGAAAACAGAGTCTCTGCCTCGTGAGTTAAGTGGAAGAAATGGGCCCATCACTCCAAACTCCCTGACTACAGGCCTGGAGGACTGGCACTTCAGTTGCTGTGAGAGTTCAAAGTGAGCTGCTCAGCCCTGTCTGGGCTTCAAGGGAAGTTTCCTGTAGGAGATGGTACCCAAATGGAACCTTGAAGGATGAATCCGTGAGCCAGGTGAGATCAGGTGGAAAGGTCATTCCAGGCAGTGGGAGCAGCCTGAGCAAAGGCCCAGGATATAACATGTAGAGTGTATATGAGTAAATACAAACTTTGGGTTTTACTGGGGCAAAAAGTAGAGAGCTATGAGGTATGAGGTATGACTAGAGGGCCAGGCAGGGCCCAGATCCCAAGGACCTGGACCAGGGGTCCTCAAACTACGGCCCGCGGGCCACTTGCGGCCTGCCGAAAACATTTATCCGGCCCGCTGGGTGTTTTTTCCGCTGCTGCCTGTCCTGCTTAGCAACCGACTCGTCCGCAGTGCGCATGTGTGGAATGTCTGAGGGACAGTGAACTGGCCCCCTGTTTAAAAAGTTTGAGGACCTCTTCCCTGGACTCTGCGGTAGGAAACATGGGCTTGATCCAGAAACAGTGCTTCCCAGAATGCTCAGAATAACACAGGTTATGTGCAGTGTTAATAGATGCCCCTCCCCCCCAAATAAAAGGTGTGTCTTGGTCAAGTAAGTTGAGTGACATTGAGGTAAATCAGTGATTCTCAATTGAAGAGCAATTTGTAAAAGGGGACATTGGCAACATGTGGAGATATTTTTAGTTGCCCTAATTTTGGATTGAGGTACCACTGGCATCTAGTAGGTCAAGGCCTGGGATGCTGCTCATCATCCCACAATGCACAGGACAGGCTCCTACAAAAACCTGCCACCCCCCCCCGGCCATGCTCCCACAGTCCCTGCACAGGTCCTGTGGGTCATTCACCTCCCTACTGTCATCATCTGTTTGCCAGTTGGCCACCCCACTGGACTGTGCAGGTCTGAATGGCTGGGTTCAGGCTCTCTTTCTTTATTTGGGGAGGGAGGAAGAAAAATTATGGGAGAGGAGGACTTTCTGTCAGGGTTGGAGAAGGGGGTGGCTTTGGGTGGAATCTGGCTCATGGGGGATACCACTGCCATCAGGGTTGGTGAGTGACTCTAAGGACTTTTTCCATCCTAGTGGCCCACACCTACTGTGGCTGGGGGTTTGGGAGTCACACAGGATAGGTGTCCAGGGACCTACCCTGTGCTAGGTCCTGTGCGGGCGCTTCAATGATCATCCCCTATGACCAGGTTCTTCCCTATTCTATTTACGCGATAGCATCTTTTAACATACTTGTTCTTAATTTTATTTAGTTTACCTGTCTCTTCTTCTCACTCCCCTTCCAGCTTAAAAAATGTCAGCCCCATAAGGCAGGGCTTTTCATCTGTATTGTTCACTGCTTTGTTATTTTTTAAAAGATTTTTAAATTGATTTTGAGAGAGCAAGGAAGGGAAAGGGCGGGAGGGAGGGAGGTAAGGAGTGAGGGGGAAAAAGAGAGAGAGAGAGAGAGATTGATTAACATTGATATGACAGTGAAACATGGAATGGTTGCCTCCTGCATGTCCACATCAGGAATAGAGCCCACAACCTGGGAATATGTCCTGACTGGGAATCGAACTGGCAGCCTTTCAGTGAATGGGATGATGCCCAACCAATGGAGCCACACCAGCCAGGGCTTGTTTACTGCTTCATTCCCAGGGTCCAGAACAGTACCTGGCACATAGTAAGTGCTCAGTCAAAATGAGTAGAAGCAATGAATGTCTGAACGCCACACTCCTTCCCGCCACCCCTGCTATACAGCTCAGAGTGCCTGGGCCAATATCTGCCACACATGGTCCCTTCTCTGCACCAGCAGGAACCGGGGGAAGTCCAAGGAGCGCCCCGCTTCCCCAAACCAGCAGCAGTTTCCATTGTCCACGTCATAATCCCAAAGCTGCTTTAGGGGGAAGATGCAGGAACTACACACACACACACACACACACACACACACACACACACACCCTGATCTTCCCTGAAAAATCTGGGATGATGGACTAACCATTAGCTGCAGGAGGAGGAAGTGGACAGGATGACGCAAAAGGCCAAGCAACCTGGCAGCCACACGAAACTGTAGCCAGTTGACAGGACAATGGCATGAACAAAAGCCACTGCCTCCGGGAAAGGCTGCCAGGCAATGTGACACACAGGAGAGCACAACAGCGTGCAGGAGTGGCTGGTGCGCTGGCAGGTCACTGCACCGCCAAGGAAGCCCATTCATCACCGAGCGAGTGGGGCCCACAGACACTCCCCAACTACACACATCGGGGAAGACCAAAGCGGGGCGAGCAAGTGCCTACGGGTCCCCTTGGAAACAAATGCAAGAAAATAAAACCTGTGGGTAGAAGCAGGTGTCCAGGTCTAGGCAGAGTTGCCAGGGAATTTTGTTAATGGAGTGTCTGTTTATTCCCAAAGCTGCGGCTCATAGGGCTTTTGTTAAGTTGGGCTCATGGCCTGGGCTACGGGCAGAGCAAGGCTGTTAGAAACCTGTGCTCAAGTCACAGCTGACCCTTCAAGCTGCCGGTTCGAGGCTGCAGAGGCCACAGACCTGATGACACTATCCTACTTAGCTTTGTGGTCTCAGGCAAGTCATCCATTAAAGGAGTATGTGGGTGAAGAGAGGGTTTATCAGCTCTGCTAACCTAACAGGGTTATTGGGAGAATAAAAAAGATGGGGCAAGTGGAAGAGCCTTGAGAACCATAAATAAAGCATGGACTGCATGCAGGAAGGCATGAGGGGGTAGCTGTGTCCCTCCTCCCCCCAGGGGTTTGTGCACAGGAAGCAACAACAAACCACCTGGGGGTGGCCTTTGGTTACCTGTGGAAACCAAGTGGCTTTCATGACACACCCCTCTTCTGCAGGACCTTGGGGTCCTTCTGAGAATCCCAATTAAGGTCCCTTAATGAACAACCTTGTGGCCGCCCAGAGACACACAGTTGCTTGGATTATTCTGAACGATTACTTTAGGCAGATGAATTTATGGTCAGTTCATAATCGCATGGCATCACCCATTGTGTAAAATTCATGCAAATTTAATTCTTAAATAACACCAAAAGATAGGCATCGTCATACCCACTTACAGGCTCTGAGAGTTCCCAATGTAACGCAGCCAGTTCAGAGACAGTCTTGGAGTCCAGGCCTCTGACTGCAGATTAGATTGGTGCCCACTATGTAGACATGACTCTCTCTCCTTCCAGGGTCCCCTCCTCCCCTTCTTTTATAGGGTCTTTGATTTGAGGTTTAGTTTTGCTATTTGCATTGCTCAACCACCTTCCCTGACAAATCTAAGCAGAACTCTCGTTCTAAAGAAGACAGCCTGAAACAGAGAATTCTCCCTGGAAAAGCTAATATTCCCACAGCTGAGCCTGAGCAGCTCCTCAGTGGTGCTTGTCCACTGGGGCACCGAGCACGGTTCCTTACATGGCATGGCCCACACATGTCCTGAGGACCCACCATCTGGAGTAAGGCAGACATGACTATTCCAACATCTACAGCCACCTGAGAAGGTGGTTATGGTACATCTCCTGGATATGAGATGAGGGACACTCTCTCCTTAACCCAAGTACAGTTCACTTACCTCCTTGTGGAGAGCTCATGCCTGGATTCTGAATTCTAGAAAACAAAAGGAAAAGAACTTTAGTTTATAATAAAGATTAAAGTGCTCTCTGATTTTTAAATGACACTTCACATATTACCAATCAAGTTCACATCCATTACCACATTTAATCCTTATAATATCTTATAACCTTGTGAGGTATTATTCCCACTTTAAAGATGGGGAAAACTGAGGCTTAAGAGTGCATAAATAATTTGTCCAAGGTCATAAGGCTAATACATGGTAGAGATGGAACAAAGGCTTGTTTTTTCTATCTACAAGTTTAAGACTTCACTTATGGCAACAATTTTTTTTTACCGCTCATGAATAAAAGATTAATAGTAAATTAAAAGGTTAATTAGAGCTTCTAATGGGAACCCTTTAAATTTCTTGTAACATTATTATCTCTTCTTCACCTAATCAACCCTCACTACACTCCTCTGACCCAACATGTAGCAGGCGATGTGTGAAGACTGATGTTAGGTATTGGGACTCATCAATCTGCTTGAGGTTAGGAGCAGGGCACTGCCTCAGGCTGTCCCATTTAGAGAGTCCTAGCCTGGCTAGTGTTGCTTTGATGGTGAATATACACAGAGCAGCACTAATTGGAGCCCAGAGGAATTTAAGAATCAGTGTAAATCACTGTTCCCACTTTCATGGAATTTACAATTGTTAGGAAGATGAGATTTGTTATGAAATCTTTGAAGGGCAATGTACAAAACAGAATAAAATTTAGTGCCCACCATCCTTAATACATAGTCCAAGAGGGCTTCATGAAGGAAGTAGGCCCTGAGTGGGCCTGAAGAATGGAAAGAACTTGGAGGGGGAGGAAGGAGAAAGGGTTTCCATTCCGGTAGCGGATGAAGTGCCAGCAGCAGGCAGGGTGTGGGGATGCGTGGTTCCCAGCACCATTCCCACCCCGACTCCCAGCTTCTGGTGGTTGTGCACCCATTTCCTGGGTCCTAGTAAAGCCAGGTGTTAACGCATCTCTAATGTAATAGCATCTTTGTACCTGTTATTCCCTCTTCTGGAAAGTATCTCCCTCCTTTGCTTCCTTGTTCCCTATCTCTCACACCCCATCTACCTGCACACACCTGTCAGTTCAATCTCACTTCTGCCATGGAAAGGACCCCTGCAGTACTTCCTCATGATGATGTGTTCCTAAGCCTGCATCCTCCACCACATCAGGACCCTGGTTACCTTTTGCATAGTCATTTGTTGAATAAACACAAATGAAAGATGGAAATGCAGATTAACTGAATGAATGAATCCGCAACAAGAGAGTCCTGCTATAGGACATATGGGCTGACACTTAGAACCCATGATGCCCCGGGCCATTAGATATATTATGGCTAATGAATCTTAGAAGAAGTAATGATTCTTTAATGAATGAATGATTGATGGAGTGACTGAGTTTTCTATATAATATGATGAAACCTATCATCACTCTTCAGCTAACTTGATTTTTTAATTTAATCTTCTTTCCTTAAACTCCATGAGGCTGAGACCTGAGGATCAGTAGGAGTTAACCCAGGGAAAGGTGCAAAGCACACGCTGTACAGGACTTGGAGGCAAGAGAGGGTGAGGGTCTGGCAACAACTACCAGGTGATGGGCAGAGTCTGGTAGGATGAGAGGACACTGGAGAAGTGAGCAGGAGACAGGTCATGAAGGGACTTAAGCAGTTCCCAGAGGACAGTGGGGCACAATTAGACCCAGTGAGGTGTGTTACATGTAGAATTATCATTATCTTTTGCTTAAAGAAAGAGGGGCTGACTGGAATGTGGAGATGGAGCAAGGCAGAGCAAGACTCAGAAACCAGCAGTTTTAAAGATGCTGCAGAAACTTGGGTATGAGATGGTGGGGGCTGAACTCAGGGCATGGTCTATGGGAATGGAGACACACAGAGAGATTTGAGTGCTGAGGGGGGAGAATGGACAAGACTTAGTGACAGCCAGGATTGGCACATGGCTGATGGTGCTGGTGATGGGACTAGAGGAGGAGTCAGGATGAGAATGCCAAGGTTTGGGAAACTGAGTGGGTCCCAACTGAGTTGAGGACATCTGGGGAAGAGATACCATGGGCTGAGAGAGGGGAAATAATGAATTATTTCCAGAAATTTTACTATATATAAGCTTTGTTCTAAGAGTCTAAATTATATTATACATACATACATATCGGTATATTATGTTTTTTCTTTTCTTTAAAAGTTAAATTCTTTATTGTTTAAAGTATTACATATGTCTCCTTTTCCCTCCCATTGACCCTCCCTGGCTGCTCTCCCCCCCGCACCCCTCTACTATCTGTGTCTATTGTTTATGCTTATATGCATGCATACAAGTCCTTTGGTTGATCTCTTAACCCCCATTGCCACCCTCCCCTGCAGTCTCTCTGAGGTTTGAAGGTCTGTTCAATGCTTCTATGTCTCTGGATCTATTTTTGTTCATCAGTTTATTATGCTTTTTCAATTAATATAACAATATCTTCTCATGTTGTTATAGGCTCTTCATAAACACTATTTCTAAGGGACAAGCTGTCAAAAAATATGCAAAGTGTTGGAAAACATGAGTCAGATAAGTTGTTTGAAGAGGATTTCCCATGCCACACATGCACAAGAGCAGGTCAGCAGGGCCATGAACAGCACCTTCGGGCAGAGGCCTGTTCTCGCATGGTGAGTGATACGGAGAACCCGTAAAGAGCCTACAGCTGTACCCAGGAGGCTCCAGGAGACCAGCCAGGATGTGGCCTTGGTCACAGATACATAGCTTACAAAAGGTGCAAGGGACCCTGAGGGCAGTCTTGGCCTCAGGGGACGTGGGTACGTGAGGAAGATCTGTGACTGTGCAGGAGGTCTGAAGAAAAGGTCCCCAACCAGCTGGTGTTAGAACTGTAGGGCAATATGATCCTTAACGGCCATTTGTAAGCTTCCTACTACAGGAGAACAAAAGGCCAGGAAAAACGTGCTGGACACCAGGAGTCAGACCATACAAGGAACAGAAACTGTCCTGAAGGGACCTGATCGCACACCTGCATTCCCTCCGCATTCCAAGCCTACCAGCTCAGCTCCCAAACCCACTGGCGACACCTTTCCCACCAGTGACTGAATATGAGGATGAAACTCCGGCTCTGGGTGCTGCCATCAACCCGAAGTCCCCTTGGCTTGGTGCTGTGCAGCCCTTCCCCGTGGATAGCCTATCCCACCCTCTTTCCTTAAATAAATTCAATTTTTCTTTATCCACCATCTGAGATGGCTATTTAGCCTGCCCGCGCACCACCATGCAAACCTTCCATATTCACCTTTCAGCTGGGAAGAGAAAATGAGACTGTGTCTCTGAAAGTATTTGTAATCACAAAAGATTAATACAAACTCATTATTATCTACGCTCAAAACCATCAATTTAAAACTAATGGAAGTTTTCCTAACATTCACCTATAAAGCAACAGGGGTGGGAAGGAGACTTTACTACATCCTCCCTTGTATCTTTTGAATCATTCAACAATAACTTAAAAATTATTTAAATCTAAGCAAACAAAGTCTCCCTTATTCATTAACAGTAGCGATGGAGAAACAAATCAGATCACCTGAATTTTTTCACTTGTCCAGAAAGAAATCACAAAAACAAAGGCAATGACTACATCTCCCAGGAGCTTTACTCATTTGAAAAGCATGACGCCCATTCCTAGACATTAAAGGATCACACACCGAGTCAAAAGAAAATGAGCCAGAGGGCTTTTGGGGCAAAGTACATGGTATCAATGTACAGGACTTACGTTCACGTTGGCTTAAATTTCTTCAAGCCTGTTTTCCCCACCTGTAAAGTAGACATAACAAAACCTACCCTGAAGAATCATCATGAGACCTAAATGGGTAACTTCTGTGAAGGCAGCGAGCGCCAGAGACCTGCAACTCTATGCATGTCCATTTGTTGAATCTTATAGACCCTACTTTTCATGTGCATCCACAGGGACACTTTCAACCACAAGTAACAGAAAAACCTGACTACAGCATCTGAGATAAATAGGGGCTTATTTTTCTCGCTATATAATAAGAAGTCTCTGGAAACGAGCAGTCCTGGCCAGGATAGGGTGACTAGATAGGACCCAGGTTTGCCCAGGATCATTCTTGTTTTAGCTGTAAAAGCGCTGCATTTCAGGAAACCCCCTCAGTTTCCCAGAAACCCCTCAGTCTCGAGTAAACCAAGAGGTTGGCCAGCCTAGTAATAACAATCAACAATGATACCATCAAGAACCAAGATACTTTCTTTTTTCACTTGGCCATTCTGTTTCCTGTTGCCTCATGGTGGCAAGATGGCTATCACATCCCCAGGCGTCATGTCTGCATTCCAGGTAGGAAGTAAAGGGAAGGGCAAAAGGGTCAAAGTCTTTCTCTTTAAAGAGGTTTACCTTTTATTCTGAGGAAAAAAACCTTCCCTCGAAGACCTGTACTTACATCGCATTGGCCAGAACTGTTTCATGAGGCGACTCCAAGCTATAAGAGCAGCTGGGAAAACTGAGTATTTGTTTCCACCTCCCCAGTTGAAGAAGGCCAGAGGAGGTGGTGATGAAAGGCTTTCGAGTGGTCAATCCAGTGTCTGGCACACCCCTTCCCTCGTGATTGCACCCAGCAGTGTTGAGCACCTGCCACGTGATAGGCACTGTGGTCAGATCTGCAAAGGACAGAATGAAGAAGACACGATCCCCATGCCAAGTAAGCTCATAGTCTGGTGCAGGCTGACACACGACAGAAGGCCATTTGTAAGGCAGAAGGCAGAAGGCAGCCATGAGAGAGTGGGGAGCACTGTGCTGGCGAATCTTGCCCAAGATGCAGGTGGGAATGACAGGGTTGGTGGAATGAACATGATGCACGGATAGGGCTTGGCAACAAGAAAGCTCCAGAAAAAAGAGCCAGTGGGTGTAAGAAGGAATGTGTGTATAGGGGTGAGTACCTCTCATCTTTGAAGATGACCTGGCTTTGGGGGCCTTGGGTCATTGCTATGTATGGCATAGGGAGCCATTTAGACACTGGTATGTGCACAGGAGGTCTGAGTGACCATGGAGCAATTCCAAGCTGCCCTGGAGAAGAGAAGACCGCACCAGTGTCTGTCAGAGGATCCTACTGGGAGCCCAAGTCTCACCTTACCCTGTTTCCTATCCTTTTGGCCTCTGAAGCAACCCCCTTTCACTTCCCAGCTTCTCAGTTGCTGGATCTACCTCCAGGCCAGCCTGCCAGCCTCGGAGCCAGGCAGTGCATAGGCTGCGGCCTCCCTTGCCAACGAGGGCCTGTGCCTGATGCCAGCAACCTGCCCACTTCCTGGGCAAGCGGCTGCATGCCCTACCTCGCCCCACTGATACTGGCGCAGGGCATAGTACAGCTCCTGCCTTAATCTGCGGTCAGGCTGCAGCTGGGCCATGGAGCAGATCTGTAACTGTCCTTCACATGCCTTAGGTTTTCCCACGGAAGCATCAGAAAACAAGCCCCACAAAGTGTGTATGTGGGTATTCCCAGGTAGGTGGGCAGGAAGTGAGGCTGAGAGGTTAGGTAAACTCCCAGATTACCCAGCTGGGTAGTGGTAGAGGTGGGATACCAACCTGGGTTGGATTCTATGGCCCCTACGTTCCCCATTGTTCGAAGCCATTTCTCTATACACAGCTGAGCTCTCTCCCCCCAACCCCTTTGCCCTGCAAGCTTGTCTGTGCCCAGACTCCTGGCTCTGATGGCATCCTCTGGTCTTGATTGCCAGAGATTATGATAAAGATTCGTTTATTCCTTCACTCAACAAATATCTGAGTATCCCCTGTAGGCCAGGCACCAGAGCTTGCTCCGTCCTCAGGGCACATGGCAGAGCTCCCCAGGGCCAGCTCAGACCAGCCCATGGCGCAGCTGGACCCCTCCCCATCACCTCTGCGCATAAATGATCTGCTCTGGCCTTGCTTCTTTTTTTTCTTTTTTTAAATATATTGTATTGAACTTTTAGAGAGGAAGGGAGAGAGATAGAGAGTTAGAAACATCGATGAGAGAGAAACATCGCCTTGACCGGAATCGAACCCAGGACCCTTCAGTCCGCAGGCCGACGCTCTATCCACTGAGCCAAACTGGTTTCGGCTAGCCTTGCTTCTTGACCTTTCTTGCTGGACCTGTTTGCGGTCTGGGTCACCGTTGAGCCTTTCCCATTATGACATCTCAACTAGTTACTGCTGTCGTCAAAGTGAGGTGGTCAGAGCAGGCCGAAGAACTAAAACAGCCACCACACCCATTGGATTCTTGGGAAACAATACGGTGAAAGTGGAGATTAAGTGAGGACAGCTTTTTGGGTGGGGGAGGAGCTGTCAACAATCACACCTTACACACTGAGTGGGGGTGCCATGAAGGTACAAGAAACTGAGCCTTGGAGGGTAAAATGACCAACCCAAGTGTATACAACATTACTGCATTTTTTCTATTTGTGAAAGTAATACATAATACATGTTCACTGTGGAAAACTGGAAGAACAACAAATATAAAGAAAATTGGGAAATACCAAAGGCATAAAGAAAAAAATAAAAACACTCTGTGATACCATTACCCACTGTTAACACTGTGTGTTTGCCTCTAGAATCTCTTTCCTATGCACACATGTGGATTTATTCTGTACATTCTATGTTGTATCCATCTTTTATCACTTAACAGTAACTGATACCATTCCCCCCTTGACACTAAGTGTTTTATGAAAACGTTATTTTAAGAGGCTGCATAGTATTCCATTGTATGGGATGCCATAATTATTTGACCTACACTATTAGCT
The DNA here is from genome assembly GCF_000327345.1 of Myotis davidii. Classification (NCBI taxonomy): domain Eukaryota; kingdom Metazoa; phylum Chordata; class Mammalia; order Chiroptera; family Vespertilionidae; genus Myotis; species Myotis davidii. The sequence continues at coordinate 44,828 of NW_006297152.1, forward strand.
ACCCCCTCATTTTTGTCCTATTAACTAATACTGAGATGAACATGTTTGTACATAAATATCTGTGCACATATCTGATCTGGGGGGGGGCGCTGAATTCTGAGAGACACAGTGTGACAAACCATGTTGGCGTGGTCTGTCTCTATGCCCAGAAAGGAGGGTGGGGGGCACTAGTTACCACCAGGCTTCCAGGGCAGGGGTTTTGGGGGTACCCAAAGGAGAAGATGCTGAAGCAGGCGGCATGGGCGCCCCAAAGCTTCACTTCTCTTATGGTTTTTCTTTGACCTGCTTTATTACTCAGAACTCTTTACTTCAGAAATATGCTGAAACCAGCTCAGACCCATGAAAGAAATGGAGATAAGAATGTCAAGCAGGAACCTCCTAGTCAGTCCTCAGAGAGGGTCTAGGAGAGAGGAACACTATCCCCGCTTCCTCTTTTCTCCCTTCTCCTCCCCATCAGCTCCTGTGGGGCAGTGGGCCTCAAACCTGAGAGTGCATCCGAATGAAACATCTACAGCGATCATTCAAACACCAGTTGTTGGGAAGCTGTCCTTATGTTTCTGACTGAGCAGGTTAGAGGCAGAATAGAGAATTTGCATTTCTTTTTTTTCTCTCTCTCTCTCTCTCTCTGAATCCTCACTTAAGGATATTTTTTCCGTGTTGATTTTTTTTATTTTTTATTTATTTATTATTATTTTAAATATTTTTACTGATTTCAGAAAAGTAGAGGGAGAGATAGAAACATCAATGTGAATCATTGATCAGCTGCCTCCTGCAAGCCCCACACTGAGGATGGAGCCTGCAACCCGGGCATATATTCTTGACTGGAATTGAACCCAGGACCTTTCAGTTCACAGGCTGACGCTCTATCCACTGAGCCAAACCGGCTAGGGGTCCCCCATTGAATTTTAGAGAGAGTGAAAGGGAGAAAGCGAGAAACATCAATGTGTTGCCCCCCAATCAGGCTGAGATCAAACCTGCAACCCTGGTAGGAGCCCTTAACCGGAAATCAAACATGAGACACTTTGGTGAGTGGGCCAATGCTCTAACCATTAAGCCCCTCCAGCCAGGGTGCACTTCTTTTTTAAAAAAATTTTATGAAATGTATTTGGGTGGCATCTATATATATAAAACCCTAATATGCAAATAGACCAAACAGCAGAACAACTGAACAACCGGTTGCTATGACATGTGCTGACCACAAGGGGGCGTGCGTGGACCATGGCAGACATTGCCCATGGTGGGATGGTGGAGGTGAGCGGGGGCACCAGATCAAGGTGGGGCACCCATTGCTGTCATTGGGGTGAGTCTCTGGTGGTTACTGAAAATTCTTTGCTCCTGTGTGCTGTGGTCCTGCCGGGCACTTGCACCTGCTGCCAGCACCAGCCCCACTCGCACCCGCTGCCAGCGCTGGAACTGCCGCTCACACCCGCTGCTGGCGCCTAGCACCAGTCCCGATCACTCGGCACAGGCAGCAGGTACAAGCGGTGGCTGCCGGCCCGGTCGTCTCTGAGGGCTTCTCCACCTCCCCCTGCTCCTGAGGGGTGATCAGGGCAGCAGCCACTGCTCACACCCACTGACGGTGCTGGCCCTGCTCGCACCAACTGCTGGCACCGGCCCCAATCGCTCCGTGCCAGCCGGGGGTGCAAGTGAGGCTGATGCCGGCAATGCATGGAAGTGGCAGCAGCGGGAGCGGTGCTGCCAGCAGACAGGGGACTGGGGGCCACGGTGGAAGGGGCCCGGCAGGGGGTGCAGAGGATGGGCCGAGATCCGGCCCTGTACCCACTGCAGCCTCGTGGCCCACAGTCCCTTTCAAGGTGCACGAATTCATGCACTGGGCCCCTAGTTGGTTAATAAAAGGATATAGGTTTCGAGTGTTTAATTCTATAATACATCATCTGTATATTACATTGTGTTTACCTCCCAAAGTCAAATCTCCTTCCCTCACCATATATTTGTCCACTTTACCCTCAACTGTCTCCCTCCACCCCACTTTCCCTCTGGTAACCCACACTGTTGTCTGGGTCTATGAGTTTGTTTGCATGTCTAGTGCATTCCCAGATGCTGCTGATGCTGCTGGCCCAGGGACCACACTTGGAGAACCTCTACCTGAGGACAATGTGGCCACTGGGCAAGCAACCTCCAAGATTACCACCATACTCTGGTTTCAGGTGAACCCTACCCTCTCACTGTGATCCTGCCTGGTGGCACCAAAGCCCAATAGGACCACCTCCTGTCAGAAAGAGACCTTCCCTGAGAGGGTTAGACCCAAGAAGGGGATGAGGGCGTGAGGCCTCTTCCCCCAGGTTCTCTCTCTCCCTGGCGTTTTTTTGAGAACTAGCTCAGTCAATTCTCAGACAGCTCTCCCTCAGCCAGGCTGAAACCTGGATGCTGGGCAGTGGTTAAGGGGTCTCTGCCTCTCAGGCCACTCACTCTGAAGCGCTCCTGCTTTCCCAGTCCCCGTCAAGCGGGAATTGCTGAGGAAATGGGGTCTGGCGCTCCACAGGATATGTTTGTATTTGGAAAAGTTTGACACGTATACTAAAGTGTTATACAAATTCTGGAGTTAATTAAAAGGAAATCACGTGGAATGGCCACCAAACACTGAAACAAAAAAGTAGCTTCGATAGAAAAACAAATCCATGGTGGGAATGCAGATGGGTGCAGCCACTGTGGAGAACAGTATGGAGTTTCCTCAAAAAATTAAAAATGGAACATCCATTTGATCCAGTATTCCTACTTCTAGAAATATATCCCAAGAAACCAGAAACACCAGACAGAAAGGATATATGTACCCCTATGTTCATAGCAGCACAGTTTACAAAAGCTAAGATTTGGAAACAGCCTAAGTGCCCATCAGCAGATGAGTGGATTAGAAAACTGTGGTACATCTACACAATAGAATACTATGCTGCTGTAAAAAAAAAAAAAAAAAAAAAAGGAATTCTTACCATGTGCAACAGCATGGATGGAACTGGAGAGAATTATGCTAAGCGAAATAAGCCAGTCAGAGAAAGATAAATATCACATGATCTCATTCATTTGTGGAATATAATGAACAACATAAACTGATGAACAAAAATAGAACCAGAGTCATAGAAGCATCGAACACTGTCCAACCTATGAGGTAAGGTGGGAGGTGAGGGGGTAAGAGATCAACCAAAGGACTTGTATGCATGCATATGAGCATAACCAATGGACACAGACAGTAGGGGGTGAGAGCATGTGCTGGGGGTGGGAGTGACTGGGGAGAGGTCAATGGTGGGAAAAGGAGACTCATGTAATACCTTAAACAATAAAGAATTTAAATTTTAAAAAATTATGTGGGGAAAAAAAGAATCTGTGGGAGTTTATTACAACCAAACCAGCAATGCAAGAAATGCTAAAAGGTCTGCTGTAAATAGAAAAAACAGGAAACAAAGAAGGATCGCAGCGGTAAAGAACAAAAATGGCGAGTAACAAGTTTCTATCAATAATAACTTTAAATGTAAATGGATTAAATGCCTCAGTCAAAAGACATAGGGTAACTGAGTGGATAAGAAAACATGACCCATATATCTGCTGTCTACAGGA
>NW_006297152.1:51992-72045 GCF_000327345.1 Myotis davidii
GCCAAACCAATGGACATGGACAACAGGGGGATGGGAGCATGAGTGTGTGTCGGGAGGGGAGGTTGGGGGGTAATGGGGGAGCTGAGGACACATTTGTAATACCTTAATAATAATAAAAAAAGGAAAGGAAAAAAAAAAGAAAAAAAAATAATTCCAGCATTTCCCCACCCCCTATATTTGAAAAGTGCCTTTCCTGGTCCCCCTGTATAATTTTCTAAAAGACCTTGGTTTCCATTTTCAAAATAAGTTTTACATTTTTAAGGGCAACTCATACCAAGTAACCAGAAACTGGCCTTGGCTTGGAGAAGCTGCCAGTTCTCATAAACATGCAATCACTAGTTCCTTTCAGGATGATGAATGCTATTGATTGGCTCAGATCAGCTTGTGACCTGGCAGTGGTATTAAACATTGGCTAGAAAGCATCTCCTTATGAATTTTTCATTGGCTTGCGTGTCTGCAGAGCCTCCCCAAGTGCTCACTCTCCCTCCTCCTCTCCGTGTCTCAGGACTGATGATGCCACTCTGCAGGGCCACGTTATTGGATCAGAGTGATTAGTTTTACGGCCCGATTCTCTGGGTCAAATCCAATTTCTCCAGGTACAGCAGGCTTACGAGTAGTCACGTGCTTTCTGTTTTGCGATGGCATCACAGGATTGCTAGCAGATGCAGTAAACTTAAGTCATTTCCCATTAACCGTATTCCTCATGACACGACGACAAAATGCCGCTCTGCACTTGCATTCCTGAGCATTTTGCAGGAGAAAGAGGCTTTCAGCAGCTCAAGTAAAAGCTGACTAAGAGGCAACTCTGGAGAAGCACTGCGTCAGCCTTAGCTCACGATTCTCATAACACCCTCGGGAGAGGAGCAACATTATTCCCCCTTCACAGGGTAAACACTGAAGATCTGAGAAATCTGGTGATTTCTCGGAATTCAGTATTGTGGATTTATCAAGCTCACACTGAAGCAGGGGGGAAGGTGAAACCCCAGGACTCCAGACTTGATCCAGTGGCCAGAGAAAACCTGTAAGTCACCTTTCAGAGACCAGGGAAAGCTTTGCTAAGAGCAAACTTGTCTCCGCCACACCTCCACTGGATCTTATATTCCAGGTCTGGACTATATGAGAAATGCAAGTTCGCTGTCTAGAAATAGGGCTTCCTCCCCATTAACATTTTTATCCAGGTGAGTGGAGTTAAAGGAAACTTCAAGCACCAATTTGGGGAGAAAATAGATAACATAGGCCAGCAGTAAAGGGGGTAGGGTAGAGGGTTGAAGGAATAGCCGCGTGTGAATATGAGCTTTCTCTCTCACGCATGACTCTCTGCCTGGTCCTGCTTCCTCTCTAAGACATGGAGATTCTGTAAGAAACCGTAATACATGGTGAGTGAGAGTTCTGAGTCGCTACACAACGGTTGACTACTGCCAAATAATTTGTTGTACACTTAAAAGTGGAAGAAAGAAAAAAAAAAATAAGGGAATCTAGATTCCACTTGGGAATGGTTGCCAATTTGACCAAGTTCACAGCAACCTGCCTACCTGAGCCATGAGCCTATAATTGCCAGAAGCAACGATGCCAAAAGATATATTTTTTTCAATATTTTTTATTGATTTTTTTACAGAGAGGAAGGGAGAGGGATAGAGAGTTAGAAACATCGATCAGCTGCCTCCTGCACACTTCCCACTAGGGATGTGCCCTTGACTGGAATCGAACCTGGGATCCTTGAGTCTGAAGGCCAATGCTCTATCCACTGAGCCAAACCAGTTAGGGCGCCAAAAGATATCTTACTTTGTATTCATCTCCAGGGTGCTTATCAGCACAACACCAGCAATTTTTAACTGGTGTGCCACAAGAATTTTTAAAACATGCAATACTTGACTATTTAGTCAGGGGCACTGACCTCTTTCCCCTTAGGTTATCAAATAAAAAAATGACAACAGCCAACATAACAATAGTTGCAGTGTGAATAAATCAATATTATACCTATTTTTGGTTAGATCAGTAATATATTTACATATATCTGTGTGTGTGCTGCAAAATTTTAGTAATTGGTTTATGTGTGTCATGGGATGAAAAAGGTTGACAACTGATGGCATAACACAATTGTGAGATTACTCTTGAGTCTTTGATATAAATTGTTAGGTAAGATTGAAGACCAGAGCAAACACACACCTAACAAGTCCCTTCTCCAGAGGCCAGTTAAGATGATTATGCTGAGATGCCTAAGAAGACTATATTGTTTTTGTTCCTGTACATTCGATCTTTTCCTATATCCACCCTTGATTTTAAAAGTCCCAAATGATCCCAGAAAAATTCCAAAATTTCAAGCCAGATTGATTACAGAAGTCATGTTGTAGATTTATCATAACACCTTATCCTGGGATAGTTAATGATTTCCTCCAGACAACAGCTGTCAGCATATCCATTTTGTTAATATTAACAACTCTTTGAATGACTAAATTCTCTGCCAACCTTTGATGATTATCTCATACCAATTTCACAAGCCCTCAGGGCTTGCCCCAAAATTTGTATTTATTGATAAATTTTCAAATAAAGATGTATAAAGTGTTGCATCAAATTCAAGGATAGTCACTCTGGAATAGCAAAGGTGAAAGGAACTCCCGTCTGTCCTCTAAATTCCTGCCTAGATCCTCAGTCCTCAGTCTCCGGGGACAACTCTGCTCCCCACTGTTTTAGTCTGAGGAAACAGCTCTTTGTGGAACATTACAGTCACTTCTTTACAACCATGCTTTCCTGGAGCACTGGAAGCCTTGTTTCTCCTGTACCTTTAGACGTTCCTTACAGGAATAAACAAGCCAATGGTGTCCCCTGAGAGAGCTCACTAGTCAAGCCCACAGACTTTAACATCTTTTAACTCAGAAGGGATCCTAGAAGTCATTCTGTTTAACCCCAATATTAAAAATGAAGTGGCCCTTAAGAAAAGGGTCTGATATCAGTGGTACGAAGGAGGATAAAAATCCAGGCAACTTCTCTGAAACTGTAACTGTGATGATGGGGGCTAAGTGGCAGGAGAGGAGCTTGGAGTTACTTGGGTCTTGGAAGGGCATGGTCCCTGGTCTCATGACGAAGATGACAGGGCATCTGGGGAGGCTGTTTTCATCTGCCTTGCAGTCTGTGGGTGAAAGAGTGGGTTGATTCTGATGACTGTTTCTTGAATTCTGTCCTCACTAATGATGACTATGGTGAGCTCTTCCTTCCTTCTATTCCAAAAAGGCGAGTCACTCAGCACAGCCTGGTCTTGAGTTGGACCTTCACATGAATATCGTAGCTTGAGTATTTATTTATTTATTTTGGTGGAAAAGTTTTTCCTAACCAGTGGTGTGATTATGACACAGAAGCGTATTTCTGCTTTCAGCTCAGAGAAATATTGGGGGAGAAACAAAAAACAAGCAGAATTTTTTTCTTCAGGCTTTGAGGAGGGGCAGCTGCCTCCATGTCGGTGAATAGCTTTCAGGATCACCTTTGTAATTTCATTTACCCCTAAGCTCTCCATGTCCATTGCGGTCAGGAGGGGATTTCACTTGCCCACAGGAAGGCAGTCCTCATTCGTGTTGCCTTCAAGTGTGTCCTACAGGTTAAGGATTGCTTTCTCTTCCCCAAGCCGACTCATTAAAACCAACCTCCAGATTCAGTTTAGGGATACCGCGCTCATTATTTCAGCTTAGAAGCCATCAGTAGCTCATCCCACCATTAACCCGAGAGCTTACTCACCCCTAGATTCATTCCCTAACCAGATCCCAGTGCCAGACACAGAACAGGGGGCAGCGAACCACCAAGTCCATTACTTCTGGCTCTGCTCTTTGTGTGGTTCTTTGCTGCACTGTATGTCATTTCTGCCAACCTGCTGCCTGTTGCTGTCCCTTATATTTATACTTCTGCACCTTCTTCCACAGAATCCAGTCCATGCTGCTACTTCAGGAGGACGTCAGCCATTATCTGTTGACTGACAACAGTTGTTTGTATGAAAAATAATACAATAATTAATAAATAATAATATAAGAATAAACTCTGTTTTGTGTACTCACAACTGTAAGTCTACTTTTGTCCCACCCTGTATATCAAGGGATGCTATGTGACAGATAAACTGAACTGGTATGTAGTTTGCAAACTTTGGGCAAGCTATTCACTTACTGGTGGGATGTCTGCAGAGAAAGTAGTCAAACAACTCTACTTTTCTCTCCCCCTCCTTCCCTTCTCAACAAATTTCTTGAGAGAGTAATCTGTATCTACCCCCTTCATCTCATACCTTGTCCATTTAATTCTAACTTAATATCCCACAATCCTTCCACTCATATGCAAACTCTGAAATTCTCACTCTAACTGCCAGATGTAAAATCTTTTCTTGAATTCTGTCCTAACCTTCCTAAAGAATTTGATGTAACTGTTAACTACCTTCTGGGAAATCTCCTTCCCTCACCTTTGGAGAGACTGGAATATAGTTTGCCTCCCAACTCTGACTGACTGATTTCTGTCTCTTCATTGGCTCCTCTCATGCCACACCGACACCACAGGTATCCCAAGATCTGTCCTCAACTCAATTTCTCTTCCTTTTCTACACCTCCTTTCTGGTGATCTCAAGTACTCCTTCTGTTTGAATTAGCACCTCTGTACAGATGCTCCCCGGTCTTCTCATTACAGATGCTAAATATTTAGTATTTACTAAATACATGCTACTAGAAACAATTTTCTAGTAGTTTCACATATGTACATTTTTTCTTTCCAACATGATTATAAAGTCTTCAAGGGAGCAGGGACCATACTTTCTACAACTATAAATACAGGAGGAGTGTAAATGTTAGCAGAATAAACAAGAGATAAGTTATGCTTTTTCATAGGAAACATAATATCACATTAAAATCCATAGTCATTTTGCAATCTAAGATTTCATATATTAACACAAGGAAAAAAAACTAGCAAGTTTATTAACAACCATAACATTCTTTAGCTATTTTTTCTTTACCTTTACTAAATAACTAGTGCTGCTCTATAAGAAATCTATCACTTTTGTTATACTTATTTTGTAACTGACCTCATTGAAATCCACAATTAGTCCTTTTAAAAAAATTATTCTGGTAGATAATCATTATCTATAAAGATAATTGTCTCTACTTTAAAATAGTTATATCATATCTTCCTTTTAAAAAAAAAAATATTTTATTGATTTTTTACAGAGAAGAAGGGAGAGGGATGGAGAGTTAGATACATCGATGAGAGAGAAACATCGATCAGCTGCCGCCTGCACCCCCCCGCAACTGGGGATGTGCCCGCAACCAAGGTACATGCCCTTGACCAGAATCGAACCTGGGACCCTCCAGTCCACTGAGCCAAACCAGTCAGGGCCATATCTTTCTTTTTCTTATCTTTTTTTTTCTTTTTTCTTTATTTTTTTATTTATATATATATATATATTTTTTTATTATTAGTTAAGGTATTACAAATGTGTCCTTATCCCCCCCCCTTCTTTTTCTTATCTTATTGCATTGATTGAAACTTCCAGATCAATATTTTAAAAAAATGAAAACAATGGGCCTCTTGTTTTTAATGTGTGTTTTTTTCTACAAAGAATAGTCAATTTTGCTGTTAAGGTTGATATTTTTATTTTCAGAAGTATTTGTCTACCCTAAATCACTGCATTTAACCTTTCTTTTTCATATTAAAATGTTTAAATAATCCTCACCTTAGGATACGTTTTATTGAGTTAGAGAGCGAGAGAAAGAGAGAGAGAGAGAGATGTGAAAAACACTGACTGGTTGTCTTCCATATGTGCCCTGACTAGGGATCAAATCCCACAACCTTTTTGGTGCATGGGATGATGCTCCAGTCAACTGAACCACCAGGCAAGGGCTATCTTAAAATTTTATTTGTGCCCTTATCTGATTGCTCTCTCAGACTGAGCTATATAGCCTAAGTGGAGTGGAGATTTGGTAATTGTTCAGTGATATGATGAATTATAGACAGCCACACCAGATGATGTAAATCATGAGTCATTTGGCCTATCTTTATTGATAAAATTATCAAGAGAATTAATGACCATGTATTATTAGCCTTTTTACCATTTAGAAATAAACTTTCTGGAATAAAGGTGACAAAATATGAAAATGCTAATGAATTCTTCTATTCTCATGGGACTTTTATTCTAGAGAAGGTAAACAGTCCATTAACAAATAGGTGAGCAAAATATTTTTAGATATTCATTTAGTGCTATGAAGACAATAAGGTGATGTATTAAAGAGTGACCAATAGGGATGGGTTATTTCAGCCAAGGAAGATACATCTTTGAACAGAGACCTAAGTAACAATAAGGAACCAGCTATGTAAAGTGACAGAGAGAACATTGCAAGCAGAAGAAATAGCAATTGCAAAGATCCTAAGGTGAGAATGATCTTGGTATTTTGCAAGAACTGAGAGAAGGCTGAAGAGTAGCAAATATAAGGAGAACAAAAGGATATGAGTTTGGAGGGATAGGAGGACCTGATGATGGTAGAGAATCTGAATTACATGTATTCATGGAAATAACTCTTTTAAAAAATTTTTTTTATTGATTTCAGAGAGAAAGGAAGAGGGGGAAAGAGAGAGAGAAACACCAATGATGAGAGAGAATCATTGATCAGCGGCCTCCTATATACCCCCTACTAGGGATCGAGTCTGCAACCCAGGCATTTGCCCTTGACTGGAATCGAACACTGGATCCTTCAGTTCGCAGGCTGACGCTCTATCCACTGAGCCAAACCAGCTAGGGTGGAAATAACTCTTAAGGATGAGGAGAATAATACACTTGCCATGATAAAATATTTACTCTTAGAAGATTTACAATGTAAATTATAAACACATAAACTTAGCTCAAATCTCAAGTAGGAAATAAGTCTAAATAAGGCTAACAAGCTCTCTGCATTCAATTCCCCATCACCATTCCCAGGTACTTATTTTTTTTTTTTTTTTGCCACCCTGAATAGCAATAAAGGTCTTGGGAATGATAACATGCATTCCTGGGAGCAAAACTTCCTTATGCAACAAATTGAGAGCCAAAATCATTTTGGCAGTTTAGGCAGTTCAGAGAGACACATCATCCTAACCAATTAGCTATGGGCTTTCTGAAGCTGAGTAATCAATCACACCATCTATACTAGTTGCAACATTAATGGAAAGTTAAAACCACATGACTTAGTTCCTTTCTTTGTACTCTTATTTGGAGATAAAAACAAATGAAACACTTTTAGTGCCCACTATAGTCATCCAAAAATAAAGTACGTAACAAATGGGTCTGGGTGAGTCAGGGTGGTCACTCTCCATGTGTCTTGATTTAGACTATGGGGCTATTTTTGGTTTGTCATGACTAGCTGGCTGCTGTGGTCTCAGACCAGGCCCAGTACACTGGTCAAAGCAGTGCTTTGTCACACACACAAGCTTGCAGCAAAAAAAATCTGGTAACTTTCTGCCCCTTTGTTGAAAGAACACTGAATCTCAGTTGCGGCTAGATCCTGCTGCAATGGCCTCCAAAGGACTGCTCAAGCCTTTGTCATAGTAGAGTTATTAATTTTCATATAGTCATCATCATGTTCTTAGAAAGAGCAGATCACCAGTGAGATCTTGGGTCATAATGGTTTTCATGGTGATTAGAATTAGAAAGAAGCAGGGACAAACTCCTCAACTCAAACATCACCAGATCATCACTCCCTATGCACACACCCCCTACTAGGGTTTGAGCTTGCACAGGACCTGGAAAGAGTAACTCCTCAATAAAAGTCACCTGGCTATTTTTGTTACATGTATGAGCCCTCCTAATAGGTTTCTTTGGAAATCTTTGGATCAGTTCTCAAAGATCAGTCCATGGAATTAGGTTGTCCATTATTACTGGTTTCTAGCAAAGTGAGAAACAAGTTTAAAAGTATTAGTTATCACTTCTTGTTGATTGCCTTTACTCTGGTCTTTCTGTCTTCCTACCAGGTTCTTCTTAACATTTACATGGTCTTTCTTTTAGTAAACAATGTTAGTAGTATATGGTAGTAGTAGTTATTTTAAATGTCCTGAATTGGCCCTGACCGGTTTGGCTCAGTGGATAGTGCGTCAGCCTGTGGACCAAAGGGTCCCGGGTTTGATTCCGGTCAAGGGCATGTACCTTGGTTGCGGGCACCAAGGGGGTGTGCAGGAGGTAGCTGATCGATGTTTCTCTCTCATCGATGTTTCTAACTCTCTATCCCTCTCCCTTCCTCTCTGTAAAAAATCAATAAAAAATTTAAATGTCCTGAATTGGCAAATTAAATGTTGTCATTTCAATGTCAATGCCATTAAAAAAATTTACTGAACCCTGAACACTAAATCTGAGAACCCCTAGTCTGGATGTTTATAGCCTCTAGTTGTCTGACCTCTTTGGTCCTTACTATAGTATTTTAGGTGGATAAATGTTCACTTTGTAGCCTCTTCACCAATTTATATCCTTCTTCTATGCAATGTCTTATAACTGAAAGCTAGAAATGCAAGGGAAGGAGAGATGTGGTAAGGAAGCAGGAGTAAATATTAGCTATTCATAGCGTATATTAGCATTTTATAATAGTAGTACAGAAGGACAGAAAATAAGGCCACATAAAACATACACATTTTTAGTGTTTTAAGTATGAAAGATTAAGAGGTTTTTCTAATAAGTGTATCAAGTTGTGAATGATCTGTTTTCTAATAATATGACCATATTTTAAATATTAAATGCTCTGTTCATACATTTGCTGTCTTTAGTTTGCAAATATAAAAGGTGCTTTAGACAGTCCTTTTAAGAAATATTTAGAATGACAAAAGATCCCAAATAGCCAAAGAAATCCTGAGGAAAAAAGAAGAAAACTAGAGGTATTACAATCCCTGACTTCAAGTTATACCTCAAAGCTACATTAATCAAAACAGTATTGATTGGCAGAAAAATAGACACACAAATCAATAGAACAGAATTGAGAGCCCAAAAATAAACCCACACACACATACAGACAACTAATTTTTGACAAGGGAGGCACAAAACATACAATGGAAAAAGGAAAACTTCTTCAATAAATGGTGGTGGAAAAACTGGAAAGCCATATGCAAAAGAATGAAACTAGACTGCTATCTGACATCATACACAAAAATAAACTCAAATGGATTAAAGACTAAATATAAAACCTGAAATAATAAAATACATAGAAGAAAACATAGACACTAAAGTTATGGACCTTGGTATCAGAGGAGTTAACTGTGAACTTGACCCCAAAGGCAAGGGAAATGAAATAAAAAATAAATGAAAAGAACTACATCAAACTAAAAATAAAAGAAACCATCAACAAAAGGAAAAGGCAACCAACCAAATGAGAGAAGATATTTGCAAATGATACCTCTGTTAAAGAGCTAATATCCAAAATATATAAAGGACTCAAATAACTCAACAACAAAAGAACCCCAAACAATCCAATTAAAAAATAGGTAGAGGACCTGAACAGATACTTTTCCCAAGAAGACACACAGATGGCCAACAGATAAAAATAAAAAGATACTCAACTTCACTAGTTATAAGGAAAATACAAATCAAAACCACAATGAGATACCATTTCACATGACTATTATCAATAAGATAAGAAATTTTAAGTGTTTGACAGGATATGGAGAAAAGGGAACCCTTGTACATTGTAAATTGATGAAGCCTCTATGGAAAAAAAAGCACTATCATATGACTCAGCAATCCCTCTTCTGGGTATCTATTTTAAAAAATTGAAAACACTTGTTTGTAAAGATATGTGTAGCCCTATAGTCATTGCAGCATTATTCAAAATAGCCAAGGCATGGAAGCAAACTGTGTCCTTTGACTGATGATTGGATAAAGAAGATATGGTACATATATGTCCATTGTAATTACAATATATATACCACGGACTACTACTCAGCCATAAAAAAAATGAAATATTGCCATTTGTGGCAATGTGGATGGATCTTGAAAGTATCATGCTAATAAGTCAAATGAAAATAAGTCAAATGAAAAAGGACAAGATCTCTATGATTTCACTCATATAGAAAGCAACAAATTAACAAATAAAATAAATTCACAGACACAGACAACAGAATGGTGGATACCAGGGAGAAAAGGGGTGATGGGAAAATCAAGAGGCTAAAGGGGGTCATATACATGGTGACAGAAGGAGACTAGACTGGCTGGTAGGCACACAATGCAATATATAGATGATATATTATAAAACTGTACACCTGAAACATATATGTTATCAACCAATGTTATCTAAATAAATTTTTTTTAAAAAAACCAAGAAAAAGGAAGAAATATTTAAAACAGGGCAAATATAGATTTTCTACAATTAAATCAGTCTAAATCATTGCTCAGATTATGTCTCAAGATATACTGTAGCTTGTGAGGAAGAATGTGAGAAAATTGCTTAAGCTGCCTCTGGCTCTATTTTTATAAACTTGAAATAGTAAAATTTGTAACTAAAAACAGATTACAAACAATGGCCTTTTCTCCTGGGAGGGTAGTTGTCTGTGTATTTGAAGGTCATGTAACTACCATACTGTATCTATAATAGATAATTAAAGCATAAGAAAAATCTGAATTAACGTTGTAATGCCATTAATAACAGCTTCCATTTATCTAGCATTGATTAAATAATAGGCATTACTCAAGGTGCTATATGAACAGTGTCTACTTTACTCCTTTTAGGAAGCCACTATTACTGCCTTCAATGGAGAGTTCAGGATATTGGGGCTTTGAGGACAATTCCCCATGAGTTACAAATGTCGGGAGAGGAAGCCTCTTGGGAGACAGTGGGCCTACCTGTTCCCATGGAGCAGTGCTGACCCCCTTGGAATCTCTGTGTTAACCAGGCTAGTGAGGGAAGCATCTCCCTCCTCCAATACCTAATAAGGCAGTATTTTCCTTTTTATGCCTGTAGGTCCTTATATAAAGCATTCTCAATTTCCCTTTGTGCTTTTGTCATTTGACTTTCGTTTCCTGTTTGGGGTTTTCTGCTCTTATCACTCAGCCTTCAGTAACTGCCCTGACTCATTCCTCTTCTTGGTGGATTTGACCTACGTTCTAGTTTTGATGCCTTTTCCTTCATGTTTCAATTCCTTACACAGTCTGTGTTTTGCAAGTGAAATTACTTTTTATGGATTCATCCCTTCTTTTCATTGAAGGTTTTCTAGTTTTTCTATACTCTTTTGATATGTATATATAATTATCTTAAAGGAGTTTCCTTTGGAGGCCTCTAGGTTAGAAGTCAAAAAGAATTTTCTGATTTAAGTGCTGTAAAGTATTAGAGCATTTTATGGAGAAGGATTATAAATGCCTATAGGTTTTATTTTTATTTAAAAATAAAAGAATGAACACTGACAGAAGAGGGATGGCAAGATTTGTCATCCTGCTGGGATGGAGAGAGAAAGAAGAGAAGAGAGAAATGAGAGAAGAAAGGAGAGAGAAGAGAGAGGAAAAATTGACGGCCTCCACTCAGGGCCTTCTAGTTGGAGAATTCTGGACTATTTGTGTGATTTCAGTACCCAGAATAATAGAGCTCCGAAAGAGAAATTATCACATTAGATATTCTGTTAGGTAATTTTTTTTTCTTTAGAAACAAAAACATTATTCTACCCAGTGTGCTTTTAATCCTTATTATTGGGAGTACAGATTGCAAATGTTTTAATGAACTGGCCATGGCAGCGTGGTATATGAAAGCAAATACTGGACTGGGAGTAGGAGACCTAGGCCTAGTCTTGGTTTTGCTAGTAACTAGCTGTATAACCTCAGGCAAGAAGTCTGTTTCCTTACTTGTGCAATGAGTTGAAAGGATTAGGGGACCTGCCACAAAATCTTTTCATACGTTACAGCTCTCAGTATAACAGTTTTCACCTTTCCTGTTAAAACTCGGAAAATTCTCATTATGAAAAGGAACTTCTCTGGGGTAAGGAAGACTATCCGTAACTCTAGCCTTTCCATGGTTAGATCTTGGTAAACAACACTTTCCACTTCTCCACATATGTACCTATCAGCTATTTTCTAAAGAATGGTAAAATCTGGTTGTAATGTACCCTCATGACTGTGGTTTTATATGAATCAAATGCCTTGGAGGTTATCTGAACTACAGAAAGTGATGCATTTAGGTTTGTTTTATTGTTGTAATTCAGTAATTTTACCACATAACCTGAGATATTAGATTCCAAAAGTCTGTCTTTGAAAGCACATACAACTTGAAAACAGTTTTTGTGGCTGAAAAGATAATACAAAAAAGATAACATAGATCCAATGTTCAGAAGAAACCAAGTGCCGGAGGGAAACTTCTCTGACCCCAGCATTTAGAAAGCTACAGCTGTTTTCTAAAAGATGTAACTAAGGGGGAAGACCTAAGACCCCATATTTCCAGATAACTGAGTCGTTGCAGGATTTTCAAGATGGGAGGGGTCTTTTTTTTTTTAAATTTTATTTTTTATTACAAAGGGTATTACATATGTGTCCATTTTTTCCCCTCGCCCTAGACAGTCCCCTAGCCTAAGATGGGAGGGGTGTTGATCATTCAGTTTAAACTTCTATTCAGCACAGGCGATCCCTCCCAACCTTCCTGCCAACTTGTCATCCATCCTCTGCTTTCACATGTCCTGTGACAGGGAGCATACTATCTCATAATGTAAGTCATTCCATTGAAAGTCAGCTTTATTCATTAACAAATTCTTCTGTTAATCCACCTTTAGCTAGATTTGAATGGAAGTCGCTCTTAGCCACAAGTTATAGGATACACTTTTTCATTGTTGTGGTGCCCCAGGCAAGAGTATAAATAGACTCTATATGTCTAAATATGTAAAAGTTATAAATCCAGCTAACAAAGTGTAAAATAAAACATGTTCTCTCTTCCTACCTTGACAAATACACCATAACATCTGTATGGTCTGAATTGTGCTTCCCCAAATTCCTATGTTGAAGCCCTGACCTCCAATATTCAACTGTAGCTGGAGATAAGGCCTTGAAAGAGGCAATTAACGTTAAATAAGGTCAAAAGGGTAGGTTTCTTATCAGACAGGACTGGTGTCCTAATAAGAGGAAGAGTCACCAGATCTATCTTCATGTCACAGAGGAAATGCCATGTGAGGACAGTGAGAACGTGATTGTATGCAAGTCAGGAAGAGAGGCCTCACCACAAACCAACCCCGTGGCACCATAATCTTGGACTTCCAGCCTCCAGAACTGTGAGAAAAATAAATGCCTGTTGTTTAAGCCATCCAGTCTGGTATCTTGTTACGCAGCCCAAGCTGACTAATAAAACACACAAGTTGAAAAATAGGTGAGGCCCCGGCCAGGTAGCTCAGCTGGCTGGAGCGTAGTCCTAATATGCTAAAGTTTCAGGTTCAATCCTGGGTCAGGGTAAATATAAGAATCAACCAATACTAGTAATGCATAAATAAGCAGAACAACAAATTAACCTCTCAAATCAATAAATAAAAAATAAAAATAGGTGAAAGTTGTGGTTTTTGTAAGAGCAAAATATGAAAGACAATAGAATTTCCTTATTATTGGATATGTCTAAGTATTCTGTTAATGAGCTGACCATGCTGGATGAGTAATAAAGACTCATAATTCATAAATACTATGTGATTGCTTTAATTTCAGGGAAATCTCTAGGTGTGTTGTTATAATCACTATTTGCACACAATTTATGTTCTATTGGCAATTATATTAACCGTTTGACTGCTAAGGAGCGCTATCGCGCTCTTCTTATGTTACTCCAAAAATGCGAAGAGCGCGATAGCGCTCCTGTTTTTTTTTATGCCAAGACTGCGGAGAGCGTAATAATGCTGCTCCAAAACACTAGAATTTGTGCGTCCAGTGAAGCACGTTGCGTTTTCGGAGCATACGATTTTTAATTGTTCTAATAATATTACATATTTCAAATCTACTTTTTTTTTCTGTTAAATAATGGTGAAAACAATGCCAATTTTATTCACAAAATTAATTAAAACAAATTTATGTAAACAATTGGTATTTTTTAATTTTTGTTGTTGCAAAGCAATACAAGTGAGTTTATTGTATAAAAAGTGTTTTACATTTTTTCCCATACACGCGCAATTAGTGCTGCAGTTTTGGCATATGTCCAAAAAAATACGTCAGCAGCCAAACGGTTAAGGATTAAAAATGGAATGTAATTATATTAAATGAGTACATATTTTCATCAAAAAGTTATTTTTTCCTAATACAAAAAAATCATTTAAGTGAAAAAATACAATGTAAATTATAATTGATACTTTTAAAACAAGTTATTTAAATTGGAGTTTTGCTTTTTCTTAAAAATTTAAATATTGGTTTAATAAAAATAAAACTATTCACAATCTATCATTCAATGTCCATCCTGTTACTAATGTAAAGAGTTGCTATCATTCCTAATGAACATCATGTCTCAGTCTATCTATATACAAAGAGCAAAATGAATTATTTAATATTGCAGCATGTTCCTCAGCTGCTATGTGCAACTGCTCAGAATACCATGCTAATTCATGAATGCCTCTGTAACCATGCATTGGAGCACAAAGAGAAGCAAGATATTCATTTCTAACAATACTAGGAAAGGGTACTTTTTTAATGCAAGAATTGATTGCATTCATGTTGCTGAGAAGAAGGGTTTGACAAGTGAATTTGACCAGTCTTTTCTTTTACCTAGGAGGTGCTTCTTCCACTTAAATCCTCCCTTTACCCAAAGCAATGACTCTGATGCTGGTGCAGTGTGATTCACAAAACTTCATAGCTAAGAGATGTGATGAGGTGTTCCCCTGGGATTTGAATTGTGTTGGTCACTAGAGCAGATGTTTAGGGTTACAAGCTGTGTTCTTTACTACAGTGTGTGTGTTTGCAGGGCCCCCCGAAGCCCAGGAACCAGGGCAGAGGCCCTTCTCACCTGGGACTAAGGGTGGGACTGCCATTTTATTTAATTCAAAACCTGTAAATAGCATATACTACATTTTTCAGCCAACTCTATATTTGGATTCTTAACTCTGTGTTTTAGAGCTGTCTTAGGATATGAGTACCATGTTGAGGTTCAGAATTTTTTCTTATAATTGAGGGGATTTAAGTGCAAAACACATTTTGTACACCAAAGCAAAAAGAATAAAGAATGAACCTTACATTGTGCAACCAGAACTGAGCCACTGTGATTGCATCATATTGCCCATGCAAGTCTTTGTTTCACCCCACTTCCATTTATCTCTGAGCTACATTTGCCCAAAAACTGGAAGTTCAAGTCCAAAGGCAGAGCGAAGACAATCTAAGACAATCTAGGATCTGCCCTCTCACCCCCTAAAAGAAAACCTATGAGCTTATCTATACTTGGGCAATTATCTTTTTTCCTACTTTAATATCATTTTCTTCACATGAAGAAAGTAAAATAAGTTGTACTGCAGATACTGACTCTCTTGACTGTTCAAAGACGCCTTTTATTTCCTTTCTCTTAAAAGGGACATAAGAACTAAATTAATACCTGCCTGTGATTTATAATAAACTGCAAAAGGATAAAAAAAAATAGCATAAAATCTTTTCCTTACTCTATTCCCAACGCCTAGTAACATTTATCAGAGTCAACAACTGTTAACATTTTCTTGTAGAGCTTTCCAGAATTTTAAAAAATGTTTTATTGATTCTTTTAGAGACACTCCCTCCCTCCCCCTCCCAGGGGATAGAGCCCACAGCCCAGGTATATGCCCTGCCCAGGAATCAAACTGGTGGCCTCTTGGTTTCTGGGTCGATACTCAACTGCTGAGCTATACCTGCCAGGCTTTCCAGAAATTTTTTAGGCATATACAAGGACAGACTTTTTTTTTTAAAAAAGCACAAACATTAATGGCCCTAACCGGTTTGGCTCAGTGGATAGAGCGTCGACCTGTGGACTGAAAGGTCCCAGGTTTGATTCTGGTCAAGGGCATGTACCTTGGTTGTGGACACATCCCCAGTAGGAGGTGTGCTGGAGGCAGCTGATCAATGTTTCTCTTTCATCGATGTTTCTAACTCTCTATCCCTCTCCCTTTCTCTCTGTAAAAAAATCAATAAGATATATATTTTTTAAAATCTAAAAAAAACACCATTAATGGAATTATGCCATATATGCGCATCTGTATTTTTAAAAACACAATTTATCTTGAAGCTATTTCAATTTCACCACACATAAAACAAGCTTACCCCCTTAAGTTCTTTAAAAATTAATTAAATGAGGTAATCCTATATAATAAAAGTCTAATATACAAATCGACTGAACTGAGGAACGACCGGCCGCTATGATACACACTGACCACAATGGGGCAGACGCTCAATGCAAGAGCTGCCCCCTGGTGATCAGCACTCTCTCACAGGGTAAGCGCCACTCAGCCAGGAGCCCTGAGCAGGGCTCTTGGCTGGCGAGCACAGTGGCAGCGGCAAGAGCCTCTCCCGCCTCTGCGGCAGCGCTAAGGATGTCCGACTGATGGTTTAGGCCCACTCCCTGAGGCCTAAGCCGTCAGTTGGACATCCCCTGAGGCTCCCGGACTGTGAGAGGGCACAGGCCGGGCTGAGGGACCCCGAGTGCTTGAATTTTGTGCACCAGGCCACTAGTTATATATAATTATTAGCACCAGATTTGGGGTATACCGGGCTCTCAAAAGATGTTAGTTTTCTTCCTACCTTTCATTAACAGAAAAATCACATGGATTTATGATTGTGATTCTAGAGGATTCTATTAATTCTTTTCATTAGTGAAGAAGGTAAATTTTGTATTTATTTATAATGCTAATAATCCACTTTGATATTATACAATTCAATGTCAATATCAATGTTTTAAAACAGGATATAACAAAATGTTATTAGATTTTTTAAAAGAAGGATTTGAATAGAAAAATCTTTATTATGACCATAATGTTGCTAAGGCAATGCTATATTTAAAAATATATATCTTAACCAGAAAATAATTTAAGTCTGTTGAAAATCTCAATGATTTAAACTTCCATAATATTACCATAAATTCTGCTTACATAATATGCTGAATACTCTACATTTAATAGTCAAAGAATTACCAGCTAGCTTCATTACTTGATAGATTTGATTGCATTCTAAAACATAATTTTAGCTCAGTTTCTTTACAAGACAAAGAAATGACTGTTTTAAACAAAACTGAGTTTGAAAAACACCATAAAGAACACAGGAAGGGGTAACTAAGTGATGTCTCCTCTTTAATACCCTCTGTTGTTATTTTACCAGACATACCCAAGCCAACCAAGGCAATACAAATCAGGAGGGGTAATGTAATTCCAAGCTCTGAAAATCCTGGAACAAATGTACGGTAAACAGGAAGAGCTCTCTTGCCTTGATAAAAGTAATATAATTGTGGCAGATGTCACTGTCAATAAAAAAATGCACACCTGATTTTTTTCTAATATAGAAGAGGAGTGTATTTTTCCTCTTGCCTTTAATAAGATACCCTGTAAGTGTATTATGTTTGGTAAATTAACTTAATAGCTGTGTGACTTTAAGAAAGCTCCTTAACCTTCCTGAGCCTATAAAGTGAAATAATCATCCATTCAGCATAGGATTGTAACAAGGACTGGAACAATTTCATAAAGCACTGAGTACAGGGCCTGGCGCATAGTGCTCAATAAATGGAAGTTGTTATTATTTTTATTATTCTAACAGAAGGCTCTATTTTGAGGAAAAAAATCCCAATGAAACAGGGCCTACAGGTGTATTCTGGTGAGGAGAGTGGTATGACAGTGAGTAGGAATTGTCAAAGCTTACCCTAGCCAACAGCAGTGTCCCTTGTTCTTTTCTTCTAGACTTCTCTCCTTTTATCGTGAAAGCTACTTTCTGTGTTTCATCATTCTCATGTAACTCTTTGGGAAAATTCAGCTGAACTTTCAAAAACCTTCTAAAATCTTAATTAAAATCTTGTTAAAAATCTTCCAAATTCACATCGCTCTTTCTTGACTTAAACATATTGGACATCAAAGTGTGGACCTTCTTAAAGTATCACTGTAATGTACCACACACATATTTATTTTCAAAACTAATTCTCTGATAAAAAACTTATTGTTATCATTAACCTTTCATAAAATTGAGTGTGGCATCAATTCTAGTTTGCTAAGAGTTCTGGTTTCAAAGCTTTACTGTAAAAATTCCCCTCTGACAATGGTAACTTCTAAGAAAGGGAGTAACTATACTCTTCATTTTGTATCCTTAAATCTTCTCTCTGTGCAGAAACTGATTCTATTTCAAATGTAAACATTCCACTTAGCAACCAGTCTTAAATATTCACAGAATCAGCAGAGTTTCTGAAATTATTATTATAAGTGAACTAGCCAACTGTTTTGTGACAAAAGTCTAATGCCAACTTATGGATAGCAGTTACAGCCTTGAGGGCTGGGCAACGTTCCACCATCTGGAATCTAAAAGTACAGCACACTACTTAGATCCCCAAATAATTTATAGTTTGGTTGTTGGTTTTTTCCCTTTGGTTTCTTCCTCATGGGTGGTGGTGGTGGTGGTGGTGGCGGCGGTAATGGGGGAAGAGTTAGGGTGGGCTTGGAAAAGAAGGAAACTGTCCTTTAGCACAGCTCAATAGGTATGCATCTCCATCCTTAACTATAAAAACTCTCCCTTCCCAAAATGTACAATCTGGTTTTGGTAACCCACATGTATTCACAAAACAAAACACACACACACAAAAAAAAAATGTAGCTCTTACTACATGTTAACACTATTCCAGGTTCCAGAGATACAAAGATAAAGACACTAGACGGGAGCCCCATGAGCTTCTAGTGGGTGAAACTAACACCTAAGAACACAATCACAACACAGAGAACAGTCACTGAGGACAGGTACAGTTCAGAGAGAGCAAGTACGGCCTGGGGTCAGGCAAGACTTTACCAAAACCCTACAGGATGCAGGTGGCCCGTTCCAAGGTTAAGTATTTTTCAAGCAAAAACTCAATTTCCGGACTAAAATACCTTTATATCTGGATGTAAGATCCTTTATGTTAAAGTTCTTATGCATCATACACACACACTAACCCAAAGGGAAATTAGCTCAGATTGAGAACATGATTCATCACCATTCACACCTGCACAATTGAAGGTCCTCACAAAATAGGCTTTACATTGAGGAAATTGATGTAGCAACTGTACATTAGAACAAAGAGACTTCTGTTGTTATATGAACAATATAAAACACTATACGTGCTTTTGGATGTACTTGTTAGGCTACAACCGTGAATCATTTTAAAACTGTGTTAAGATGGATTCTGAATGAGGAAGAAAGCCCTACAATGTGCAGTTTTCATATTTATATCTGAGGAAAATCTCCAATTTACATAGGCCAGTGTGGTATTTTTGAAAAACAAATGAAAACTACACATTTGGATTTACGGATGTGTTATTCACTCATCTCATCATCCCCAAAGCTACCTTTATCCCACAACTAACTTTCCACTATTTCTTTCTAAGAAAAGGTAAGATGTAAGTGTTTATTTTTTACAGGTTATAGCCTTCAAACAGACAATTTAACAACCCAGCAATTAAAAAACGCGCTCATACTACCATTTGACATTCTCGGTTTATCTTTCTATTTAACTCTATCTTGTAACACCCGACACCCTTCCTCTAACAAGGTCAAAAGCTCCCCAAAGGATGTTGTATAAGCTTGTGAAACCTGAAGATGCCACACCAACCAGACCGCAGGTCGCAGGCATGGCAGCCCACTCCGCAGTCACAACTGCAGCTCACTTTACGCTGACAAGAGCTTCTTGCCAGAACGCTCCCCCTCCGCTCCGCCCCCCTGCCCCCCAGAACCGTAAAGTATGGGTTCACAGGATGTCTGGCACTGCTGTCTTTAACACGAAGCTTCTGTCCGTTCCTGGACCGCCGCGGGCTCAGGATGGAACACCTGGGTTTTGTAGCATCAGCGCTGGCTCCTCCGAGGTGACTTCAGCCCCTGTGCTTGGCTGTCCTTAGGACGGCCACGACCCTCCCACCACGGCCGCCTTCACTCCCCCTGCCCGGCTGAATTCGGTCCCGGCGGCCCAGTCGCGGT
>NW_006297152.1:72150-81576 GCF_000327345.1 Myotis davidii
CCCCGACGGGCTCGGTCCACCCGTCCGCCGGAGCCCTCGTGGAAACCGACTCCGGGTCTCACTTCAGCCCACACCTCACTCGGCCCACCAGGGAACTTTCCAGAACCTGGCCCTCCCAGGGAAGTCCCGACTCGCGGCCCAGGGGGAACCTTGGTTAGTTCATTGCGCGCCTCGGAGCAGGCGAGCTCCGGCCGGGCGAGCCCGCGGAGGGGACCAGGTCGCGCCGCCTCCGGGGGCCCTGCGCCCCAGCACCTGCAGTCGCCTCGCGCGCACCCTACCCGGCCCGGTCTCGGGCCGGGCCCCGTCCTCTGGAGAACAGACGGTGGGGCAGCGAGGGACCCGGAGAACCGCGCCCCCAGCCCCTTGGTCCCTCCGTCCGCCTTTACCTCGCCTGACCCCACCAGGGCCGCCGAAGCTAAACTTAGAAACCAGCTCCGTGCGCGCTCACGTGCGCCCAGGCGGGGCCGGGGGTGCGGCCCGGTGAGTCACGACCCCGCCCCCCGTCGTTGAGGACGCGCTGACGTCAGCCGCTTCCCTATCTTTTAAAAACATGGGTATTCGTAAGAACGCGTCTCGGGGAGGCCGGGAGGCTACCCTGGACTGTTCACGGAGTTTGGATCCTTAAAGGGGCCGGGCCTCGGACAATGGAAGATCTGGGGAGATGACTCCACTCGCCCATCTGTAGAGTCGAAGCCCATCTTATATCCCTTTGTCCCGAGAAGTGCTGACTCTTGAGATGGTGATGAGCAAAGAATAGCAACTGGACGTAACTGGAAGCTCCCTGAAACCCCAGAACCTCTTCCTGGAAGCCCTCCTTGATTAACCAGAGTTTGATGCTGACCAAAAAGTCAGAAAGCTTTCTGTGGCCTATGACTCCCTCCCTCTCCCCATATGCTTACACCTCTGCTGGTAGAGAAAGGCTGTGGTTTGAATGTTAATACAATCCATCAACTTGGGCCAACTTGGCCCTTTTATCACTGTTTCTGGCTGTGTCTAAACCCTGTCACCAGTAGTGTGGCCTGAAACCAGTTATTCAAATCTCTTGGTGTGAACTGGTCTCCAAACCGGCCTCCTATGCTAATGTTGCCCGTGGGCACTTCCAGAAGCACTCATCATTCAGCATTATCAGGGCCTCACAGGAAACTAACAATTTACCGAGGCTTACTATAGGCAGGTATTTTCATTATCCTCCCTCCCCCATCATTTAATACTCGTATTTCTGGGGTGTTACCTATCGTCTCCGTTTTACTGATGAGGAAAGAAATCGAGGCACACAAGTTAAGTATCTTTCCCGAGGTTCCACAGCTAAGGAATGGCAAACGGGCAGTCATTCCAGATCAGTTGGACTCCAAGTCTATGTTTGTGGTGATCAAGGTGGGCTATAAAATGTATGTCTTATTCTGGATACACTGAGTCCCCTAGAGCTAGCTTTTTCTCTTTTAACACAAGCCCAGTGCCTAAGTATAAATAACCTGCTCTATGCCAGAAGATTCCCAGAGAAGGGGGCCCAGGCCTCAGGGTAAGGCATATGAGAAGGTGCTCATTCCCAGGGGTGCTCCTCCTACACTTGCCCCACCCTGAGAACAAGTGCTTCTTTGAGGTTGGCACCGTAAGACACCTCACTCACTTCACTCTAGCCCCAGCCCTGCCAGGCCTGCCCTTGACTCTGTGTTTCTCTGTTGAAACTAGAGGCCATCCTGCTTACAGCATCCTCACCTGGCACACCAGTGGCCAGCTCTATCGAAGTGCAGAAGAAATACATTCTTTCACCTCCACCTTTATCCCCTCTCTATAAAGCAGTAGAAAATTTCTGGTTATACAGCATGTTCATGCCAAAAACAACTTCGAGACAACAGCAGCTTCTCAAAGTTTTGAGCAAAACGATGGTGCTTGAGTCATGGAAATGAGCCAAGTGGGTGAGCTGCTGCCATGCTATCTTCTGACAACCATCCTTGGCTGAGAGTCACAGCCCCATCCTCAGGCTACACATGCCAGGACTGCCAGGAGCACCTTTCTCCCCCAGCTCACCCCTTGGAAGTCTTTAAAACTGACCCCTCTTCCCTCCTACCCAGGCTCCAGCCACCACCAAGCTCTGCCCTTTGTGTTCCCTGCTCCTGTCCCCTCTAACATGCTGACGGAGTCACTGCCACTGCTCTTCCTGTTCTGACAGGTTCTCTGGAGCCTGTGACCAAACACCTTGTGTGTGTTCCCACCACAGCCTCGGGAAGAAATGAAGAAAACCACAGGCAACTTCAGCTATAGGGGCAGTGGCTTCTTCCTCAGTATTGGGGTCAGACACACAGATGTGGAAGCTTAGATCATCACAGTCCCTGTTTTATAGCTAAGGGACTAAGGCCCAGGTGAGGTGACCTGCTCGGGGTCACATGGCCAGTTAGGTAGAGTCCTATTCACCTGACTTCCAGTCCACTCCCCCTTCCATGGATCGTATCTCTGTTGTAAATTTCAGGTGGAATAATGTGCATGGTAAATTGTCACATGTCATATAGGTGATGGAAGGGAAGACAAGTGGAGACTTTAAGTAAATATAGAGATGAAGTCATAGGAAAGAACTAGATAAACCAATTTCTGAGGACCCCTGGCTGTTCCCACCTCCCCTGTCCTCTCTCTCCCATCCAGTCTCAATACAGGTGTAGTGGCTATTCCTCCTCAGACCTGGGAATCATTTCCCATGGAATTACATGAGTTGGATTGCCATTTTTAAACCTTCAGTAATCCATATCTTGTGGGTCATTTCGGGGTTTGATTTTTTATCTCCCAGCTTTTGCTTCCCATCATTCTCCTATGCCAGAAGTTCCATTAAATACCATTAAGAGCCGTTAGTGTAACTGGCCACTAATGTGGAAGGATTGTGCTCTCCAGAAAACAGCTCCAGCAAACCAAGGAGCAGGAATCCTGGGTCTGTTCCCAACCGTGCCAGTGACTCACTGGATGACACAGAGCAAAGTGGGGGGAGAGATGTGGGATGACACACACAGCAGCTGGCCTGACAGAGGTGGAAGGGTGGTGGAGAGGCCATTCGGCAGGGTCCCCCAATAACTGCTGAGTGGTGGCTTGCCAGGTCAGCCCTGAGCTCTGTCCCACTTAAGTGCCTGCCTCCAATGGAGCCACCAAGATGGCTTGGGCTGGATTATAGCATTTACCCTTCATGACATACATTCTCATTGGTTAGGAATGCACCCTAGGCATTCCTAACTCCACTTTAATAACTTGTTATAGATCTGCCCTCCAGGAATTTATTTGAAACTTTCTTTAATCTATTTATATTTCAGCCTGTTCATGGAACAAGTAGATTTACCATTTATGTAGAAGCACTTAGGTCCTAAAACACAGAAAAGTGCTATAAGAGGGTTTCTAAATAATAATAATGATAATCATAAAACACAATGTTATATATAGTAGATATAATCCTGTATTACAATTCAATGGTAGTAATAATTCAGATGGTTTCACAGGCTTATTTTCAGTCTCTCACTATATCAATCTTTGTCTTTATTTCCATGTGCACACACATACACACACATACCGCATCAAAAAGTATTTTTATTAATGGAATAGGGTGCTGTAATGGGCATAACTCTGCACACAAACTTTTATAAACACATTTCATGTCCTCGAAGGACTTACCATCTAGGACCAACATATAGTAGGTACTCAATAAATACTTTGGTGGATGGATGGAGAGAAAGCTATGTGGTCACTGCTGAGACGTATGACTGTACTTGGGGTTGGAGCAGAAACATGAGACTGTAGTTGGCATGGAGGGAGAAGGGAATGTCCTGATTTTATGGTAAATGGGTGAGTGAGCTTTCCTCCTATAGAAATAGCTAGTTTCTAGACTGCTGAAATAGACAAGGGATGCCAAAGGGCCACCCCTGACAGCTGCTCTGTGGATGGCAGGAGTGAGGAGGCAGGTATGAGGGCCAGGAGTGAAGATGACCAGGCCCTGTGGTCATCTCGGTTTTCAATGTGAACCACACTAGAATGAACTTTTAAAAGACAGGTGATTCAATAGGTGAATGGACAAATAAACCACGGTATATCCAAACAATGGGATATTTTTCAGCACTACAAAGAACTGGGCTATCCAGCCATGAAAAGACAAGGAGGAAACTTAAGCTAATCTGAAAAGGCTACATATTGTATGTTCCCAACTATATGACATTCTGGAAAAGGCAAATTACGGAGAGAGTAAAAGCATCAGTGGTTATAATGTTGTGGGGAGAGATGAAAAGGCAGAGCACAGAAGATTTTTAGGGCAGTGAAAATACTCTTTATGATAGTATCATGATGGATATGTGTCATTATACATTTGCCCCAAACCACAGAATCTACAACACCGAGAGTGAGCCCTAAAGTAAACTATGGATTTTGGGTGATGATTATGTGTCAATGTAAGTCCATCCTTGGTAAAAAAGGTTCCACTCTGGTAGAGGATATTGATTGTGGAGAAGGCTGTACATGTGTGGGGGGAGGAGGGTCTGTGGGAAATCTCTGTACCTTATGCTTCAATTTTGCTGCAAACCTTTAACCACTCTACAAATAAAGTCTATTAAAGAAATCCAGGTGAGCTGATTACACCTTTTTATACATAGATTAGGTGCACTATGGACTCAGAGAGACTCGAGTTGGACTCTGAGCCCCATCATAACCAGCTCTGTTACTTCAGAAAAGTTACTTAATGCCTCTGATCTCAGCTTCTCCTAATTCCACAGGACAGTCATGCCTTCCTCAGAGTGTTTTGAAAATTAAGTGAAAAACCTTATGTAAAGAGTCGAACCCAGCGGTTCTCAACTTGTCGATGGTTCGACCTCCAAAGGGGTCGCCTAAGACCATCCTGCATATCAGGTATTTACATTACGATTCATAACAGTAGCAAAAAGTTATAAAGTAGCAACGAAAATAATTTTATGGTTGGGGGTCACAACACGAGGAACTGTATTTAAAGGGCCAGAAGGTTGAGAACCACTGGCAGTACTTGGGATATACAGCATGGTAGATATATACAAACCCCCTCCCCAATTCCTCCCTAGTTACTGTGATTATTAAACATTCTGATGGCTAGTGGAGGAAAGCTGTCTTGGGTAAATGACCTTCTACTAGGAAGGGAATCTGTGTGGGGGAGTGGGCATGTATGTCCTCAAATGCTCTCAGAGATGCTGGCTACAGAAGGTCAGACATGAACTTGAGCTCTAGGAGGCAGTGTCAAGCCCCTCACTCAGCTTTCTCCTGTGAAAAGGTCAGGATGATGGAAGGCTCTCATATTTAGATGATGGCTCGTAGGGAAGCCTCGGTGGGTTAGTCACCGATGTTATGACATCATATTCCCACTCAATATAGTAACAGCTATTGGTTGCTTTAGGGGGCAGGGGCCGGGCCAGCTTTTGTTGACCAACCATACTTCCAAGATAAATTGGATGGAACCAGCTGGGAAGACATGACAAGGAGAGAAATCCTCCTCTAAATAGGATATTCCACAAAAATTCTAAGGATTTTTGGCACCTCACCTCAAAATGTGAGTCTTGACTTTTCTTTAATCTTAGGGGTAAAGCTGGAAAATGTCCTGGGAGAAAGGTGTTTGGTCAGGAAGCCTTCAGCTGGGGGTATGTTCACCATGACAAGGGCCCCCACTGCCCTGTTGAGGGGTGGGAAGGAGAGAAGTTCTATGCACCAGCTACATGATGTCTACATGGCACCTAAAGAAGTGGTCCAAGGAGGAGGACTGAAAAGGCCTGGGGTTAGGGTGCAGCAGAATTTTGGGATGTATTAGGCATTTTGCCTCTCCGAGATTTATAACAACTGGGGGCCAGCTCAGCAGCCCATTGAGGCAATGGTGTCGTCTCAGCCTTTGAAATTAGCCAGGATGATGCCATGTGTGAAGATACCACAGATCAGTGCTGTAGTTAATCTGGGGTATTGATCAGTCATATCATAATGGAAAGTTACTGGATTTAGTTAACCCCTTCCTTCCAGTGTATTATCCTCTGATGTCGCTGCCTCTTGTGCTTTGGGAACAGAATGTTTTGAATGAACAGTGTGAGATACATCGGTTCTTCCTGTATATGAACTGGAATTAAGTCCAGAGTGACGAAGCAGAGATTAGAGAAAAAGCCTGGGACCAGGGGTCGGGAGACCTACTTTGACAACTGGTCCTGCCACATTTCCAGCCATGTGACCTCGGGCAAGTCACTGCCTCTCTTTAGCTTTTGGTTGCTCCTCTTATCTGTAAAAATACGTGAACTTATGGTCCTTCCAGCCCTACATGGCGCACTCTAGTCCTCTAAGAGTGGATTTGCTGTCCTTGTTGCAGAGTAGAAAGGACTTGGGGTCTGGGTGTGAGGCTCTGCCACTCATCATGCCACCTTGCACAGGCACCCCTTCTCTGAACCTTAGTTTTCCCACTTTTTTATATAGGTTATTACCTGACATGGGTGAGATAATGAACCTGGAAGCCTTCTCGGAGGCACTGTGTAAAATGTGTATTTAAATGATGCCCTGAGTTCAGAAGGGAAAGTGGGGTACGGTGAGATGAAGAGGACAGTTTGGGGTTACATACTGGCAGGTTGGACTGTGACTGGGGCTAGGAAGGTGAGGAGGTGGGGGTTGTGGTCAGCCCAGGGCATGAAAACCTCCAACTCCGTCCTGTTCAGTTCCTGGTCATTTCCCAGCAGTTCAGGGAGGGAAAACGATTGAGAGGTTGTGAGTGATACTGAGAACAGCTCAAGAGAGTTGCTGCAAACTCTTGTCTGAGTGGGCACAGAGCCAGAGCAAAGAGGGTGGTGAGGAGCCCAGACAGGGTCTGGAATCCGAGCAAACGAGCAGCTTCCCGTTTCCCACGGATGCCCCGGGTAATATTCCTGCACCGTGCACCTCCCACGGGTGTGAAACCACAGGGGGGTGGGGGGAGGTGGGAGGGACAGCCCTGTAAATAACAGATCATAACTGTATATTGACCCGAGGGATCAGTCTCAACTCATCCCTTCGGGAAAATCACAGATCCTCCAGAGAAACTCTTTAAATTCCTGTGTGTTCTTCTCACAAATCAATGAACCTGGGGTTAGCGATTTTACTTTGACCCTCCCTTTCATGCTTCCCGGGAATGAGGCGGACGACTCCTTTGAAGCTGTCCTTTGAGCCATGGGCCTGACTTCTCTTCCTCCCACCAAAGGAGGTTCTGTTTTCGATTTTTTTTTTTTTTTAAGCCCAGGCGCTGAGGGTGGAGAAGCTGGCAGGAGGCACAGCTGCCATAGGAGCGGCATGCTGACTTGCTGACTCATCTGACATTAACATCATTATGTTTCAGGAGTCAAAGTGATTTTCAAACTATGAGTAATGCGAGGAATTAGAGAGCATGTTTACAAGGCAGCGGGCCTTTCAGCACACTGGAGGAACAAGCAGCTGAAAACGCTCTCGAGAGAAGCACCCTTTCTCTCTGGGCTCTTCTTTGAAAAGAATCCCCACAGGGAAGGCAGGTGAACTCTGCGTCCCGAGGGGGAATCCGGATCTAGCGCCCTTACATGAATACCCGGATGTCTGATCATTTCATACGAGAAAGGCTTTTTCGTAGTCTTTGTTTTCATGTACACAACTCTAGGGGAAGATGGATTTAAAGACTCCAGCAAATTATTTCTAAAAGCCGAGTTATTACCAGTATTAATAATTATAATAATAGTCTAAAATTGTGTGGGGAACTGTCTTGCTTCTTCTAAGGCAGGGATGGAAACAAATCATGTTCCAGTTTTAATGGTGGGGAACAGAAGCTCATGGTGGGGTGTGGGTAGGGGGATAAGGGGGCGATGGGGGTAAATGCCTTTTTAAAGCTCTCTTGTGGAATTAGTAAAAGTTTGAGAGCCTTTGAGTACAATGAGTCAAGTATTTAGACCTCAGGAGAGAAAAGAGGGGCTCCTGTTTTTCCAGAGGAACAGGAAATACTAATAGCACTTGCTCAGCCTGCCTCTGAGGGAGAGCCTTGAGCTCTGGGAAGGCAGGGACAGTGTCTGCCCACCACTCTACCCCCATGTCTAACTTAGACATGCCAGTAGTAAGTGCTCAGTACATATCTGCAGAATTAATGAATGAGATAAGAGCTTTGAGCACCAGAACACTGCTCTTCTGTTCAGCTTGTTTTCTTGCCTTTAGTTTTCCCCTGCCCAGGGCAGGACAGGGGTGCTTAGCAAGTGGGGCCACGCTTGGAGACACATCTATGGGAGGTACCAGCCCTAATAAGGAAAAATAACTACTCATATCCTCAGAAACCAACTGCTAAAACCAGACAAAAGTACAACATTCAACTCAGAAACTCCTTTAGGAGGTCCATTCCGAAAGCATGGCAGCAATTGTAACTTGTTTATATGTTGGAGGTAAATCAGACCTGTCAGGCTCCATTTCACCTACTGATTTTTGAACTGAAATCATCACTGCCGGCGTAACGACAATAAAGTCAACTCGGTGTTTGGGCATTGTGGAGGCAGGTGAAGGACAACTAGTTAGACTGGATTAACCCTTAGAAAATAAAAGTTCTGCCCTAGCTGGTTTGGCTCACTGGATGGAGCTTCGGCGTGAGGACTGAAGGGTCCCAGGTTCGATTCCAGTCAAGGGCATGTACCTTGGTTGCATGCACATCCCCAGTGGGCAATCTGTGCAGGAGGCAGCTGATTGATGCTTCTCTCTCATCAATGTTTCTAACACTCTATCCCTCTCCCTTCCTCTCTGTAAAAAATCAATAAACTATATTAAAAAAAAGAAAAGAAAAGAAAAGTTCTGCCTTGGCCAGGGTGGCTCAGTTAGTCTGGTATGATCCTGTGAACCAACAGGTTGCTGGTTCAGTTCTCTGACTGGGCACATATCCGGTAAAGGCTCAATCCCTGGTAGAGGGAGTACAGGGGGCAGCTGATCAATGTTTCACTCTCCCATCCATGCTTTTCTTCCTCTCCCTTCCTTGATCTCTAAAAAATCAATAAAAAAATCTTTTTAAAAAGTTCCATTCTTTTTTTTGTTTTAATATATTTTTATTGATTTCAGAGAGGAAGGGAGAGGGATAGAGGGCTAGAAACATCAATGATGTTGCCTCCTGCATGCTCCCTACTGGTGAATTGAGCCCGCAATCCCAGCATGGGCCCTTGACGGGAATCGAACCCGGGACCCTTCAGTTCACAGGCCAATGCTCTATCCTCTGAGCCAAACCAACTAGGACAAAAGTTCCACTCTTGATATGTGTTTACAGATACAAAAGAAAAGGAAAACTTGTCGAAATTTAATTCTGCCCTTTTTCCATAGGAAAAACTTCCCCATGATTTTATATGCTAGGACATATTTCTAAATTTTAATAAGGGCTTACAAGTATAGCTATAGCCTTTTCCAAAATCCCCTCTCTGCAACAGATCACTCTGTTTTCTTATTCTTTCCATT
>NW_006297152.1:81605-89050 GCF_000327345.1 Myotis davidii
TCGAATTCACTTCTCTGCCTCTTTCTCCTTTTCTCTCCTTTTTCCATCCCCAAGTTAACTCCTTCCTTCTGTTCTTGTTCTCATGTTGCTTGATCTCCCAGCATCCCTTGTCAACTTGTAAACTTTCTTATAGCATGGAGCAAAGAGTCATTCACATGGTAGTCAATAACGTTTTGAAAAATATATATATATATAAAGTAATGAGCTGTCCTGGCTGGTTTGGCTTGCTGGATAGTCAGCCTGCAGACTGAAGGGTCCCAGGTTTGATTGCGGTCAAGGGCACATGCCCAGGTTGTGGGCTTGATCCCCAGTAGGGAGTGTGCAGGAGGCAGCTGATCAGTGATTCTCTCTCATCATCAATGTTTCTCTTTCTCCCTCTCCCTTCCTCTCTGAAATCAATAAAAATACATATTTTTAAAAAGTCATGAGCTAATTATAAGATCTTTATAAATAAACTATAGAGGTCCAATGCAGGAAGGTCGTCCAGAAGGACATCAGGAAGGATGTCCAGACGGTCGTTCCCCTGTTCAGCCGTCTGGTCTAATTAGCATATTATGCTTCTTATTATTATAGGTTAGTAATAATTTTTAAGCTTCCAAGTTTAATCACACACAAGAATATTCCTGTTCACTTGAGAATGTCTTTAAAGAAGACATAAAAATTGACTTGATCAAATCTCATTCTTTGAGTACATAACCTTTGAATGTTCAATATTTATATCTGGGGGGGAATAGGGTGGCCCCCAGGGAAAGACACACCCTGAGAGCCCTAACCTTAACCTTCTGTAAACCACCTGGCTTGACTGATCTCTCCTCTCTCCATCCATTAATATCATATTGTTAGGCTTACTTCAAGCAATAAATATAAGCCAGTACATTCATGGCTCATTAATCCAAAATGATTGTTAAAGAGACTCAGGATTTGTGGTCCCATCCCAGACATCTGAGGATAATGCCAGGAAAGAAAGTGTGTGTGTTCCCAGGGCCTGTCACTTGGTGCTTCTGCCTTAGGCACACGCTCCATGTGGTGAGTCTAGGGTGGGGGCAGTGCTAGGGTTCTGGACCTCCACTTCTGTGATATAGAGCTGCAGGTCCACGCCAGTCTTGACTGAACATCCTCCACTCCATTGTTCCTGCAGGTACATGATGCTTGTCAGGCTAGGAAACCTCATTTGAGTTTGGATGGCACAGTCACTGCCCTGAGGCATCTCAAGTAAAACAGTTTCCTCATTTGCATCCTAATTTATTTTATAAATAATTTTATATTCATTTAATGATGTTATTAAGTTAGTAGCAGGTTGCTGAACTTTGAGATCCAGATGTTTAACACATATTCTAAAATAAACTTCAGCTGTTTAGAATTCTCATATAATAAACTCATTCTAATTTTTCCCTATATTCTCCTTTTTTCCCTCTTCCTTCCTTCCCTTCCTTTATTTTTTTCTCTCTCCCACCATCTTTCCTTCCTTCCTGTCCTTCTTTCCTCTTTCTTCGTTTGTTGCTTTTATATATATAAAAGCAATATATATATATATAGTACCCTGATCGGAATCAAACCACAACCTCCTGGTTCATAGGTTAACACTTAACCACTGAGCCACAATGGCTGGGCTGTTTGTTGCTTTTAATAGATGTCTTTCTAGAAAATATATCTAAAAGGAGATTTTAAAAACTGGCTAAGGACTAGATAGAGACTTTTTTTATCATATGCATATTTTGACTTTCCATTTTTAATCATGTGCATATATACTTTTTCCCAACCAAAAAAAAGTTAATCAAAACAGTGTTCTTCACACTTTCTGTTTTCGTGTTTTTAAAAGAGTATATTTTATTCCCTCCCCAATTCCAACATCAGCCTATTTCCTCCTCCTGGAACAGCTTACAAAGGGAAATGAGGAAGAAGGGAAGGGAGACAGTGGACAGAAGCTAAATGCCTGTGTGCCCAGAGCAGGGATATAGGGGAATGGACGAGCCTACAGGTCAAATAAGGTTTTGGCTTTTTTTTCTTTTCCTTTTAAACTCAAGATGTAAACATCTTCTCACATTATTAAATATTCTACAGCATCATTTTTAATGGTTGTAAAAGTCTTAAGTTAATTTTCTATCTTGTACTGTAATTTATTTAATTAAATGTCTATGTTAAACATTTGGTTAATATCTTATTATTAATCTTGTAGCTTAATCTTTGTGCATTGCCATTCTTATTTACTTTAAATATCTCTTTTAAAATGAGAATAAGTATAATTTTCAAAGGAAAATAAGTCAGAGTATACAAATCCTAGAGATTTTGACATATATATTGCTCCTTAAATAACTTAAATTTAACATGAAGAAATTTCCACCTTTGCTTATTAATGTTTCATTTCCCATTTATGAATTTTCTGTTGGCATCTTAATATTTGTAACAATTTAGAACATTTTACATAGATATCAAATATGTAGACAAAGACGTCCTTGTCTAATATGGTTTTTTTTAAAATAATAATCATTTTCTGGCTTGATATTTGCATTTTAATGTTAGTTATTTATATATTTTTTGAAACACAAAGGTTTTTAGATTAGAAGTTATCAAATGTATCAATATTTTCCTTTCTGAGGAAAAAGCTTTTCCATATAGAACTTTGAAAATATTTTATAAAATCATTTTAAAGGAAAAATTTACATATTTTAAATATTTACAGTACAATGCACAAATTTCAAGTGCATCATTCAATGAGTTGTGACAAATGCATAAACCCTAGACTTAGAAATTCAAAGGTGGGGATTTTTTTGAGTTGATGGTTGCACATATATAAAAATACACTAAAAAGCATTAAATTGTAAACTTTAAAAGGATGAATTGTATGGAATATGAATTATATCTAAATAAAG
This sequence comes from Myotis davidii, assembly GCF_000327345.1. Classification (NCBI taxonomy): domain Eukaryota; kingdom Metazoa; phylum Chordata; class Mammalia; order Chiroptera; family Vespertilionidae; genus Myotis; species Myotis davidii. The sequence goes on from NW_006297152.1 coordinate 84,476, forward strand.
TTGTGAAATATATTTATAGAGAAATTAACATCATCCCAGAAAGTTTCTGAGTGTCAATAGATACTTACTTCCACTCTCCCGCAGAAGCAATCAGAATTTTTTGGGTTTTTTTCACAATAGATTTGTTTTGCCTCTTTTAGAACTTTATATAATGGTATTATATGGAACCATACAAAATGAACTTTTTGGGGTAAAGTTTCTTTCTGTCAACATAACGTTTTAAAATTCATCTGTGTTGGTGTGTTTCAGGAGTTTCTTTTTGTTGTTAAAAGTAATATTCATTAAGTGTCTATATTACAGTTTGTTTATCCCTTCCTCTATTGATGGACACCTGGGATCTTTCCAGTTTGGGTCATTATAAACATTCTTATACGTGACCTTTTGTGGACATATGCTTTTATTTCTCTTGGGGAAATACCTAGGGTTGGAATTGCTGGGTCATAGAATAGATGTATGCTCAGATTTATAAGAAATTGCCAGACTTTATTCCAAAGTGTTTGTACCATTATACTCCAACAAAAATGCATGAGAGTTTCAGTTGCTCCGTATCTTCGCCAACATTTGCTATTGTCAGTCTTTTGTGATGTTAGCCATTCTGTTGAGGGTGCAGTGGTAGTGTATTGTAGCTTTAATTTTCATTTCCTTGATGACTAAAGTTATTTAAATTTTTTTCATGTGCTTTTAGTGTTTTTGTTTTATTTTAATAGTTTTGTATTTTATCTCTAATTGCATCTATTTATCAATCTAAAGTAATTTTATTATTTGAAGTAAATCTCCAAATTTATATTTTTCCAAATACTCAATACACCTAGCATAGTTTATTAAATAATAATTTTATCCCTACTGATTTATGATGCTTCCTTTATCATAGAGTAAGTGGTTTCAAAATATCTATTGTGTGTAATTCATTTGTTCTTTGTCAGCTCCACACTATTTTATTGATATTTGCTTTTAAAAATTATATAATCTGGCAGGGCCATGGTCTCATCATTCTTTTTCAGGTTCAACATTTTCTTTGCTGTTCTTACCTAATTATTCTTTCAGTAAACATTAGAATTATGTCTGAAAAGAATCTCATTGGGATTTTTATTGAAAGTATATTAAGCATTCAAATTAATTTTTTTTAAAAAAAACTAACATCTTTGCCATAGAATTTAATATTCAAATTTTCTTGTACATTTCTCAGTTACATTTTGTGATTTTAATAATGTGGATCCTTCACATTCTCATTAAAGCTATTCCAAAGCATTTAATAGGGGTTCTCAATGTCATCATTGTTAATTTTCCTATTGTAATTTGATTTTTTTTACTATATTTTCCAACTGGATAGTATTTCTATATACAACAGTATTGGCTTTTGTGTCTCTTTTGTATAATTAGAAGTTTTCTTGAACTCCCATATTAATTTCAAGTGAATTATTCTTTTGCATTTCGAGTTTAGTTATATTACACACAAATAATTTAAAATCTGTTCTCTCCCTTCTAATATTTATGTACCTTATTTTTATATGCATCCTATTTATGATCAGAACTTCCAGATCTACATGAAATAAAAATGGCAATAAACTACGTCCCTGTCTTGTTCCTGATTTTAACAATATTGCTTTAATATTTCATTCTTCAGGATGGTGGACTGTTTGAAATAAATTCTTTTTGTTAAGAAGGAGTTTTAAATTTGTAATAATTTTTTGGTAGTGACTAGCTGTTGAATTTTTATGTCTTCTCTACATCTATTGAGAATCATTTGGATTTTCTTTTTTAGCCAGCAGATGTGATATATTATACAATTAGATTTTTCAAATATTAATACACAAAACTTTGCATTCTAGGTTAAACCCTACTGGGATTATTTTTCTGATACTCTGTTATCTGTGTTTGAGTTTTCTTCTTTGTGTTCATAATTTAGGTAGTTTTATTATTTTCTTTGTTTTGAGTTATGTTTCAGGTTTTGACACCCAAATTATCTCTATAAAGTATATTAGACAAACTTTCCATATTTTTCAATATTTTGATGTAATTATTGAGACATAGTAACTCCCTTCTCCTTAAGAGTTTAAAGATTTTTCCCTATAAAGTTTTTAGGCCTTGACACTTATTTTTCTAAAAGGAGTTCTTTTTTTCCTTTATCTCTCTAGTTTCTTTAGCTGTGATTAGTGTGTTAAGGTTTTATAATTCTAAGTTTGGTAATGCATATATTTCCAGAAGACTACCTATTTCATCTAGGTTTTCAAGTTTATAAGTTATAATATTGCAAGTATTGTCTTATATTTAAAAATTCTCCTATTATCCATAGTTTTTGTTCTTTACTTTCTCTGAAATTCTATTTCATTAAAATTTTAAAAGAAGCTCTTAAATTAGTTCTATAAATTTTCCTAAACTAACTCATTTAGTTTCATTTTTCTTTTATTCTTCTTTCTCTTGATTCTCTAGGGATTTTATTGTTGTTGTTTTTATAAATCCTTGAGTTGAATACTTTCATATTTCCTTTCCATGAAAATAATGAAAACATAAAGATTGCAATTCCATCAAAATATACTTAATATTTCATAATTTTTATTCTATTTTAATTATATCCTAATTGCTATATGCTTATACTTTAATTTTTTAATTTTTAAACAGTTTATTCATACAATAACTGAATTTCTTTGAAAGCTAGAAAATAAAGATCATTTATCTTCTTATTTTTATTATTTTTCCAAATGGTAAACATCGATCTTTCCCTCACTCTCATAAATATCATTTTTTAAAAAATCTATGCACACAGCAAACCACTGAATAATAATGTGCAAAGCACTGGAAAAACTATTATTTGAACATTTTTAAGGTGGCAGAAAAATCACAATTTGGGTATATGTCATATAAAGAGTTTTCTTGTTTCTTATTGATAAAAGTAGTTTTAAGAGTGATATATTTTGAATGATTACAATCCAAAAGTAATTCCCAAAACAGATAATATCAACTTCAAGAGAAATTCTGAGCTAAGATACTTGAAGGATAAATTAAGAATATTATTTCTTTGACCTGAATTTGATCCATATTTTTTCCAAGTGTCATTTCTTTTTTGTGTTTGTTTTAAAGGTAACATACCACACACTCAGAATACAATTTAAGAATTGTAAATACAAAACGGGGCAAAGTTAAGGTATATTAGTTAGAAAAAATAAAGGTAGATAGAACATTTAGAGTCATATATGACTTAAGGCCTTAGTGACTTATTGTGATTTCAGTATTCACAAGAGTATATTTCCCTAATGCTTACCTACATGACTAAGCAGGCAGACACAGCAAAAGTGTCTCAACATGTAAGGAATAAAGACAAATGATTTAATCTATATATTATCAGTCAATTAATATAGTTGGACTCTTAAAGTAACCATTGGTAGTAAAATAATCTGATCACGTTTCACATAGCAATGAAAAAGAATAGAAATTAAAAGTCTCCTTTATAATTGAAGCATCTCCTGATATGTAGAGCCCTTAAGAAGCCCATGTATACTTTATTTTGCAGATGCTACCCAGACAACAACCTGTCTCAAAACCAACCATTGCATAATGCATTTTGTAAAATACCTTTCTAAAAATACATTACATTTCATGATGTTTATTACTACAAATGGGGGGAATTTCTAGGCTGAACATTTATTTTATTTTATTTTTTTAAAATATATTTTATTGATTTTTTACAGAGAGGAAGGGAGAGGAATAGAGAGTTAGAAACATGGATGAGAGAGAAACATTGATTCTGCACACCTCCCACTGGGGATGTGCCCGCAACCACGGTACATGCCCTTGGCCGGAATCGAACCTGGGACCCTTCAGTCCACAGGCCGACACTCTATATCCACTGAGCCAAACCAGTCACAGCTAGGCTGAACATTTAAACTAAACATAAATGAGGCTATTCAGCAGCAGCCTGTAATGCAATTTGATGATAGGAAATTTCACCTACACTTATTAAATAGTATCCTATGTTTATTATTTCAATCATGTCAAATTAAGACAAAAAAACTTTTTTCAACAAAGTTACCAGAAAAGACACTGAGCTGGAGTCAGGAAAGCAAGATTTCTAAGTTCAGCTCTGACTCTACCTACCTATAAGACGTGGGGAAAGTTCTCTTAGGCCTCGGAAAGGCCTCGGATGCCTCAACTATAAACAAAGTGGGTGAAGCAGATGAATTCTAAGGAGTTCCCTTAAAATGGGATTTTGCTAAATTTTGGAGAACTTAAATTTAAAAAAATATGATAGCTAGGAAATATCAAGCTTAATACTTATCACCAATAATGTTGATTATGGAGAGAGCTTTAAGCCAAGGAATTACTGATTCTGCATATATACTTTATTTTTTGTTTTTATTTTATTTTTGTTTAGTCCTTATATTTTATGTTGCTTTAATTTCTATTATTAATAGTTTTGTTGCCTTGTGATAAAAAAGTTAAACTTGTATAATTTCTGCTTCTTAAAGTATCTCCTATTTTTAGTTATATGCATTGCAAATACCTTCTCTTGTTCTATAATCAAATATATCCTTCTTATTTGATTGTTTATATGTTTATATCTTATATAAGAAATCTTTC
>NW_006297152.1:89078-96836 GCF_000327345.1 Myotis davidii
TATTTTAAAAGTTGCAAACTTTTGTTTTTCACATTTATGTCTTTAATCTTTAAGGCTAGTGACAATAAGAATCTAATTTCTCTTCTCCTACATGGATAGGCAGTTGTTCTGGTCCACCATTTCCCCCCTTGCTTTATGATGCTATCTTAACTGTAAGTGGAGTTTTCTCACATATATAGGTTATTTCTAAGCTTTTGTTCTTTTTCATTCATCTCTATGTCTATCCCCTGAGCCAATACCATCATGGCCTTTTTAATACTAAAATATTTAATAAGACAAGTCTTGCTACCCGATTCTTCTCCAAAATTGTCTTGACTATTCATGTCCCTGTCACATGAATTTCAGTATTAGCTTATTTAGAATCACACACACATTGGGGATTTTTAAAATTAAAATTGTATTAAGTCTATAAATCAGTATAGAGATAATTGACATTTTTATGTTATTGAGTACTCTAATCAAAGATTATGATAATTCTGTCTACTCATTTAGGTTTTTCTTTATATTGTTCAATAATATTTTCGTAGTTTTCTCCATAGAAGTCCTACACAAATTTATCCCTAGCTGCCACACAATTTCTGTTAACTATTGCAAATAGAATTCCTTTTTTCTATTATATTTTCTAATTAGTTAATACTATTATAAATGCTACTGATTTTTGTAGCTAGAATCCTTGCTGAATACTTTTTAACTCTAAGAGTTTCTCTGAATTTTTTAAAATTCCTTGTGTTGACAATCACATTTTTTGCAAAGAGCAGTTTTCTTTCACCTTTCAACTTCTCTCTTTCTTTTCTATTGCATTAGTTAAGACCTTCAATACAATGCTGATAGAGGTCTGTAATTCCTGACTTTAATGAAAATGCCTCTAAAATATCAGCAGTTAGTATAATATTTGCTTGTAGAATTTTGACAAATGGCCTTTGTCAAGTAGAAAAAGTTGCTTTCGAGACACAGTTTGCAAAGATTTTTTTTTTGAAAAGTATAAATGAATGCTGCATTCTATCAAATGTATTTTCTGCATTTATCAAGACGATACTAAAAACAGTTTTTTAAAAAGAAAAAAGCTTTCTCTCTTTTAACCTGTTGACTTTAATAGGTTTTATAATCTTGAATTATACTTTCATTCTTGAGATTAAATCCCATTTGGTCACAATATTTTCTTTAAGATTTTGTACCTATATGAAAAGTAAGATTGTTATAATTTTCTTTACTTGTCCTTGTCTGGCTTTAGTATCTCAAAAAATAAGTTGGGTAATCTTACTTTTTCTCCCCCTTCTCTGAAATAGTTTTGTGTTTGTTTGTTTTTAGATAGTGTTTATCTAATTTTTGAAGATCTGGTAAAACTATTTGGGCCTGGTATTTCTAGAGGTGGAAGACCTTTGGATTAACAATTTAATTTTTCTAATAGCTAAGGCTTTATTCTGGTTTTATCTGAATAAATTTCCAGAATTTTATTTTTCTTAAAAAATATCCATTTCTTCTAAGTTTCTATGTTTATTGGCATGAAGTTGTTAATAGTTTTTTAAAATGTATTTTTACATCTTTATTTTATCTATTTCTAAACCCTTTTTATTCCTATTTTCTGTTTGTGGTGTTTTTTTTTTGTTATTGTTTTTTCCCTTTCCTTAATCACTTCTGCTCAGGGTTTGTTTGTTTCAAAAAAAAACAAACAAAAAACCACCTTTTGGTTTTATTCCTCTTTCCTAAATAAAATTTCTTTAATTTTTCTCCTATATTTATTTTTTTCCTAATTTCTAGTTTAGGTTTTTCTGTGTGTGTTTTTAAAATATATTTTTTATTGATTTCAGAGAGGAAGGAAGAGGGAGAGAGAGATAGAAACATTTATGACAGCGGTTCTCAACCTATGGGTCTCGACCCCTTTGTGGGTGGAACGACCCTTCACAGGGGTCGCCTAAGACCATCGAAAAACACATATATAATAACATATTGTTTTTGTGATTAATCACTATGCTTCAATTATGTTCAATTTGTAACAATGAAATTGGGGGTCACCACAACATGAGGAACTGTATTAAAGGGTTGCGGCAGGAAGGTTGAGAACCACTGATCTATGATGAGAGAGAATTATTGATTGGCTGCCTCCTGCACACCTCCTACTGGGGATGGAGCCTGAAACCGCCCAACCACAATCAAACCCGGGACCTTCATTCCACAGGCCATACTCTATCCACTGAGTCAAACCAGCTAGGGCTCTCTATAGTTTTTTCCTTAGTTAGTTAAGTCAATCATTTTATTTATTCATTGCCCTGTTTTTGTTTGATTTTTCATTTTGATTTTATAGAATACATTTTTAAGGCACTAAGTATTCATTATTCTCTTGACCATAACAAGGACTCCAGCACTTTCTAGAGCAGTGGTTCTCAACCTCCCTAATGCCGCGACCCTTTAATACAGTTCCTCATGTTGTGGTGACCCCCAACCATAAAATTATTTTCGTTGCTACTTCATAACTGTAGTTTTGCTGTTATGAATCGTAATGTAAATATCTGATATGCAGGATGTATTTTCATTGTTACAAATTGAACATAATTAAAGCATAGTGATCAATCACAAAAACAATATGTAATTATATATGTGTTTTCCGATGGTATTAGGCGACCCCTGTGAAAGGGTCGTTTGACCCCCAAAGGGGTCGCGACCCACAGGTTGAGAACTGCTGCTCTAGATATTTATTGAACTTTACTCCCCATCCTGTTTTTGTTCCATATTTGTAGTTTCACCCTTTTAATTATAGAAAATAGTTATTTTTACAATCAATAGTTTATTATACTTATTATATTTTCAGTAGTTCTTTTAGTGACAGTCTGTGGTTGTTAAACTCTCTTGGTCTTTGTATGTCTGAAATGTCTATCTTATGGTATAGAATTCTAGACTGGCCATTATTTTCCTTCAGCACTTTGAACATATTACCCTTATTGCCTTCTAGAATCTATTGTCATGAGAAGGCTGCTATCAAACTTTCATTCCTTTGTAGGTAATCCATCTTTTACCTGTTAACTTTATCTCTTTATCCTTAATGTTTTGCAGTTTTGCTGCCATGTGCTAGATATAGAGTTATTCTTACTTCAATGCTTGGTCCTCAAGCATAACTTTTGTTTTAAAGTCTTCAATTCTGAAAAATCCTCTTTATTACTTGACTGTCATTCCCTCCTTTCTCCTTTCAGAATTCCTATTAGAATGCAGTTGGTATCTCTCAATCAAACCTCCATGTCTCTTAATACTTTCTCTTCTCTGCCAGGACTATGGGTGTGTTCCTCAGCACCCCTTTCCACCTCACTACTATGCTCTTCAGCTTTATTAAGTCTAGGAATTTTATCATCCAAAAAATTTTGTTTCAATGATTATATTATTCAATTCTGAGATTTTTAGTTGTATATATTTATATGTGTATATGTGTGGTAGTATTTTTGCCTAGTTTGTTTTATAATCCTACTAGAGACCTGGTACATGAATTTATGCACTGGTGGGGTTCAGCCGGCCTGCCCCGATGGGGGCCAATTGGGGGTGGGCCGACCGGGGCGAGGGGTCATGGGTGTTTTGCCGGCCCCCCCCATTAGGGTGGGGGTGCCCGCTTGGGGGTGGGGCCGGCTGGGGCGAGGGGCCGTGGGCATTCTGGTCATTCTGCCATTTGGTTGATTTGCATATTAACCTTTTATTGTAATAAAAGGTTAATATGCTAATTAGAGCAGACATCTTCCAGACGACCTTCCAGACATCCTTCTGGACAAAGCTGCAGCAGCTGCGAGGACTGAGGCTCAGGCGGCTGCAAATGACCCAGGCTCAGGCCAGCCGTGGCAGCAGCAGCAGGGTAATGGGGGTGGCGCCTTCCCCTGATCTGCCAGGTCACCTCCCGCAGAGGGAGACCAGACTGTGGCTTAGGTCGGGGGCCACGGCAGAGGTGGTTAGGGGCGATCAAGCTGGCAGGGGAACAAGGTAGGGATGATCAGGCCAGCAGGGGGGCAAGGCAGGGGCGATCAGGTAGGCAGGCAGAGGAGTTAGGGGCGATCAGGCAGGCAGGCAGAGGGGTTAGAGGCAATCAGGCAGGAGAGCAGTTAGGAGCCAGTGGTCCCAGATTGTGAGAGGGATGCCTGACTGCCGGTTTAGGCCCAATCCCACAGGACAAGTAGGACATCCCTTGAGGGGTCCCAGATTGGAGAGGGTGCAGGCTGGGCTGAGGGCTCCCCATACACAAATTTTGTGCACCAGGCCTCTAGTATACGATATAATAAAACCCTAATATGCAAATTGACCAACGGCCAAATGACCAGTTGCTATAACACGCACTGACCACCAGGGAGCAAACGCTCAATGCAGGAGCTGCCCACTGATGGTCAGTGCGCTCCCACAGAGGGAGCGCCACTCAGCCAGAAGCCGGGCTCATGGCTGGAGAGCGCAGTGGCTGGCAAGCACAGCAGCGGTGGCAGGAGCCTTTCCCGCCTCCATGGTAGTGCTAAGAACCCCTCAGGGTCGGCAGATGGACATCCCCCAGAGGGGTCCCGGACTGCGAGGAGGTGCAGGCTGGGCTGAGGGCCACTCCCCCAGTGCACGAACGTCATGCACTGGGCCGTTAGTTTCTAATAGTTTCTGTTATCCATCTCTTTTGACACCTGAAATGTACTTACTCTAAAGTCTTAGTTAGGCTAGGCCAGTGGTCAGCAAACTGCGGCTCGTGAGCCACATGCAGCTCTTTGGCCCCTTGAGTGTGGCTCTTCCACAAAATACCACGTGTGGGTATGCATGAACAGTGCGATTGAAACTTCATGGCCCATGCATAGAAGTCAGTGTTTTGTAGAAGAGCTACACTCAAGAGGCCAAAGAGCCGCATGAGGCTTGCGAGCTGCAGTTTGCTGACCACTGGGCTAGGCTATAACATTAGTTTCAATGTGGAGAAAAATCCTGTCCGGATTACTGACTTTCTTAGCTGTCTTTCTTAGCATTAGATTTCTTCACTTATTTTCAAATTTGGGTTTTCATTTCACATGGAAGTCGTGTTTGTTTTGTTTTTGTTTTCTTTCTCTCTCTTCCTCACTCTGGGCTCACCCTGCTCATTCTCCCAGGATTACATCAAGCCCTCTTGCTCCCCAACCCTGAATCAGAGTTTCTGGTGGCATTTCACTGTTACGGCTGCATGGTGATGATAGGCGACAGCAGATGTGGTCATTGACCTATTCCCACTGCATCCTCCTGGGTCTTTAGGCCTCAAATTCTAGCAACTAGAGCCCAAGCGGCGCTCTGAAAGATTTTTCAGCCACTCTATGAAGTTTCAAAACTCAATTCCATGTACCTCCCCCACTATAAAACCATAAGTTCCATAAAGAGAGGAATTGTATATGTGTTGGTACCACTGTATACCCAGTGCATAAATAGTGTCAACACATAGTAAGCTGAAAACATGAATGAAAGCTGGGAAGTCACAAATTCAAAGTTGCAAACTATACCTTTGAAGTTGAACTTGGAGCTTCATTTACTCCCAGTCTTCCTGGAGAGTGGTCAGCCTACTACAGAAGATAACTTGTACCTATAGAAGGGAAGAAATTCTGGTGTAAGAGTTCAAATACATTGGTTTCAGAATGGCTCTGCCCCTTGCCTACCTAAGTCACCTAATCATGCTAACCCCAGAATTCCTCTTCTATAAAATGAGCATACTGTGGTTGGATGGCAACGCTCTTTTCAGATGATGGCTACTCTATCAGCCTGGGTTCCAGAGTGAGAATAACAGCAGATCCCCAGCCGATGGTGGTGGATATTATAGTGTGAATGAGGACCAAATGCATTGTTTTAAGGCACAGAGACTTTTAGAATTGTTTGTTACCACAGCATAACCTAGGCTAACCTGATGGATGCAGTTACTTACCTGTATCCCTCCACTCCACAGATTTTGAGCTCTACTGGGGGAAGAATCCTCTTTTTCTTTTTTTAGTTTTCCCCAATATCCAGTTAAGTATGTAAATATGATAATTGTTCTTTACTCTATTTTCACTATTAAGGACAAACATATTAAAAGTTAATAACGATCCCATATCTGTGGTATTCCAATTTTCTGAGAAAATTATGACATTGCTTAGAATTCTCAGAAATATAACACGTACTTTAAATAGTATCACCATGCCCTCTCTGGAGATGGGAAGACAAAACTTTTGACCTGAACATAATTTAATTTTTTCAGGATAACACGCAACATTATTTATTTTATGCCTCAATAACTCAGTGATGTCAGCAACTCAGTGAGGGGGTCTGCTGCCCTAATGGAAATATCTATAATATTCTTTGAGTTCTGGGTTCCATATTTTCAGTGGGGCTCCTGCTCTTGTTCACACTGCTTTCTGCTTTTGGTGTGTGAGCCTCTAGTGGAAAGCCCAGCCACCTCCCGGTGCTCCCTTGAGGTAGAAAACTGGAAGACCAAGAACTTAGATTAATGACTAGAAAAATTTACTTTGAGTAGACATCTAAGGAAAGACGAGCAGTGCCCTCAGTAAAGCACATAAGCCCGTGGCATCTCTGATGGGTGTCCTAGGAGTTCTGTTTTGTTGTTATCACTGTTGTTTCTGCCAGTGGAAACATGCTTTACTGAATTTAAAATACAAGATATATTTGTGGTTCCTCAGACATTTGCCCTGTGTACATATTATATGTTTTGGTATAATTATTAATGAATTGAAGAGGCATGATCAAAATATGGCCTATCCTTTGAAAATGCAAAGTACAAAACAATGACTCAGCACCCTGAGGAATACTTTATACATGTGAAATAACTTACATGTACATACAATAGAAACCTGGTGCCGTTTTGGTATTTGAAGTTGCTACAAACCTGGCCTCTAGCTAAGGGATATAATTACATATTCTTAAGAAAATACAGTTTGACTATTTTCAAGAATATAGACCTTAGAACTCAGCTAGTAGGATGTTAGAGTCCTCTTAATGAATCTAAAATAGGCAATTTATAAAAAGCACATTGGTTTCTGAATAAGAGAGAGTTTCTAAATGTGTGAGAGTTGCTGGAAAACAATGTTCTGGTAGGTCAGTGAAAAACCTCCTCCCTGCACTGTAGGGCTTCTAGATTTAGCAAATAAAAATACACAATGCCCATGGAAATGGGGATTTGAAATGAAAACAAATAATTTTTTCTTATAAGCTTATCCCCGATATTGCACAGAATATGCTTATGCTAAAAATTATTTGTTTTTTCATCTGACATTTAAAATTGCCCCGGTATCCTGTACTTCATCTGGCAGCCCTACACAGCTCACTTTTTTTTAATCCTCATTTTGCACCAACCTCTGGAAGGAAGCTGGCCAGCCTCTGCCCCAAACCCCATACATTCTGTATTAGTGAGCTTGCATCCATGCATTTTCACTTCTACATTGTGAGACATGAAAGACTAGGTTCACCGGCCGAGGGCTCTCAAACCCTTCGCACCCGCACCCGGGAGAAGCAGCGCTGCCTTTGGAACTTCTCCAAGGGGAGGGTGTGTGGGCTCTCCCCCATAATGCCGTATTTTAGTCACAGTCATTAACGCTGAAGAAAAGGCACTCTGGTCATGAGATTCTCTCTTTGCCATGTCACAAGAGAGGCAGTAAAAGAAGTGCCTGAAAGAAGGCGTGGAGGAAAGATCTGTCTCGGGAGCGGAGGACTCTGGGTGCTCCTCCTGAAACATGCCCACGTTTTCCTAGCAGTCAACACCCCTGACATCTCTCCCTGCACAGAGAGGAGCAGCCTTTTTTTTTTTTTTTTTTA
>NW_006297152.1:97071-117685 GCF_000327345.1 Myotis davidii
TAACCTACCAAAGAGAGTAAGTGATTTCAGGCAGGTAGTTCAAGCATTGCCATGAGACCCAAACTTAGGAGAAATGGGAGGAAACACCAACTTTACTGAGCTCCTGGTATAAACACATTGAGTTCTTTACTCCTCGTTCCCACCTGCTGTCCTAAGGCTCCACTTTACAAACCAGGAAACAGAGGCTCAGAGAAGTCGAACCCCTTGCTTAGAGACACATAACTCCTGCCCAGAATAACCCTGGAGAAAGCACCAAAGAACTGAATTTGGTGAGAGTTTCAAATGTCCACTGCAAGCCATTGTCCCCTCTCCTCAGGGCACTGCTCTCTGCACACCGGAAGTGCATCGGTGTACAAGAAAATGAATGCATGAGCTGCTGCACTGACAACATGTTCCAATCACCTTAGAATTTTGTGGGATGAAGGAAAAAAAATAATCAACAATTATTGGTGTTAAGCCTTAAAAAGTGGCTTTTTGTTCACGTCAAGGCTACAGCCTTAGGAATCCCAAAGATAGTTGATAAAGAGCTAATTCCCAATGTCACTGAGGTGTCCTGGAGAAAGCACAATGAGGGTTTTCTTCCCATGGCCCTCCAGGAGCCCTCTGGGTGCGGGAGCACCATCTAGAACTTTCTGATTCTGACCAATTACCATTTTCACTGACTCTGACATAAGCCTTGCTTTTTTTTTTTTTCTTAAGATGGGGCAGGTGAGTTGGGGGAAGGAGAGAAAAAGGGGTTGGTTATATTTGGGAAAGAGATGACCATTGGAAGTTAAAAACAATGAAAGTTAAAAATTGAACAAAATGATGTATTTAAAAGATTGTGTTTGATGGGGCCTTATCTATAATAATAAAAGCAAAATATGCAAATTGACTGAATGGCCTAACAGCAGAATGACCATCGGACGACTATGCTATGACACCCACTGGCACCAGGCCAGCCAAGGCGGGTTCAATGCAATTGATCGGGGCCTGGCCATTGCCCCATGATCGTCCTGCAGAGGGAGGCACAGGCCACCACATGGCAGGACGATTGATCAATTGGGGGGCTCCACAATCGCCCCCAAAAGGGAGGCCCAGGCCACCGACCTGCAGGCTGTGGTGGGTGGGCGGGGACTCCCTCTGTGGGGGAGAGGGGAGAGAGGGAGGGGCAACCCATCATGGAGCCCCGGCCAGGTGGGCAGGGCCTACCTCTTTGGGGTGATAGATGGCGGGGCTCCTGGACTGTGAGAGGGCACAGGCTGGGCTGAGGGACTTGTCACTCCTCAAGTGCATGAATTTTGTGCACCAGGTCTTTAGTAATAATATAATGCTCGAATTACACATAATTGGTGTTCAGTAAATTTGGGAGATGAGTACGTTAATAAAGAATATTCGTACCTATGAGTTTTAAATAGACTCTTTAAAGCTAGCATGAGAACAAAAATATTTGTGTATTATATTGTTTCTATAGGAAAATATATTTTGCCTTCCACACAACTAACTTGCAATTAACTTTTGTGGAAGTTGAGGTTGCTGTCATGGGGGTGTGTTACATGACACAGACCACAATCTCTAGCCTGTGCCTCTTATACCAACCCACACGTTTAGAAGCCCACAGACTGGGCTCAGGGAAGAAGTCACTGGCCAAGGAACAAAGTGTTACTCACACGGAAATACCCCGGAATGTGAACTCACAACGGAGGGCATCAAATGGTAAATAAAATTCAGCCTTTCTGTCTTAAAGTTAGGAGCACCTTCAGTGAAAATGGAGCATTAAACAGTCGTTCATTCTCTTATTCTAAAATACATGTACCTTTCCATTCTCTCTCTCCATGAGCCTGTTGACAATAACACCAAAGGGATTTTTAAAAATCATTTTAACTTATAAGGACACAAAGGATAGGAAGGTAATAACAGCAGACAAGAGATGTCAACAGAATTGTGAAGATGGAAAGTGGGGATGGGATGGGGGAAATGTAATTAATTTAGCAGGAGGAGTCCAGTGAGGTGCCTTCTAGGAGGTATGGGGAACCCTCTTCAGACCTCTGCAAGCCTCAGCATCTGGGGCACCAGTAACTGCAGGTGGTGATGGTGAAGGATGCCCCTGAAATCTGGGAGACTACTCATAAATCTGAATCAAGAGGGGTGAGCCTGAAGTCCTTAAGTAGCTTTTCTTACTTCCTGTAGCCAGGTAACTCCCCTACCACCTGAGAGCTTTTAAGGAGAAACTGAAACTGGAGAGGCTCAGGACGTGAAGATTAGGGCAGGGGGTGGACTTGGACGGAAATGAGGGGGATTAAGTGAGACTGCACAGTCTGAACTAGGGGATGCTAGGCACACTTCCCACTCTGCTCACAGACAGCCCCCAACCAGAGGTTATGACCAGCCCCAGCCAGAAGACTTGGGGTTGCTAACATTGGGGTCCTCCAATGAGGAATCACATCTCATCAGCCAACAACATCACCACCAGGTGACAAGGCTCACCCCACATGGAGAGCCCCAATCCTGTTTTTAGGGCTTCACCCTCAGCTATTAGATTGGGTCGGCAGTGCTTGTCTTGGTGGTGGGATAAGAGGGACAGTCACGCTCCTTTAAGTTTAATTTTAATTTGTGTCAAAGCAATGCATGTACAAAGCTTAAAGAGCCCAACAATACCACAAGGATCCATACTGAAAAACAAGTCTCCCAGCCCATGCAATGCACCCCTGATTTCCACTCCCTGAAGGCAATTACTATTAGGTCGGAGAAAGCCCAGGATCGGACACATGCAGACGTGTGATGAGATAATGGACTCTCCCTGGTATTTCTAACAGATCAGCGTGCCAGACACAGATACTGGCTTCTCCCTGAATCAACACGACCCCCACACAGATACTGACTCCTTCCTGAACACCCCTGCTGATCCCCTGCAGCGGAAACTTCCTCAGCTGAATACTTCAGCTCATGTCCCCGCCCCTCACCCAACCGCAGTATAAAAAAAGCGCCCTCCTCCCTGTTGGTGTGAATCCACGTGCCCTGTCTTTGGGGTCGGTGGGTCTCCCAGGGACGCAATAAACCTTTTCCTTTTCTTTCTTTTTCTGATTCACTGGACTCTCTTTATTTCTTATGCCGCCTCCTGAGCCACCTAACCTAACCTAACGATTACTTTCCATTCTTTCAGCTGTTTCTTCTTTGTATTTACAAATAATATGCTTATACTGCTAATTTCCTGGTTTTTCCATTTTGGACATTATTGACTTTTAACTTTGGATGTTTTGGACCCAGCTTCTTCCTCCATCACCTGCATCATACCTTCAAATGTTCAAAATGATACCACTTGATTGTCTTCAGATTTGGGCAATAACTTTCTATCAAAAAATAAAATTAATACATGGGTATGATATCTTTTCCATGACTAGGCAGACATATTTCTATTTTTAAAAGTATTGTCCCATTTTGAAGTCAACTAAAACGTAACGTAGTTTTGAGCACAAGAGAGAATCCAGCCCTAACCGGTTTGGCTCAGTGGACAGAACTGGTTTTGCTAGGCATGTTCTCCTTTAAGCACAGAGGTGGTGACTTTGACTTGGCAGAGGAGGAAATATGATCCTAGCAGGCCCCTGGGCGGCATAGTCATCCAGATTTACACAGTCAATAACGCAAACCCTGTCTACCAGCCTTCTACTCTTGAATCCACCTACTCATAAAGCAAGAAGACTCGACTGTGGTGACAGAGTTGATTGCAGATGTTTTTATTCTTGATATAAAGTCAAGGTGAAAATAGCAGATAACGGGAGGCAGAGCGGAGAGTGGAAACATGAGAACTGTGCTAATATCCTCATCTAAAACAGTGGGAAGTCAAAAGGTACTGTGTAGATGGAAGAAGAAATGGAGGGTTAAGTACATCATATACTTGCACATAAGGAACCAGTAGAAGAACCAAATTATGAATCAGAAAGCTGGGGGCAGGGAATTAGGAAGCTAAATCCTCATATTTATTGGAGGTGAGTCAATAGACAGTATCTTATTGTCTGATTGTTTTTAAAAACAAGTAACTTTTTTAAAAACATTCTGAATAATTTTTGAAATACTTTTTCAAAAAGGCAGTGGAAAGTAGTGGTCTCTGGCAGGTGGCAAGGGTGTAGTGTGAGCACTGTTGGGTTCTCTATGTATACGCCCATATTATTGAATTCTTTAAAATCTTGTACATGTAATACTTCAATTTTAAAACTGTAAAGGAAGGGAGGAAATGCATTTAAAAAGCACACATTTTTTTAAAAAGTTGAATTCAATGAGAAGACAGGTGCCATAACTATAGATGTTCATTTTGCAATGGCAATCTCTTATTATTCCTTCAAAAACTGCACATTTTGGAGGCACTTCTTTTTTTAAAATATATCTTTATTTATTTCAGAGAGGAAGGGAGAAGAGAGAGAGAGATAGAAACATCAATGATGAGAGGGAATCATTGATTGGCTGCCTCCTGCATGTTGGACCGAGCCCGAAACCAGGACATGTGCCCTTGACTAGAATTGAATGCCTTGACTAGAATCGAACCTAGGGACCCTTAGGTCCGTAGGCCAACACTCTCTCCACTGAGCCAAACCAGCTAGTGCTTGAGGCACTTCTTTAAATGGTAATATAAGCTTACTGGGTCTCTTGTTGACGGACTTACAGAGTTAGCATGGGATATGGGCAGCATTAAGAACAGGATAATGAATTTTCATTGCTCTCACTGTTAGCTACAAGGTAAGTGCACCAACCACTTAGATAATAAGGAGAGACTGCACAGAAATAAGAAATGTTTATGATGGGCCTGGTTTATTGTACCAAACTCTCTTTATTGTCTGAAATTTCTTTTTTACATAAACAGGTCTCTTTTACTTGCCCTGGTCCCACCCACATCACAAATCTAGGTTTAAAAGATTAGAGATTCAAGGTGTAATACGTAACTTTGGACCCCATAGCCAGGTGTCCTAGGTTGTGCAACAGACAGCACATTCCCTTCTTCATCCCTACTCTCAGTCAATTTTTTTATTCAAAGGGAAAGGGGCAATGTCCATCTTTGCAAAGGAAGTTGCCTTCAGTAGGCTCTCAATTTGTGGAAAGAACGAAGTCCATAGCAAGACATAGAGGAGCATCCACAATCTGACCTCAGCTGGCTTTTTCAGCCTCTTTTCCCCTTCTGTGTCCCTGCACCAGGGACATGTGGCTACTGTCTGTTTCTGGAGGGAAACAGACTCCTTTGTGCTCCCATGCCTTTGTATATCTTGATTCCTCTCGCTGGAATGTCTTTCCCCACCCTTTTAAGGGAATATCTTCAAGACTTACCTTCTTTACAGGAGCCTCCCCAGGCTCCAAAGGTAGGGAGGACCCCTCCCAAGAGTTCCCAGCAGCCGTACCATCCCATTGCTCAATATTGGTTCCTTAACTACATTCAATAATTCCCACTAGGTCTCTATTGCAAGGAAAACTCTTAAGTGATATTGTACCTCATGTCTATAGGAGAAATACAATCCAGAAGCTCATCAAGCTGATTGAGAAAGGCATGAGGTGTTCCAGCAAGGGCAAAGGTCAGAAAATCATTGTACCCAAGGGATGCAGTTTTGAAAAAGTAAGCACCCTTTAGATACTGATGGCCTATGCATGACTCATGGAGAATGCAGATGCTCTCCACAGCCCTGCTCCCTCTCCATTGCGGGTGTCTTTCCAATCAGCTGGGCTGTTATGTTTGTAGACAGATTTGCATTGTATTCATTTACCCTTGACAGGCATTTTGTAGTTGTTTAAACACTTTTTAATTATGGAAAATTTCAAACATGCACACATAAATCCTCATATACCCATAACCCAGCTTTAACAATGATCAATATTTTGTCAATTTTACATTATCTATTCTTCCACACAACTTTTTAGGGGGGAGGGAAAAAGTATTTGAAAGCAAATCACAGGCATCTCAAAGCTATATCATTAACAGATAAGTATTTCTTAAAAATTGTACTGAAGTATACTTAAAATTGACCATATTATTCATTTTTAAATGTACAGTTCAGTGTCATGAAGTACATTCACACTGATGTGCAACCATCACCACCATTCATACATCTATAGAATATTATCGTCATTTAAATCTGAAACTCTGTACCCATTAACAACAACTCCCATTCTCCCTTCACCACAACCCTGATAACCATTGTTCTATTTTTTGCAGCTATAAAATCACCTATTCTAGATACCTCATATAAATGGAATCATATGGTATTAGTCCTTCTGTGACTGCCTTAGTTCACTTAGCCTTATGGTTTCAAAGTACATCCATGCTGCAGCATATATCAGAATTCCATTCCCCTTTAAGACTGATAAGAACTTTTAAAATAATAATCACAATATACTAACAATATTAACAGTAATCTCCTAATATCATCTAATTAGCCTATGTTCCTGTTTCCAAAATTATCTCATTAAATGTCATTGTACAGTTTAGTTTGAATCAGGAGCCAAATAAGGTACACGTGTTGCATTTGGTGATCTATCACTTAAATCTCCTTTAATCTATAATAATTCCTTTTCCTTTTTTTTTTTTTGTGTGTGTGTGTGTGCTATTTATTTGTTGGGGGAAAAACAAAAAACACCACAAAACAAAGTACCTTGTCCCATAGAATTTCCCCCATTCTGGATTTAACTGATTGCATCCTCACTGTATTGTTTAATCATTTCCTCTATGCCCTAAATTCCCTGAAAACCAATGGTCAGATGTAGATTTTTTTAAATTCAGGTTCAGTTGCTTTGGTGAGCTGTGTGCCCCCTATTACATCACAGCAAGAGGCTCTCAGTGTCTGATGGTCCCACTTCCAGAGATATTAAGATGGATCAGTGGGTTCCAGCCTGATCTATCCATGGATAGATAATAAGGCATTTTAAAATAAGTGCTCTTAAGTCTTTTAAGTGATGTTAAGCATGTGTCTATGTTTCTCTGTGCATATATTTATATCAATCACCATGCTCAGTCCTAGAACTGTCTTCTATTAGTCCCGTAGATCCTCAATCCCCACTGTCCCTGCTTAATATGTGATGCTGAACAGCCACTCCCAGAATTCTTAAGCTTTCAGATTTCAAGATGCTTCCCTATTTGCAGTTAGTTTTTGAGTTGCCTATAAATGGGTACCCACTCAGCCACAGACAACTGCCTGAAAGGAATCCTCACCCACCTGCCTTGATATCCTGCCCTAATGACCATGCTTTCACAGAGAGTGAGTGAGTCTTCCTTCTGTCTAGTCTCACCCTCTTCCTGGAATTGAATTCCATTTCCTCTAATTTGAGGATCGGTGAGGCTGAACAGCAGCTGGCCAGCAGACCCTGCAGATGGGCCTGGAGAAATGACACATGAGGCTAAGGCACGTCCCAGGGAGCCTACATATTTCATGAACTTAATGAAATACTGGCAAGGACTAGAATATGCTTTATTATAACTTCCCAGCCTGGGTTCATTATTTTTATTTCATAAGTAAATAAATATATATAGTAACATTTTAGAAGTAAATATACAGAGAATATGAACTAAAAAACAACACCTAATTTTCCAAAGTTCAGAGTTAATGTTGTGCCTTTTTGTGTCTTTAATATTAGCAGAGACCAACAAGTGACGGACTTAAAAAGTCAGGCTACCTCTTACACATTCTGCCTTATTAGGGAAGAAGGACAGAGGAGCCAGGAGGGAGAAGACAGCAAAAATAGTGGGGGAGAAGAGCCACAGATGAGGACGGTAGGAGGGAGGAGGAGAGCATGTGTCTATAAGTAGAAACAACAGGAGCCAAGATGCTAGATCAGTTATCCAGTAGAAGAAAATATGAGCCATAAATGTGAGCCACACATATAATTTTAAATTTCCTACTAATTACATTAATAAAATTAAAAGTAAATAAGTGACCTTCATTTTAATAATATGTTTTATTTAACCCAAAATATTCAAAATATCATCTCAACATGTAATTAATGTAAAAAGTATTAATGTGTTATTTTACTGGTTGGTGTTTTTTTGTTTTTGTTGTTGTGTTGGTTTTTTGGGGTGTTTTTTTTTTGTATTCAGTCTTCCAAAACTAGTTGTGTGTTTTACACTTACAGCACAAGTCAATTTGGATTAGCCACAGTCAGGTGTTCAAAGGCCACAGGTGGTGGGGAGCTATTATACCTACCAGCATTGCTCTAGATCTTGGCAAAGCTATTCAGACTCTTGTCTTAACTTCTAGTCAGTAAAATGGAGATAACCCTCCCTGCCCTGATTTTATGGTTGTGTGGAAAGCATAGGAATTAGTGGGTGTGATGTGCTTTGTATCCTGGAGCCCCTCACAGGTCCCTACCTCAGGAGAAAAAAGATGGTGCTGCCAGCACCCATGAGCAGAATTAACCTATTGATTGCAGGTCACCTGGACTTAGCATGTACCAAACTGAACAGAAGTGTGATAGGGGCTCACGGTCATCTCGATTTTACAGACCAGTTAAATGTCATAACAAAAAGCAGGGTAATGGTGGTGAGGCTGTCAACTGTTGTTCTGCAATCTACTATGACAATCATTTTATTTATTTAAAAAATGAAAGCCTATTTTAACCCTTTGCGGTCCAATTTTATTTTTGGAATTCAAACAGTCTGGTCCAAATTAATTGACGGGACTGAATGTTGAACCGGTTTGCGGTGTCGACCTCATCCTCGACGCTGTACCTGCTCCTCGCGCCTGGTCTGTCAAGTCAGCCTCCACGTTGGACCGAAAAGGGTTAATACTGTCCCAAGGCCTCTCCCAGCATGAGAAATTTGAGGAGGATAAAGGGTTGCAGTGGGACAGTGACGATGTAATCTAGAGACATGCATATGTAAAGCAAGGAGACAGGAAAGAACATTTTTATGTTTCTGTTCTGTGGGTGAGCCAAGGTGGTAAGAAAGTTGGAGCTGAAAAAGCTTGAAACCCCAGATACAAGCAATAGCAGACAAGGAAAGGCACTATGCTATGCTAACTGTTACCTGAATTAGGGTGGATAGATGCTGAATGGCCAAGAAACACTATCCACTAAGAATTATAGGAACACAGAAAAGGTCTGACCAGGGCTGGCTTCATGAGAGTATGGTCTGCAGTACCGCTCTTAAAAGGATCCACACTTGGTTTAATCCTCTGCTGTTACCAGCCTGAAATTCTTAATAATTTTTGTACAGGGATCCACATTTTTCTTTAAATTACAAATTACATAGCTAATCCCGGGTGTAACTAACATTCCATTACGTGCATGAGGAAGTGACTTTGGAACTGAATTGTCAAAGATAAAATAAAATAGCAATTGGAGAGGGCTGGGTGGGGAGAGGAGGAGGAAATCCAGGCCGAGGGATCAGCAGAGACAAGGTAGCCAGGTGAAAAGGCTCAATGAGAAACCACTAGCACCTCAAGTGGTTGGAGCTTAAAGTGTCCGTGGGCGTGGCCCCACCTGAGATGGAGAGACTAGGCAGAGAAGGACCTGGTGTGTCAAGCCAGGAGGCTGGCACTCTAAATATTTTTTCAATGAATTAATAAATGCAAGTCAAGTGAGTTTCACAACATTAGAAAAACTACTTATTTTTTAAACTTATATTACTCCAAATGACCATTTCAAAATAACTGCCCAGTTTTCCACCTTACTTTTCCACAGCAGACTAAGGCTAAATGTCACTGTGTAGTATTAGTGTCCACTGATCTTTATCATCAGCATGTTAGCAAAGTTAACATTCCACCTCGGTGACTTCACCATCCAAATATTTATGAATCAGAGAGATGTTTCTAAGAACCTGTTTTCTGATTGTTTACTTTTTAGCAATAATAGTGTGCTTTAATTACAAAGATGACGTCTTAAAACTTAAATAGAACAAGCCTCAATTGTGTGGGAGTTCATCGCTTTGGTGATAAAAAAGAAACACAGACAGTGACTCAGGTGGAACGATGTTTCATTTTCATTTTGTGTTTCCTTTCGTTCAACATGTCAGGATATGTCGCAGAGGCAATGCAGAACTGTGCTGTGGGGAATCTGAAAGCTAAGACTAAGGCTTTATATGTCAGGATGAAAGTACACGGTCCCTATTCACCCAGCCTCTCCCTTTTCAAGGCCAACATGGAAGGGAAGAAAGATAGTGGATGATGAGCTGGTAATGGCCCATATTTTGCACTGAAAATTTTTTAATCCTCACCTGAGGATATGTTTTAATGATTTTAGAGAGAGGGGAAGAGAGAGAGAGGAACATCAATTGGTTGCTTCCCATATGTGCTCCCACAGTACGGGCCTCCACTGGGGAATGAACCCACAACCTGGGTATGTGTCCTGGCTGGGGCTGGAACCAGCAACCTTTCAGTGCACAGGAAGATGTTCCAATCAACTTGGCCATACCAGCCAGGGCTGCACTCAAATTCTTTAAAGGAATGTTAGAGAGACAATACTGGTTCTTCTGAATTGAGAATCTCTTTGGTTTCCATCACAGCCTTGTTTCAATTTAAATTAAATGCAAGTGGAGAAATTGATATTTCTTTAATGGGGCATGTTAATTCTTAAAAGATGTAAGTATAAATTTGAGTGCATTGAGAAGAATCAGTCATTCCATTTCCCACCTTAGAAACTATTTTATTCTTTCCTGTATCCCATCTCAGTCCTTGGTGCATGGTAGACATTCAATAAGTGCTTGACATAATTAAGCCAGAATTTGATTGGGATGGAATCTCTATCCTTAATATTCTTTAGTGGCAGGACTGGGAAAAAGTAGGCAACTATACCCCTTTTAAAGGCATCAAGTAATCTTAGTTTTAACTTCATTATATTATCAAATTTATACTTTCATCTTTTAAGAATTAACATGCCCAATTAAAGAAAATTTTAGAAAATTCAGAAAATAGGGGAGAGAAAAAAATCACTCACCCATATTTCCACCATCCAAACTGAAACACTTTTAATGTTTTATGGCAATTTTTCCTCTATTATGGATTTGCTGTTATTTATAATTTTTTATTGAGTTGTGAATGCTCTACATGTATAAGAAATATCTTGTCTTTTAAAACTTATATTATCCCCACAGCATTCCCTAAGTTATACGTTTTTTGTAAACATCTTTTTAAACAGTGGCATAGCATGGAAAAACCAAACTCTTATCTACTTTGTCAGTTTTTAAATATGCCAGGCTAAGGACCATTGACTTCTCCTGACTTCTTGGTAACTACTCCATTGCTTATTAACCACTTTCTCAGAAAGCTACCTGGGGTCAACATTATTATTTTTTTTTTATTAAGACCAACTTTTTTTTAAAGAACAATTTTAGGTTCAGAGAAAAATTGAGAGGAAGTACAATATGTAGCCTTTTCAGATTGGTTTCTTTCACTTACTAACATGCATTTAAGTCTCCTCCATGTCTTTTCATGGCTTGATAGTTCATTTCTTTTTAGTGCTGAATAACAGTCCACTGTCTGGGTGTACCACAGCTATCCATTCATCTACTGAAGGACATCTTGGTTGTTTCCTGCTGTAAATATACACGTGTAGGGTTTTGTGTGGACATATTTTCAATTCCTTTAGGTAAATACTAATGGGGCGTGCTTGCTGGGTTGTGTGGCAATGTTGTGTTTACATGAAACTGCCACACTGTCTTCCAAAGTGCCTGCTGCACCATTTTGCATTCCCACCAGCAATGAGTGAGAGTTCCTGTTGCTCCACATCCTTGCCAACATTTGGTGTCGTCAGTGATCTGGGTTTTTGGCCATTCTAACAGCTGTGTAGTTATGCCTTACTGTTGTTTTAATTTGCATTTTTGTAATGACTTACAATGTGGAACATCTTTTCACAGGAGTATATGCCATCTATACATCATCTTTGGTGGGATGTCTGTTACTGTTTTTGGACCATTTTTTAAATAGATCTGTTTTCTTATTGTTTAGTTAGGGTTAACATTACTGTCAAAAAGTCTGAGGGAAAACATAGGTGGTAATTAAGAGTGAGTTTTCAATAACCCAGAACAGGCTACATTGAGTTGTAGCAACTGGCCTGGCTACCCTCCCCGCTTCTCTGCCTTCTCTCCTCTGAGTCTGTTACTTTGATGTCCCCAGCATGCTGATGCCCAGGGGCCATTCTCTTCTTTGACATCCTACTGCTAACTTCTGTGTCTCCTCCCACATAAACCAATTAGTTTCCTTCAGCCCCTAGTCCATACCATACCAACTAGCCCTCTCCCCACCCTGCTCTCAACTCTGCCCTATAACACCTTGCGGTAGGGGAACCCTACACGCTCCATCTGTCCTGACACCAAGCTCGTACCAAAATCTAAAGGTGGCCACCTGCAACTTTCCCCAAATCATCCCATTCTGTTCACCTCAGCTGCCCCAGGACAGGCAGCACTGCTTCACTCCCAAAGTCTACTAGGCTCCTGCTTAGGGCATTGGTAAAGTAGGGACAGCACCCCCCCTAAAATGAAAGGGGCTCAGCTTTAATGAGGAATCTTACATGTTGCAATGACAAGATCTAGGGAAAACCACTATTTTACTTTCAACATATAAGAGCATTGTGTCTTATTTTGATTGAAAGACATGTGAGATTGAACCACCATCTTCTCAGTTCATCCAGCCTTCAGTTGCTCCACCTGACCATTGTTGCAGCTTCCTGAGCCTCTGCTGGCATCCACCTGTCCCATCCAGTCCACCCTCAGCCCTGCACCGGCAATCTTCCTGAACATCTACTGTGTCCACCCACTGCCCAAAGATCCTGTGACCCATCTCTTTGCCTTGTCCCTGGGACACAATCCAAACTGGTTATTCCAACCTTCAAGGTCTGTCACAGTCTGCCCCCGCCCTCCTGGCCGCCAGAACTTACTCCTCAACACCCTCTCCCCTCCACAAATACTCCTGCTCAGCAGCTGCCTCACCATTCTGCAAATGTGCTACAGGTTTTCACAATTCTATATCTTATTCATTGCATGCACATTTATGTGGGCTTAGTATGTACCTGGAATGGTTCAAGGAGCTGGGAATAAGCATAGAGATTAACAGGGCACAGCCCCTGTCTTCCTGGCACCCACAGCCTCTGCATTTGCCTCTCTCTATGACTGGAATGCCTCCCCTCCTCTCCTGTCCATAATATGCTCAGCCTTCAACCTCCAACTCAAAAGTCACTTTGTCCATCAGCCTTTGCCAGCTCTCCTAGGAAGAGCCTTCCTGACCCACTTTAGCCCTTATTACATCAGCCTGTAACTATCTGTTGTCAAAGTCTGTCACTGTGCAGGGCAAGGAAGCATCACTGTGTGTCTGCAGCTCCTGACACAGTACCCAGCACATAGTAGGTGCTCATCAAATGTTTGCTGAATAAATACATGACTATCAAACACCTACTATGTGCTAGATACAACTCCACACATGTTAATTTGAGACCTAAACAAGATTCCAAACTTCTCAAGGGCAAGGGATGCTCTTAGATTGTCCTTGTAACTCCCAATATGGCTAAACAGGCTGCTGAGATCAGGATCTGGCAATAGCACACCATTTTAGGAATTGACTTACAGGTATAAACTCACAGTGACTCACTCCACCCTCAGCCACTCCAGTTTCAAGTACAAGCTCATCATCAGATGATTTCAGTTCATCATATTTTGGGAAACAGAATAAAAATCCAAAAGCCCTACTCAGTTTACTCAGTCAATAGCAAGGCTTATGTTTGTGGTTAAAACAAATTATGGAATAATTGCAAATTTGGCAGATGGGCACAGGGATCTAGAATTTGTCAAGTGGCCATCTTCTGGGACTTCAGGTGTATGCATTTTCTGGTAAGGTCAACTCTAGAACGTTCCATGCACTCAACAAGACTTTGGTAAAGCAGGGGTGCCCATTTTCAACAGGAGTGGGAGGGGGACAAGACTAAAACATAAACACATGTAAAGCTCTCTAGGCTTCTGTTAACTTAACAGAAGTTTTTAAGTAAAGCAGACCTGGGTTTGAATCAAATGCCATGAGCAATTTTCTTAGCCCTTCTGAGCTTTGGTTTCCTCATCTGCAAAACTGAAATAATAATACCTACCTCTTGGGGTTATTAAAAGGATGAAATAAGATACTTGGCATTTTTAAAAGTGCTTCCCATTGTGCCTGGCATGTAGTATGTGCTCTGTACATAGTAATTACTAAATATGACTTGGCTTCACATTGATTTTTTAAAAATTTGTTTTAAAATCAGTCAGTAAATCAGTCTGAGAGAGAGAGCTTTCCATTGGGGCTCAGGCATTTCTGATGTATGAGGGTTCTTTGTGACTTGTTAGCTTCAAGGGTAAGGCATAATGAAGGGAAAAGGTAACATTTATTGATTATCTCCTACATAGAGGACTTGAGGGTGCATTGTTCTGTAATCCACTGTCCTATCACCTTGTAAGATAGATGTCTTCATTTTACAGGAGAAACCGAGGTTTCAGGACTCACTCAAAGCCAAATAGGAGCTGGCAGTGTGGGGAATTGAACTCAGTTCTATCTGGGTGCAGACGTCCAGGTTCTTTCTGCCATCCTACCCCTCCACCACTCACCTTTTCAGCTCCAGTAATGCTATGCATGTCTAGCCACCAGCCCCTGAAATGCTGTCAGTCGCTCTTCCAATCAGCTCTTCTTCACCTTGGCCCCAATCTTGGTAAATGGAGCATCTCCTGGGGCAAAGGGAAAAATGGGTGCTGAGAAATCTGGCTGCTAAGGTTCCTTTTAGTGTAGAGAGATTTATGATTCTGAGTCCATAGAGAGCCCTTTTCCTCTCTGAGCTCAATAACCCCACCCATTAAATGAGGACACTGAGCCACATCAGAGCATCCCAAGTTTCCCATGAATACTTGCTGAGAAGCAGTAGGTCTTGTGGTTAAGCACCCAGACTCAGGGGACCAGACTGCCTGAGCTTGATTCCTGCTCTGCTGCTTCCTAGCTGTGTAACTTCTGGCAGATATTTGCCCTCTCTGTGCCTTAGTTTCCTCATCTATAAAATGGAGATGTTCACAGTACTTACCTCATACAGTTGTTGTGAGGATTAATGGCATTAACTATATGTAAAGGGCATAGCCCACAGTCTGGACACAGTATTACACTTACTAGTAGAGGCAGAAGACAGGGAACCATTCTCCCTAGGGTCCCAGAAGTATAACTTTCATATATATAATTTATTTCAGAAATTAAGGGGGGGAGAGAGAGAGAGAGAGAGAGAGAGAGCGAGAGAGAGAGAGAGAGAGAAACATCAATGATGAGAGAGACTCATTGATTGGCTGCCTCCTGTAAGCCCCACACTGGGGATGGAGCCAACAACCTGGCATGTGCCCTGACAGGGAATTGAACCGTAACCTCCTGGTTCATAAGTCAACGCTTAACCACTGAGCTACCAAGGCCGGGCCCAGAAGTATAACTTTCGGTGGCCCATTCCAAGCCCAAAATGTATTTGATATATTTTTCCTTTCCTTAAAAATTCTTGTGACACATTTATATCCATACTTGTTTACTTAAAACAATATTTAAAACACTGGTTAAGACAGACACTCCAGCAAGATCCCCTGTGCACCTCCCGGCTCTAGTGCACTTTGGTGCTCTCAGGCACATGCTCACTCCCAGTTTGATAGCAGTCGATGACTTCCAGGGCCCTTTCAGCTCTGGTGTCTTGCAGTTCAGAGAGTCAGCACCACCAGATTCCAGGAACCTGCTCCAGTGGCTGCCTACCTTGTATCACCCATGCCACCCATGCCCCTCAGCTGGCATAGCAATTTCTGAGCTGAGGTGTTATCCGAGCTCCAGTAAGCATGTTACCAGAAGGCACGGGCAGAATCATTGCGCCAGCTCTTCTGCCTCAGTACCAATCACATGGTACAGCCGGGATTTTCTGTTTTAAGGAGGATGAAGAGAAATTGTGGGGTTGGGGTGGGAAAGTAGAGAGGGGAAGGGGTAAAGGTGAAGCTCTGTGGGGGAAAGTGCCTGCAGGATATTTTTATTTGGATGTTAGGAAACAAGGAAAAGGTACAGGTAGTCACAATCATTGAGGGACCTTCCATTTTCCATTGTGCCCTGTGTAGCACTGAAGATAGAAATCAAGACCCGTTCTCTAATCCCTGCCTGGGGTGCTCTTAAAAAGCAATTCGGGCCGAAACCGGTTTGGCTCAGTGGATAGAGCGTTGGCCTGCGGACTGAAGGGTCCCGGGTTCGATTCCGGTCAGGGGCATGTGCCTAGGTTGCGGGCACTTCCCCAGTGGGGGATGTGCAGGAGGCAGCTGATCGATGTTTCTCTCTCATAGATGTTTCTGGCTCTCTATCTCTCTCCCTTCCTCTCTGTAAAAAATCAATAAAATATATTTTTAAAAAAAAGCAATTTGGGCAATGATAAAATTTGATACCTGTTCTTCAATAATAAAGATTTAAATTTATATAACACTCTAGCAAAATATTGGCAACACCTAAACGCTAAAAGTAGGAAAATGATTAAGTAAATCCTACCACCTCTATTAGCCATTAAAAATTATGGTAATAAAAGTCAGGATAGTGGTTACCTCTGGGAGGTGGAGAGAGGCAGATGTGATCAGGAATGGTCATAGAAAGGCTTTTAAGTACTGGTGGTGGTCTATTTCTGAACTTTAGTGGTGGGTTCTTGATGTTGGTTTTATTATTAAAATGAATATATATATATATATATATTCTCTATAATCATCTGTACATATGCTACATTTCACAGTAATATGACAAAATAGTGTTGAGAAGAAACATGATGGTAATTAAGACCACATACAATTCAGAATAATAAGCAAAGGAGCAAATTTCAAAGTTGCAATCTCAAATCAACTCTAAAAATCATATGCATGAGAAGACTGGAGGAAACACACCAACATGCCAATAGTGTTGAGATTAGGGTAATTTTTTTCTCCTGCCTATTTCCCAATTTTCATAACGGAAAAAAAATTATACTAAGAAAAGCTCTCCCAAAAGAATCTTTAAAAGTATGCTTCTTTTCATTATTTTCAAATTACTTTTACATCTGTTATCTCATTGATTCTTACAACAATCCTTTGGACAGAGTTGATATTAAATAGTTCTATTTTAAACACAGATGAAGTTTTTATGATTTATGGAAGCCACTTGGTTGGCTAGAGGGAACCCTCCCAGTGGGTCCCAGGTTTCCTGATTCCTGCTAATATTCTGGTTGTTGGGAGTCCATCTTCAGTACCCAGGGCTCCAGGATCCCCACACTTAAATGCGAGTAGCTGCTACCGGGGCTTTGGTCCTCTGGTCCAAGGTGGATATCTATGGCTGTTGAAGATTGATTACACACAAAAAAGGTCCCAACAATGCAATCCCTGCTTGAGGGCTCTTACACTCTCTTCTCTAATAAGACACAAAGTTCAGGGGCAAATTTTCTTGGAAGCGTTGAGAAAGATTGAGAGAGAGAGGGAGTAGGTTGTCAGGACCATAGGCTGTGTTTGAAAGTCAAGTTAGCCGAAACCGGTTTGACTCAGTGGATAGAGTGTTGGCCTGAGGACTGAAGGGTCACGGGTTCGATTCCGGTCAAGGGCATGTACCTGGGTTGTGAGCATATCCCCAGTAGGGGATGCGCAGGAGGCGGCTGATCGATGTCTCTCTCTCATCGATGTTTCTGACTCTCTATCTCTCTCCCTTCCTCTCTGTAAAAAATCAATAAAATATATTAAAAAAAGAAAGAAAGTCAAGTTAGACAATATTTCTCTAGCTTTTTGGAGGGGAAAAGAGATTATGGAAATGGGTCTGTCATTGTGCAATTCAGTGCCTCCCCCCTGACACCTCTCCCTCCAATTCTGTTAGGATAGATGGCCAGGGTTTTTTAGGATGGCTCTACAAAAGCTCAGCCCAGGGCTCCTCATTTCCGAGGGAGGAATGTCCTGCTCAAGAATACCAAAGGCAGAACCCTACCGAAACCCAAATCTCCTGCTCCCAGCGCAGGACACTTCACACGGGCCATTGGTCCTCCATGCACTGAGGAGAGCCCCTGTATTACTAGAGTTGCTGAAGGTGGAGAACAGGAATCATGCTCATTGGTTTCTGTGTGTGGAGTCGTATCCCCAAACCCCTGAAGATGACCATTCCTGAATATAGTTTGACTTTATCTACAATTGTTTGTCACAGACTTGGGGATAGAATGGGCTCTGGGAGAGATTCAGGGGTATCCCCAGAAAGCCCTCCTTAATTCATAATTAAGGACACCATTCCTGAGGACATGCTGTGTGCCCCATCCTCATGAAGCCTTCCAACAAACTTGTGTCCGATACTGTTATCAGTGCTCTGATTGAGCTAAGGAAACTTAAGCCAGAATGCGAGATGACTTATGCAAGGTGACACAGCCACCTCCACACTTCAGAGCCCATTATGCAATCCTTCCCTGTGTTTCCTAAGGAGGCCCATTTTGTAGAGTCTGAAGTTAGTAATGTCCATTATTCAAATTGAGTTTAAGTGTGGGCTTTGGAAAACAGAATAGAAAAGAAAATGTACCCTACACTTTCTTTTTAAAAAAAAAAAAGATTCTTAGTGATTTCAGAGAGGAAGGGGGGGAGGGAGTGAGGGAGGGATTGGAGGGAGAGAGAGACATTAATGATGACAATCATTGATTGGCTGCCTCCTGCATGCCCACACTGGGATGGCGAGCCCAAGGTGGCCTGGGCATGTGTGCTGACCAGGAATCGAACTGTGACTTCCTGGTTCATAGGTCCACACTCAACCACTGAGCCACACAGGCCGGGCTATCCCACACTTTCTGAGGTGAAATGGGTTGAGCCACGAGGACTGACTGACTGCTAGTGCCTGACTAACTTTAACTTGTGTTTAATGTGCCTCTCCAGAGCTCTGTGAGTAATACAATCTTGGAGTTTGAAGAAGAGTAATGGGGTGGGGGGAGGAGTGGAAAGAAACTGTTCCCTGGACTAAGAAACTGCTAAAATCTTTAAATATCTCTGGACTTTTTTTTTGGCTCCCTGCAATGTTTGGTGTTTAGATTCGGTTGCCACGAGTGGGCTGTTTTTAGCTGCCTAGTTCCAACCCCTCCCCTTTTAACATTTTTCCCTTCCTTTTGCACATGCCCCAACATGAAGTTTCCAGTTCTTATCTCACTCGGCAAAACATACTAAGGCTGGTCTGAATGTGGATTCCCCAGGCGGTTCTCCAGCATGAAACCTCAACAATATTCAAGTCTCTGCTTCACCCTCTTTCACTGAGGATTAACCCCTGAAATAACCAAAGCCAGGACTTCCTTCTCCGGAGGCAACGACTCTTTGCCTTTGTGTAGAGCAGCCCTGTGGTCTGGGGAGCTATTCTCGCCCCTCCTCTAGACAGTGCGGAGGGTGCACACTGGACTAAATCAGGGTAAACTGAGGACGCACAGGACGCAGATACTGTTCACCCCTCAACGATACAGAACTTGGGGCGCTTCCTTCCCACTTTCCCAGTCCGCCATTGGACAGGCATTTCACAGCTCTCGGGAGGGCTGGGGGCAGGGAGGCAGGCAGGCGTCTTTTCTGTTTTTCTTAGATAAGAGTTTCATTCACAAGGGGGTGGACTGACTTCTGTGTCTAGATTCTTATCGCTTTTAGAGTTTCAGTGGGAAAGCTGGCAGAGAAAGCAGCCTCAGACTTCTGTGACCAGCTGGCCGCATTTCTATCCAGGTGTGACTTGAAGATTCAAAAAAAAGAATTATTAGAATGAAACAAGACTCCTAAGAGGAACAGGAGGCACTATGGTAACAAAAACAAACCGCAAAGGCTGCGGACTTCTCCGTCTTCATTACCCTCCTCTTGCACTGGTTTGCGCAGGCTGGTCTGGCTGTTGTGTATCCGATTCCTGAAGTTGTATTTCCCCTACAGGACTGGACTCCACCTCCACACATCTGGCTTGGGTGTATGAGTGGCTCAGAGTTTAAAATGTAAACTGGTTGAAGATTTCACAGAGGAACAGAAGGGGAAAGCTCTCACGTGTCCTCCCCCATCTCATTTCTCTTTATAATGGTGTCTTTTATCCCAGGCAGTAGATAAGTAGACCCAATAAATAGAGAGTCCCAAATACCTTTCATTTAAATGGACAAACGCCTTTCATTCGAATCTAGTTTACCTGCCCGCCTGGAGTTTACCAGCCTACGCGATGCGTTGGCGGGAGGGCGGGTCTGGGGGTGTGGGGCGCTGAGGGCGGGAGGGGGCTGGGTGTGGAGGGTGTGGCCGGGAGAGCCGTTACCATGGAGAAAAGTAAAGCAAAACAATCGCCCAGTGCTTCCCGCGCGACACAGCTGTAAACCCTATCCCGACCCGAACAACATTCTCGGGGATCCTGCGGGGAACCCCGGGGTTCCAGGTCGGGCCGGGGACAGAAGGAATTTCCGAGGTCGCCCTTGGCGTCTCCTGAGCCCGAAACTTGGAGCCCGGGGTAGAGGGGTGGGGGGCGGTGTTCTGGGTGAGGCTGGGGTTAGGAAGAGGAAGCCGGATGCGGGAGACTCGGTTACCTGCAGCTCTGAGGGTCTCTGCCCCAGGCTGTTGGATAATGGGAGGGGCCGGGGGGAGGGACACAGATACCGTGTGTGTGTGTGTGTGTGTGTGTCCGTCTGTAAGGGGGTGAGGGAGAAAGCGAGCGAGACAGGCTGACGGGACCCTCCATCACCACCCCAA
>NW_006297152.1:119362-120947 GCF_000327345.1 Myotis davidii
GGGAGAAAGCGAGCGAGACAGGCTGACGGGACCCTCCATCACCACCTTAAGAGCAGAAGACTGCAGGTGCGTGGGGTGGGGCTGCGAGCGAGCGAGACCCTTCTGGTTCTCACCCCAAATTACCAAACTTGGACCTTCGCTCGTCTCGCTCCCAAGAGGCAGCTGGAAGCAGTTGCTTGTGCCCCCGCACCCCACGGGCACGCACGGGTCTCCCTCCCTGGCGGGTTCAAAAACCGCGAGGGGCACACTCGCTTCCACATAGATGCGTCCATGGGCCGGCGAGACAGCTAAGGTTGGGGAATCCGAACCTAGGAGTCATTTTAAGGTTCAAATCCAGTTCTGCTGAAGCCTCGGCTGGGACCTGGGTTCACGGGTCACCGCCTCTCCCGCCACACTCGGGGGCGGAAAGCATTTCTGCTCCAGGGCCTCATTTCCGCAGCGGCCCGCGCGTCCCCAGTCCCCGCGGTCCGGTCCCAGCCCAATCGCTCTGGGCGCGACAAAATACGTGAAAGCCCAAGACCGCTTTCCCTAAGCACCTAAATAAGACCAACGCGCCGTATCTTTCCTCCTCTCCCTGGTCCCGAAGCTTCAGCCCCACTCTGAGTCCCTCTGGGTTGCCTCTGATTTCTCCAGCTCTCATCTTTCCATGGTCACTTTCATTTCACTATCAATTTCAAACGCTTGTGGTTTTTTAAAGAAAAAAGAATCCTAACCCTTAAGGTCCTATTTGCCCTCGCCGGGGGTCGGGTTCCAAACCCGCCTCGGGGCTGTTCCATTTGCCCTCGGTGGGGTGCGACGTGGCTTCGAGCCCACCGTGCCCGCCGAGCACTGCACTCGGCTCTGGGTTAACCCGCCAACTTGTCGCGGTCCCAGCCGCGGAGGTCACCCACGGCGGGTAACGGTGTGGGTTCGCTGTAGGGTGCCTCTGGGCGCCTCTCTGGCACCAGAGGCTAACCCTACAGTTCTTACCCCGCCCCCTACGTGGAAGGAGGCGTTTGGCGGGGGAGGGGGTATTTTCCCGAAGCTCCAGAAAATGATCACACATTTTAGAGAAAGGATGTGCCTGCTTCCCAGCTTCACCTCGACTGGACTGCGGCCAAGATCCACCCCACGCCGTCCCCCCTCACCTCTCCCTTCCCCTCCCCCGTCCCCCCACCTAGCGGAGGGAGAGATGCCAGCGCGGTGGAGTCATGCAGCTGGCTTGGGCACCATTGGCTCATGCCTGGAACACGCAGCAGCGAGTACGCACATCTGGCGGCCAGCCCGAGCGACTCCTGTCCTGATATGGAGAGAGAGGGCGGGAAGGTTTGTGTCCTAGCGCGCGAGTCCGGAGGACGCTCCCGGGCCGGCTCCTCCCCGCGCTTGCATCACCAGTCCCCACCTCTCCCCCTCAACACCTCCACTTTGGCCCCTCCTCCAGCCCCCTCCCTTGCCTGGTCTAGTTCGGCTGGTTCGCGGGGAGTTATTAATAGCATTACATCAGCCTGGGACTGGAGTATAATCTGGCGCGGCGCCAGCCAGAGGGCTATAAAAGGGGTGATGCAACGCACTCCCAGCCACAGTCGCACGCAGCGAGGCGGGCAGG
>NW_006297152.1:121072-122923 GCF_000327345.1 Myotis davidii
CCGCCCGCACTCCGGACCCTGGCCGCTCCGATTGGAGACCAGAGGTGAGCGCTTGTAAGTCGAGTCAGTGAGCCGGTGAGGGTGGCTCGCTTTCATTCCCTTTGCGCCCTTATAGTAACTAGTCCCGCGCCCCCTGGGCCCAGCCCCGACCCGCGCCCCCAGCCTCCGGCTTCTGAAGAACTTTGGCCGAACTTTTCCCAGCCACCGCTGCTCTTCGGCGCTTCAGAAAGTTTTTCGCCAAGAACTTTCTCTTTTGACTTGGGGCGCAAAGGGTTCCTGTTGATAGAGAGGTGGGGCTCCTGCTTCTCGGCTAGGCTGGGAACACCGCTCCTCTCCGCCTCGGCGCTTTCCTACCTCTCTGGGAGCAGGCGTGCGGAGGTGTGTTGCGCACGGTGTCCGAGGCTCTCCAGCTCGCTGTTCGCTCCATCCCTCGCTTGGTGCCGCAGTACTGGCACTGCCGATCCCAGCCTTCCCGAGATCCGCAGAGCGGCACGGAAGCGGGGGGCTCACGACAGGGCTGCCCCAGGAGCCGAACGGAATGAATGGAACCGAACCGAGGAACCGGGTTCTTGGCCGCGGCCGCTGGGAGTCGCCCTGCGCACTCGGAAGCGCGGGGCAGCAGGACAGCGCAGGCAGCCCGGAGCGAAAGTTAGTTGGGATTAAGTTTAGAGGTGGCAGGCGCTCCGGTCCTGTCCTTCGGCAGAAGACGGAGAGGGCTCCCGGCACTGACGGGTCGGGCTCCTGGGCCTGAGACTTCCTATCCCAAGTCGCTCACGCCTTTCTCTCATACCTGTGGCTTTGGTTCTTCCTGTGGCGGGTTCTCAGATTTCTCCGCTTTTCCTCCATGGAGACCCGCCATAGGGAAAGCGAAGGTGCGAAACCACATGTTCATAATTGAAAGAATGGCTTTGTGGTCTAGTGGCCAGGACCCTGAGGCCTCAGTATCCCCTGCTGGGAGATGTGGGCACTTACACAGTGCTGGCCCCCTCTGCCTGTTTGCCAGCACAAGACGGTGTTTGGACCAGATAACCGTTAAGGTCCTTGCTGGCCAGAAGATTTTCAGATTCTAGAGTGGTGTAATTTCAAAAAGGGGGGAGGTAGTAGGGGGTCTTGTATGACTTGAATGAGGGAGTCTCTAATGTCACTGACCAGCCTCTGAAGCAAAGGGGGAATGGAGACTTCTCTATTGGACATCTCTTCCTCTTCCAGCTTTCTTTCCATTTGGATTGGTTCTCCTTCTCTGCTCCTCCATACCCCATTTCCATCTTATCTGCTTACTTCCTAACTGCTTTCTTTTCTGTAATTTCATTACCTAGATCACATATGCTTCCTTACAAATAAAGGAGTTGCTAAAGCATAGGGGGTAGGTGGGGATGGGGATGGGGGGAGAGCCAAGAGCCAGGGAGAAGGGGCGGGGGGCGGTTAAGACAGGAAGGATCCAAAGGCTTCAATTGTGGCCACAGGTGTATTTCTTGCCCACACTGTGAACCTGAAGTGCTGCCTGCCACGTTTTCTCCCAATGCACCTATTTCATTGTGGCTGACAGTTACCTCTGTTTTCTCAACTTTAAATGAAGGGGGAATTGATATTACTGTCTCCTTGTGTTGCATTTAGCACTTGTTGTAGAATAATGCTACAAGACAGAGGCTCTTGCTTTCAGGATATTCCAGACTAAGACTGGGGTGAGTATAGGTTTTGCAGTTGTAAGTATCTAGCTGGTTTCAGAGATAACATGGCAGGTAACACTCCAGGCCCACCCTGTAGATAAGACACAGCACTCAGCACCTGTGGCAGCTACCTTGCCTTTGGATCCTTCTGTCTAACCCAGCGGTTCTCAAACTGTGGGTCGCG
>NW_006297152.1:122990-141969 GCF_000327345.1 Myotis davidii
TTTCATTACGAGTCATAACAGTGCAAAATTACAGTTATGAAGTAGCAACGAAAATAATTTTATGGTTGGGGGTCACCACAACATGAGGAACCGTATTAAAGGGTCGAGGCATAGGGTTGAGAACTACTGGTCTAACCCCTTCTCTCTTCCTGTTCTCTTCCTTCTATAGTCCCTCCCTGTCTAATTCTGTCAAAGCCGCCTCTGGTGGGTACCAGGTTTCTTGACTTGATCCTTTATCTACCTGGCCAGTTGCTTTGTTAGTTGGATCTCTGTTGGTGATGGAAGAAAATTAGCAGTGGGTGGGTGGTCAGCAGCTCGGCCCGAGCTGGACCACTCGCCAGCTTTGGTCTTGGGCAAGTCATTACCTTCCTGGACCTCATTTTACTTAATTACAAATAAAGACGTGACCTAGATGACTCTAATATTAGGTGTTCTGTTTCATTAGATAGAGTCCATGATTTCTTCCTTTTTCAAATGGCTGGGCATGGAGCAGGGTTAGTGACTCCAAGTGTCACCCATCCTGGAAAGGAGGAAGTACATAGCCAGGACACCACAGAAACCAGAAATGGTTTCATTAGTGAGAACTAGTTATTTCATAAGTACCAGAGGAGACAAGCTGGTGCCAGCAAATAGAGGGGTGGAATTGACCTGGTGTGTGGGGAGCCTGGGGTCAATCAAAGTGCAAAAGAAGCTGTGACTGACCTGAATGTCTTGAGGGTTCCAGTTAATTCCTGATGAACAAGCTGTATTGACAACAGCATTGAGTTCCCTCGAAATGGGGAAAGTGGAATCATAGTAGTACTGGGGACTCAGGATGTGTGTAAACTCACCTTCATGAGTCTCATCTGATCTTCCTGACAGCCCTGAGAGGGAACTCGGGCAGAAGGTATGGGAATCATTTCACAGATGAGGAGACTGAGGCCCTGAAAGCATGAGTGGCTTCTTGGTGGGTACTCAGCTTGTCACTGGGACCATCTGGTCCTGAAGCCCAGCCGTATACCTCCAACCTTCAAGTAGGCTGGGAGAAAAACCAAGCAAGATATGAAGTTAGCAAAAGACCAATGTTGGCTTCTGACTTTAAGATGTTTTATGAACAGTGGGTAGTGGAAAGGTAAAAGTGAAAATTCAACACAGTTGTTTGTAGCTACTAGGAAATAAAATCTAGGAGCTGAATTTCCAGTTAAAGAAATACATGAGTAAAGTTTCACTTTCTTGAAAATGATGAAACCACCAATGATACGACGTGATTTCTGATCAGAGATAACGAAGCAGAAGCAAAATGCAAGTGCTTTGTAGCAAGTGTGGACAATTTTAAGATCAATGTAGAAAGTCAACTCAGAAAATCCCCAAACATATTGTTTTCTTCAATGAGGGGGATATTAAAAGGTCTCAACATTCACGGGAAAAGTTGTCTGAAGATTTTAACTTCGTTTTCCTTGTAGGGACACAGCCTGCGTCTGGGCTGAATCATACCTTAAGAGAACTGAGTAAAGAAGTAACTAGAAAGTATCTCAAAAAAACTAAAAAAAACAACCCTAAGCTTTAGCTGAGTGCAGAGAAAGCCCAAATCTCTACAGATAGAACTACTTTACATTCTGAAAAGCATTTAACATTTTTACAACCCATTTCTGTCCCCAAGTAAGCCCACCCAATGCTTTTCATAAAGACATTCCATACCACCGACATTCTTCACTTTCTTTCATCAGGACTGCTGACTTTACACTAAGAAGGAGGGGGAAAACATTCCCAAACAGCAGACCTCAAGCCTCGAAAGCTCATTAATAAACTTAGTTGTGTGGGGAAATGGAACTACACACAACTGTGTGGAATTCAGACTACCCATGTAGAAGGGAGCCACCTAGTCCTCCAAACAAGGCAAGCCCAGTGGTAGCTTTGAATTCCATCCCTGAACTACTGGATTTTTAATGAAGTTAGAAGGGGAGGGAAAGCATGAATGCATGGGAGAATCTTAAGCCTCTGGCTTTAGAAGGCTGTTTTCTCTGAGTTTATTACCTGCCAGAGACAAGTACCCTCCCAGCATCCTAAGGTTATAGGATTAAGCTAGTAGAACCTCAGTTCAGACTCATGACATGGGCTTTATAGGAGAGTTACATACATTTCCTGGGTTCCTCTGAATAGTCAACGGTGGCATTTGTTGGCCTGGAATTCTTGCCCCCAACAGTATATCTCAGATTGTAAGGGGGAGTTAGGGGTCAGAGTGGTCTATTCAGAAGTGTTTGAGATCAAAGAGAGTGACCAGCCACCCTCCTACCTGAATCTCACAGAGTGTCTGTCAGAGAGCCAGCCCTGTGCCTGAGAGATCCCTGGAGGCCCAGTAAAAGCATACCCCCTAGTTGTATTATGTTCCCAAGGCAAATTCATGTATTATTATTTCCTCAACTCCTTGTACAATTCGATGAGAAAATAGGACGATTGTTATTAGCTTTCTTTTATATAGGTTAAGGAAGGGCATTGGGAGTTAGGATGACATCTGAGTAAGTGAGCCTTAAATCTTGATCTTCTGACCCCAATCTAGGAATTTTGTAGATAAAAGGGCTGCTTATATGTATGCCAAAACGGGGGCAGCAGCCTGAGTGTGTACCCTGACATAGAAAGATCAGCAAATTCATTACCTAGGGTTCAAGTTTCCCCTGTGGCTCTTTCCTCCAGCAATTTTGTTCCGGGACCCCCACCACCCCTATGCCTACTCCCACCCCCATGAAAAATTTGCTCTGGTTTTTTGTTTTTGCAATGTGGAATGATATTCTATATATTAAGGACATGAGTTTTGGAACCAAACCAAATTCCAAATCCTGATGCTGCCTCACACTGACTTTAGGCAAATGATTTAGCTTGTATAAATCTCAGTTACTCCATCTATAAAATGGTGCTAGGACCTAATTCAACTAGGTTCTCATGAGGATTAAATGAGATAAATCACATTAGGTTTCTGGTGTGAAGGAGGCACTCATTAAATGTTAGCAATTTTGTTGATGGGCTTCCTGTCTGGTTGGACTTGTCTTAAGGACGACAGATCCCCAGATTGAGAAGAACTCTCCAGGGAGCCCCTAACTAGATAATCCCCACCCTCATCGCCCCTGGACAACTGACTGCCTAGACAAGGGGAACAGGAACAGCCAGTGATGGAGGAAGTATATGGCGGGAAGAAATTTATGGGGACCATGGAACTGTTACTGTTTCTACCCTTTCTTTTCCTATTAGAGGCCCGGTGCATGGGGTCCCTCGGCCTGGCCCGTGGGGATCAACCAGCTCTCTGACATCCCCTGAGGGGTCTGGATTGTGAGAGGGTACAGGCCAGGCTGAGGGATCCCACCAGTGCATGATCAGAGCCAGGGAGGGACTGCAGGAGAGTTCCAGGGTGTGTCCGGCCCATCTCACCCAGTCCCAATAGGCTGGACCTCAGCAGCAAGCTAACCTACTGGTCAGAATCTGCCCCCTGGTGGTCAGTGCGCATCATAGCAACTGGTCAAACAAACAGTTGGACACTTAGCATATTAGGCTTTTATTACTAGTATATAGGATTGTCTTTTTGGATTCCTTGGGCTGTAGAATGATAGAGGTATACAGGACCTCAGAAGCCATTTGCTTTGACCACCCCTTCCTGATTTCATGTATTTAGTCAGGCAGTCTTCAGTGGTCAGCAAGCACTGGGAGCAGCCAGGGCCAGGCACTGTGCCAGGCTCTGGGATAGAGTGACAGCAGAGACTCAGTGCCCATGCTGTAGGAACTCTCAGTAATGTGCTGGGTGAAGACGGGCTCAGAGATCTCAGGTCACACTGCCCCTTAGCACCAGAGATAGTGCCCCGGGTCCCCTTTGACCCCCAGACCAAGGCTCTGCACAGACACCACAGGGCTGACCAAGACCTCCGGACAAGGTCCAAATTCTTAGCTC
Organism: Myotis davidii; assembly: GCF_000327345.1. NCBI lineage: Eukaryota > Metazoa > Chordata > Mammalia > Chiroptera > Vespertilionidae > Myotis > Myotis davidii. The sequence continues at coordinate 126,904 of NW_006297152.1, forward strand.
CTTACTTTATTCTGAGGTCGTTGCTTCATTAAGCTTAACTTTACAAAGGGGCTACTATTGGTCCCTTGTGATCTGAAACCCTAGTCCCCAGCTCCTGCCAAGGACTGGCGCAAAGAAACTCGCCTGCCACAGTTACCATCCTCATGCTCATTTATGTGGATCTAACTTCCTGAGGGAGGATTGTCAGAGATAGATTTGCTACATTCAGGGTCCCCCACGCCTTTCTTTACTTCCACTTATTGACAACTTCAACTTGATTTCAGATGCCAAGTTTCTTTTTTCAAAAAGAGACTAGAAATGAGGTTACATAATAGTTTCATTTTTTTTAAATGCTCTTCCTCTTTCAGTATTGTTTGAGGCTACATTTGCATGTATGCACACCAGCCAACACTAATACTTTTGAGAATTCGAAACGCCAACCCTGATCAACTTCAGTGAGGCATTTTATCCACATCACTGAGCTGTGTATTTTAAGAACCTGTTTTACTCAAGCTGAGGATGGCATGAAATGAAAACAAAACAAGCCTGAGGGCTTATGGGACTTTCCCTGGGGGTGGGACTTGGGTTGGAGGTCGCAGGTGTGGTGGGAGTTGGCCCCATGCCCCCAATCCCTGAAGTAGTTTGGGTTTCGATGTGTCTTTCAGCAAAATGATGCTTCAACACCCAGGCCAGGTCTCTGCCTCGGAAGTCAGTGCCACTGCCATCGTCCCCTGCCTGTCCCCTCCTGGGTCACTGGTGTTTGAGGATTTTGCTAACCTGACACCCTTTGTCAAGGAAGAGCTGAGGTTTGCCATCCAGAACAAGCACCTCTGCCACCGGATGTCCTCTGCACTGGAGTCGGTCACTGTCAGCAGCAGACCCTTTGAGATGGCAGTCACGAAAGCCCAGGTAGGTGTCTGTTCTTTCAGCATGTGTTTTTCCTACACCTGCACACCTACCACATGCCAGGTGTGCTATGCAGGGGGCTGCAGCGTGAAAAACACAAACTACTACCCTCAGGGAGCTTATTTTCTGCTGGGAGGAGACAGGTAATACACAAAAGAAGTAAATGCATAATATGTGAGACTGAGCAAAGGAGAAAAATAAAGCATCAAAGGGGGACTGAGAGTGGTCCCCCTGGCTGTCATGTTGAGAACGGGCAGTAGAAACAAGGGCAGAAGCAGAATACAGAAATGAGACTGTTGCAGTAATCCGGGCAAACCAAGGCGGGTCTGCATCAGTATGGAAGCAGGAGGTGTGGAGAAGTGGTCGCGTCTGGGTCTGTCTGGAAGGTAAAGCTGATAGGCTGGCAGATTGGTTTTCTCTGAGTTTATGAAACCAGCCAAGTGGAGGGCTCCAGGGTGGCTCCAAAACTTCTGGTCTAACTGTAAGGATGGCACATCTATGTGCTGCTGAAATTGGGGCATTGGGCAAGAACAGGATTCCATCCTATTGGACGCCCCGGGGAGGAGGCAGTTTGATACGTGGGATAGGAGTTCAGGGGAGAATCCGGGCTAGAGGTGCGGAGTTAGAAGCCACCAGCATATGGATGTTATTTAAAGTCATGGTCCTGTGTGAGCTCACCTTCTGTGTCCAATCATTCTAAAAAAGCACCAAGTGTATTTAATTCCATCATACAAGGACCCAGGTGGCCAGACTATGGAGCAAGGACCCCCAGCCATGCCCACAACTGTGTGTAATGCTCACAGCCAGATTTTGCTCCAAGTTCACTTCTGTCCCTCAGACTTGCACTGCTCGCCAATCAGCGACCTTTTACAAGACACCAGGAGTAACAGACATGGTGAGAAGTCTCAGAGGTGATTGCTGGCGATGTTATGGTGGCTCAAGAACTCAGAGCTGAGGTCTTGGATGTTTTGTTGGCCTTCCTCATGGGCATAAGATGGGAGTGTTTGGGGCTTAACTGGCATGAACACTGCCTTTGGACCTGGAGTCGTGGAACTGGCCAAAAAGGAACTGAGTTTTAAAGGAAGTTGGTTAAGAATCTTTATGATTCTATAAAAGGGGCGGTGATTCTATAAATAAGGGCTTTATGAATCTATATAAGGGTGAATGAAATGACAGGTTTTTAAGGGTCTAACAAAAGACCTGGCTGATAGTTCAGTGACTGGTAGAGGGGACTACTGTATGATGCTATCATTAGGGGCACTGGCTGGGCCCTCATTAACCTGAGGGGCTGTCATTGGTACCCAGCCCAATAGTGGACAGTGCTGGTTGGATATTGTGACACACAAGGGAATATTTATTTTAACTTTTTAATTAAATATCTTGAGATAACAGTGCCATGGAAGTAGTAGGACCACCATAGAAAGGAGAGCATTCTGAAGGATATTTTGAGGGTCTCCAAAGGAAGAGGTAGGCAGCCTGCTTTGTGGAAAAACTCCTTAGAGCCACCCCACCCATCTGTGATTCTGTGTTCCTCAAGTGATCTTCTGACCTTAGGCTAGTATAATAAGTAGGTTTTCCTACTGGGAGGAAAATGTACCAACTGACCTATTGAATATTCTGGTCCCCTTGGCTGCTGTAATCCTCAACGTAAAATAAGACACTGAGCCTCTGAAACCCATAGGCATCCCGTGCATCTGGGCAGCATGAGCCTGTTCCCCAGTCCCAGCCACTTCTGGGGAGGCCACATGGTGCAATGAGGCAGTTGTGACCTGGAGACGACACAGGACAAGGAACCAAAGGCCTGGAGAACATCAGGGTTTTGTAGCCTACTGATCTGCTGACCATGAGCTGGTGATTCCCAGGTCTCCCTGGGCATGTAACTACATGAATAGATCAGTATTTATATGTTGGTTGAACTTGTTTCCATGTTAAACTGATAGGACTGAGCTAAATGGCCTCTGGAAAGGCTTTTTCAACTCTGACAGTGTGACTCTGAGATGTGCTCTCCTTTCAAGTACTTCCTCACATGAGAAAACCCTGAGTCCTCCCCCACCTACCCAAAAATGTCTGTAGGAAATGTCAAGGAAAAAATGTCAAAGGCAATACTAGAATTGCTGAGTTGTTGAGGAAGACGTAGATGGTGAGGTTAATAATAACTAAAGCTTACATGGCACTGATCATAAGCTATACACTGTGCAAAGCATTTATGTTTACTAATTTGACCCTCATCATAAGATTATTGATCCTGTTTTACAAATGAGGAAACTGAGGCTCAGAAGAACATGATAACTTACCCGAGGTCTCACAGATAATAGGTAGTCAAGCTGGGATTCAAGGCAATTTAGTCTAAACCTAAGTGTCTGCCAGTGTGGTTCTGGGATCCAGGATATGAAAGGTAGAATTTCTCTCACAATATTTCCCCCTTGGGCATTGTTTCTCTAAACTGCAAGGCCTTCCATCTCAGTACAAACAAAGTCAAGTTTCCTCTAATCCAAATGACTAGTAATAAGTCAGATGTGATGCAAGTATGGCTGCCAGGATTTCTTTGGTTTGAGGTGTGGCTCCCACACCCTTTCCCACTGTCCAGAGCAGTGACAAGTGACAAGACAAGGTCTGCCATTAGCACCCTAAAAAACCATTACCCACTCAGCCCACCGTGATGTTTCCCCCAGCAGGACTCTGGTCTTGAAGCCAGGTCCAGCAGCCAGACTTTGCTGATTCCTCATCAGTCCTCAGACAAAGTCAGGATCATAGTGAACTTCCAGAGCACCAGATCCTAAAACAGGATAGGGTTTTTTTTTTTCTCTGAGGAGCCCCAGGGCTGGCTCAGGGGGAAGCACAAGGGAAGGTTAAATCAATGGATGGTTCTAGTTTGCCACCCATTGGTGGCACCAAGCCATGGGCTGATAATGCCACATTGGTTGGGACTGTGCTTGGGTTTCTCTTCTCTAGGAGCCCCAAGGGCATCTCCTGAATTCAGGAAGGAGGTGCTTTGATGCTCCAGGTGAAGATAGAGATGAATGGCTGCCCTTGGGTCTTGAATCAAAGTAACGGGGCGGGGGTGGGGGTGGGGGTGGAGAGAACAAGGTGGCCAGGTTACCTAAGTCATTCCTGGTTCTAGGGGAAAGGACATAGTTACCAAACAGAATCTGTTTCCTGTTCTAAAGCATTACTGTTATTACCACTTGCTATCCATTTGGATATCAAACTCCTATTTCAAAATCCAAATACATTTTTAAAATAAGCTACATTTTGATTTACCAATATTGACAATATAATTTTAACTAACAGCTTTTTGATTTTCATTATTCATTCTTAAGGGTGAATAATGTATGTGTGTGGTGGGGTTTTGTGTAAGTCCGAGGCTTGCCATTATGGCTGCCCTGGGTTGCCAGTTTGTGCTGGCAATAAAAGGCAGTGTATTTGAGATGGGTCTCATTTCTTGCCTCCCATTAAGCAGGTGCCTCTTGGATTTTACAGGTAGCCCCTGAAGAAGATGAAAGGAAAAAGAGGCGACGGGAAAGAAATAAGATTGCAGCCGCCAAGTGCCGAAACAAGAAGAAGGAGAAGACAGAGTGTCTGCAGAAAGTGAGTGTCTTCTTGCTTTGCCCTAACCTCCTGCTCATGCCTGTCACCCACCGACCTCATGTCAGGATCTGAAGGGGAGTTAAGAAGCCTCCTACCCAGAAGTGTTTACCCAAGAAGGGTGTTGTAGCTGGAAGCAGAAATGCCAGTGGCTGAATGAGGAGTTAGCAAAGCTGTTAGCACAATGAATGGGACTCTGAATGTATGAAAGCAGGTGTGTGAATTAAAAACCACAGCAGCCGCTGCCAGTCCCTACATGTCCAGCAGTTCCCAGGCTGCAGGATATGTCAGCCCAAAGAGGCTTCACTCGCCCGTTCTCCTGAGAAAAGGGAGCTGCCAGCTCTCATTTGGCTCACTATGAAACGCCTTTAATTAATCTCTTCAAAACAAGTTATTTCCTTAATCCACAAGCAGTGATTAAACTTTCCTGGTGTTCCTGGGTCATTCTTAACTCTGCAGCCCTTCTCCTTGGCTCACCCAATAAATAGGCTTTTAGCTTCTGGCTGCATCCAGCCAGCTCCCCTTCTTACAGGGAACGGCATCTGTGGCAGGCTGGGCAGCTCATGCTGTAGTCTTTCCAGTTTATGTCCCCCAAGTATGGACAGGCCAGGGCAGAGTCATCACCCAGATTCCACAGGTGCCCAAGGGACCCTGATTGCTTTAGGGAGTCAGTGAAACTAAGACAATTTGTGTGTTGCCATGTACATTCTTTCTGGGGAGATGAGCTTCTCAGTGAATGAGTGACTCAGAAGACAAAGCACCATAAGCCCAGATTTCGCTCCAGCCCCCAAAGCCCTTGTAGGTCCAGAAGACCTGCACATGGGCTATTGGACTCATCAGAGGAGACCTCTGAACCATTGATTCCACTGCAGCCTCATTACTATTAGAGTCACAGCCTGCCTCAACCTTGAGTGGGAACTCAAGGGCATCGCTAAAGAAGCCTCTAAGTGCTAAGGCTTCTCCAGAGTCTGGATTCTCCCAAACCTAAGTCTGCTGCTCCGGCTTCGTGGGGCACTGTAGCAGGGAGCCATGGCGTTGCCTCTGCAGGCCATTTCCAACTAGATGAGACCCCACATGTCCCAGATGCTACCTTATCACCCAGGGGCCACTCCCTGGCCACCCACTCCTTGCTGTACCTTGGCTCAATTCCTAATAACTCTGTTGCTTGTCTCTCAGGAGTCGGAGAAACTGGAGAGTGTAAATGCTGAACTGAAAGCCCAAATTGAGGAGCTCAAGAATGAGAAGCAGCATTTGATATACATGCTGAACCTCCATCGGCCCACGTGTATTGTCCGGGCTCAGAATGGGCGGACTCCAGAAGATGAGAGAAACCTTTTTATCCAACAGATAAAAGAAGGAACATTGCAGAGCTAAGCAGTTGTGGTTATGGGGGCAACTGGGGACTCCTCATTGCATCCTCCTTTTACATCCAAACCCCTGCAGCCATTGAGATCTGACTTCCTCTCAAATCCCAGCAGCAAAGAACTGTGGAGGCAGGATGGCTCGGTGTCTCAGCTGGGCCTCTCCACTCTGCCCCAGAGCGGACTTCGGACCAGAGCAAGGGCATTTTTGCCTCAACTCCAGGATTTAGGCCTTAACATACCAGCCATTCTTGGATTCTCCAGATGACCCCTGGTTAGTGTCCTGCCCACCTTTCATCTGGATTCTACAAAAAACAGGAACTCCCACCGTTAGGATTCATGCAGAAGTGTCTGTACCTTGGGTGGGTGGGTGGGTGGGGCCACCTCCTCCCTTGCCACTCCCACAGTCACTAGTAGGGGACATGGAGTGAGAATGGCTTTTAGCAAAGTTGTGCAATGGCCAGGCTTGTGCTTCTAGCCAATATGCTGTTATGTACAGAAATTACTGTGTGCAAGGCGTTTGTTTCATAACTAAGCATTGTGCTCTCCTGATGTGTGCTCTGACAACACTGGTATGACTTGTTCGAGACTTTTCTCAGATCTAGTGTCTGAGAGTTTGAGGGACTACTATCATGTGGAGTGTCTTACAAAATGTTCAGGTGGCTGAAAGAGCTTGTCAGCCCAGGAGAACAGAATTTTGCCAGCCAGCAGTGCTGTTTTGTGCCAACAGAGCAGGCCTCCTTTCCCTTGGCACTCAGGCATTAGTGCAAAATTCCTGGGCAAGACTGCAGGCCCTCTGTCCCAGGAAGAAAGCAGAAAGTCCGCCTTCCAAAGGTTAGGACTCTGCTCAGTGGTTTATGTCAGGAGTTATTCCTAGGCCAGTAAGAGCCAAAGAATATTCCATTTTCCTTTACTTGCAGTTGAAAACCACATTCAGTAGAGGTGCGTTTGAAGCTAGGTGATGCCTAGGCGTTCGCATTATTGAATGTGAATGGCATTGTTTTTGTCATGCAGATGTTTATAGAAATCTGGCCCAGAGCATGTACAGCTGTGAGAGGTCATTCACACTGGCACGAGAACTCTGGTCTGTTTAAATTCTGATGTTTCTGTGAAATTCTCAGAGTGTTTAATCCTACTCAATAGTATCATTACAATTTTCTGTAAGAAAAAATATATTACTTATTTATCCTAGTATTCCTGTCAATATAATAAATATTGAAACAAATATATGGTAAACTTAAGTGTTGTGCTGGTTTTTGTGATTTAAAATCAGTTGGTTTTTGAAGTCTAATCATTTTCCTCTCCTTCGGGGGTGGTGGGGATGGGGTGGTTATTTAACCTTAAATACTTTCTAAGTGTCCCTTTGTTCTTTGGAGTGCCACTAGCTGGTATAGTTGACTCTCAATCCTGTTCCCCGGTCTGTGGCATCTGATGCTCAATTTCTCATTAACAAACCCTGGAACACAGCACCAACCATATCCCTTAGACCAATGGACAGCAAACTCATTAGTCAACAGAGCCAAATGTCAACGGTACAACAATTGAAATTTCTTTTGAGAGCCAAATTTTTTTTAAACTTAAACTATATAGTTAGGTACATTGTTATTAACTTAATTAGGGTACTCCTAAGGCTTAGGAAGAGCCGCACTCAAGGGGGCAAAGAGCCACATGTGGCTCGTGAGCCGCAGTTTGCCGACCATGGCCTTAGACCAACTATTTGGTGTTATGATAGATTTTGTTATAAAATCTGAATTGCTAAATACCTCAACTATCAGTTTCTCTGAAAGTACAAAAGCCTAAAACATACACCGGTTGTTCAACTTGAGCCATGGACACCTTTCCATTCAGCCACAGAACTTCTCTTGAAGTATTCACTTGAATTGCATTCATTATAATGTCCAGATGTGTGTCTCATTATTGCAAATATGTATTTCAAATATCCAGAAAAAAATGAGGGGAGAATGAGTGTTATGCAAAGTGCAAAGGTCCAAGTCCCAGAAAAACTCAGTGTATTGTTTGTGGATTCTAAAGAAATTACCCAGAAGGACTGGCTATGAATGACACGGGTTTATTAGGACTTCCTTGCGTACAGACCAGTGAAGTTTACTGCCGCACCAGCTGCCACTGGTGAGGTTGCCCACTAAGTCCCATCTGGCCTGTGGATGGGCCACCCCAGGGGCAGCCAGCCAGTGCTATTGTTTAGTCCTCACCTAGACTTTCCCAACACAAGGTTTCATAAAGTACAGAGAGAAAAACGGCATTTGGGGGAGGGGACATGCTTGTATGAGCTCAAAACACTCGCTGTTTACAGTCCTGGCTCACATCTAGAAGCAGTTTCTCTTTGGCTTTTCTTAGACCAAGTTGCTGGCCAGGTTCCCAAGGTCTCACAGAAGGCCTTCACTCTATTTCCCACAGGGCAGGGGGGAGGAAGGGGAGTTGGAGCATGGGAAGGGGACCATGTTCCCAATTACCATACAATGGGGAAGAAGAAAGGGAGAATAATTTTATATGGGATAGGGGTGATAATTCAAAGAAAACTATTCTATCTAATTTTGGGAATCTCTGAGACACAGGATTCCTTAGGTCTGGGACAGAACCAAGCTCCCTTGCTCTCTGCCTATGCACATATGTAACACTTGCAGGCTAGAAATGAAAACTGGCTACTCTGCTACCAATGCTGTTCTTCATTAAATGTTAAGATTCGTGCCCAGGGATGCTGCTGTTCCTTTGAACATGTCTATGGTTCTCTACACTATCACCTGTGACACAAGTGTCCTACTTTGGCTGCTTTAATTGCACATCAGGGGTTGTTCCTAATCTGTAAAGAGCCAGCTGGTGGAAGTGCCATTCACCCTTCTTTTAAAATAAGATAATCTTTCCCTTATCCTGGTGAAGAGGGGGAAATTCCTTGCATTTACCCTCTGGTTGTGGGTATAGGTGCCACCAATCAGCTGTTATGAAACTCAAGACAATTTTTAGGCTGCCATGGACAATGGATTGGAGAGGAAGGAAGGGGTTGGTAGCTATGGCAGGAAAAATTGATCTGAGAAATGCACTATATATGGTTAATAAAACTAAGTTCTCCTTGCCCTAACTGGGTTGGCTCAGTGGATAGAGTGTCAGCCTGTGGACTTAAGGGTCCCAGGTTCGATTCCGGTCAAGGGCATGTACCTTGGTTGCGAGCACATTCCCAATAGGGGGTGTGCAGGAGGCAGCTGATCGATGTTTCTAACTCTATCCCTCTCCCTTCCTCTCTGCAAAAAATCAATAAAAAATATATATATATTTTAAAAAACTAAGTTCTTCAAAAAATGCATTAAAAATATTTTTTCTGTAGCCAACTTTATGTTTCAATACTTTAATAATAATAAAGGATGAATATGTATTGACCATTAAGTCATTTAGTTCATCTTGTTTCACATTCCATGGAGATGGAAAGTTGCGGGGGGTGTATCTGGGAGAATAAACTTGGACGGGACCTCTGCCAGAATGACAATGTCTTCCATTGGGCTGCCTCAGTGGTGACATCACACTCAGAGGTCGTGGGAAGCCCACCCTCCCTCCTCTCTCCTGCTCGCATCCTACCCCCTTGCCTTCCTCTGAGATCTGGTCTGGCACCTGTTTTGAAGTAAAGAGCTTTAAAGCATTCTAGCCCAAGACAGGGGTTCTGGAATTGAAACTTTCACTTTTTGCCAAGAACTAAAATGCTGTTCTTTCCTCCCCATGGGCTTTTAACAAACCCTTGAAACCCAAACCCAAACCAAGTTTTCTCCTCTCTTCCCCATCCCATACTATTTCATTGTGTTCAAGCAGTTTCTCTATGGAGTGAGCAGTGTTAACACGAATCTGCCTGAGATAAAGCCTCAGAGGTGGCCAGGTTTACCCATTGAGCATCCTTCTGCTTTCTCGTGGTGGCTCTAACCCCAGAAGCTTCTCTCTTTGTCTGATCAAATCTGCTCTCAGGAAGGAATTCACACTGAGGCGTAAAGGGCCAGATGAGGACTAATACCAATAAGTGCTAACATTTATTGAGACAGTACGCTCAACATTTTATATGCATTTTCTCATTTAATCCTCCCAGCAACTGTTATTACTCCCATTTTACAGATGAAGTAGAGAGGTGAGTAGCTTGCTCAAGGTCACAGAGTTGACCTTTCTAAAGCTGAAACAATGTTTTTTAACAGGGTTCTGAGAAGGTGTGTGTGTGTGTGAGAGAGAGAGAGAGAGAGAGAGATTAAAATACACATTATGTACAATTTACCAGTGTAACCATTTTAAAGTGTGCAACTCAGTGGCATTCAGTACATTCACAATACTGTGTAACCATCACCACTAGTTCCAGAATTTTTATCACCCCAAAGGATATCCTGTATCTATTAAGCAGTCACCCCTCCTTTCAGTCCTAGGCAACCAATAACCTATTATCTGTCTCTATGGATTTACCTCTTCTGGATATTTCATAGAAATGGAATCATATAATATGTGGCCTTTCATATCTGGCTTCTTTCACTTAGCATAGTGTTTTCAAGGTTCATCCACTTTGTAGCATCTATCAGTATCTTGTTCTGAATATTCTTGTTCTGAATTCAGTATCTTGTGGCTGAATAATATTCGACTGTGTGGATAGACCAAATTTTGTTTATCCACTCCTCTGGTGATGCACAGGAAGATAGTCTGTATCCTAAGGAATGAATCTCTAAGGTCGGAGATAAGAGGGTTGGGAACAGGGGTCTTTCTCAGAACTTTCAAGTAACAATTAGAAATCACTTATTCTGTGACTAGCTCTTTGGGAGCGCAATAGGCAGGATAATGGTACATGCTCTCCGGAGGTGTCAATGCTCCCAACCACTTCTGGCTGGTAGGGAGGTTCTGCAGGAGGGCTTTTGGCAGGCTCCTGGAGTTGAAGCTTACAAAGGCTGTTTCTATAAACTTAATGGAGGGAAAGAAATGAGGTAGCCCCTAGATTATTTATTATTATTATTTTTAATCCTCACCTGAGGTCACATTTATATTGATTTTAGAAAGAGAGGAGAGAGGAGAGAGAGAAAAAAACATCAATGCGAGAAACATCAATGTGAGAGAGAAACATCTATTGGTTACCTCCTGTAGGTACCCCAACCAGGGAGTGAGCCCACAGCCTGGGTATATGCCCTGACTGGGAATTGAACCTGCAACCTTTCGGTGTACAGGATAACCCTCCAACCAAGTGAGCCACACTGGCCAGGGCGGCCCACTGGAAAATTTAATTCCCAGCTCAGCCCAACCACTGCCCTGGATTCTCTCCATAATATGCACACATAATAGAATTAACCATGCAACTTCTAATAATGCACAAAATGGGTCTTCTTGGAGGTAGTTAAATCAGTCCACTTTGAAAACATCTGGTCAGCCCAAGCCTCCTTTGTGAGGCAAAGTATTTAGTGGTTCAGAACAAAAACTAGCTAGACCTGCATTCAAATATTGCCTCTACTGCCATTCGTTGTGTGAACTTAGGCAAGTGATACAACCTCAAATTCTTCACCTGTAAAATAGGGGCAGGGGTAGCAACAGCACCAAACCCAATGGATTCTCACCATTCTGTGTGAAGAACATAGCATGGTGCCTAGGGGAAGCAATTCTTAAAGTTATTATTAAAGGTTGTTGTCATCAACATTTACTGAGATTTTATGAAAGGATGGGCTAGGGACCAAGACTGCCAATTCTGGGTTATTTCATTAAATTAAACCTTGAGCTCAAATGGTTCAAATTTATCCCATCACCTTACATTCATACAGATTTTGTCCAGTTTTTATTTTGGAACCCACCTGAGTCCCTGGCAGGGTGAGCCTGTCCTCTGTGGGGTCAATGGGTGTCTGGAGAAATGATAGTGGCCCTGTCCTGAGGGGGTGGCTAGGGGATGAGCACAAAGGGGTAAGAGACAGTGACAGGTCACAAAGGGCAGTGAAGTATAAATATAGCCACACAGGGGGTGTGGGCTGAGAGAGAGGAGTTCATAGCCTCTGGGGAAATAAAAAAAATCAGAGGTGGAGGCGAGGTGAGGTGGAGAGGAAGCTCACTCTACATCTCTATATTCTTGATGAGGTTCAGTCTGGGCTCCAGGCACCCTCTAGCATCCCCACGGCAAGCATCTGTGCCCCATCCCCACCCTGCCTCTGGGAGGGGTCCCTGTGGGTTGGGGTGGGACTGAGAGACCTCCGCAGAGCCATCTTCGAGACCCAGGATCATTACTGCTCCCTCTGCTGCCAACGAGGCCAAGAAAGAGAAGACCCAGGAACCTGCCCCATCAGCACTGCTTGCTGTGATATAACAAAGCCATGAACAGGGAGTCTCCGTTGCCATATTACACGGCCCAGAACAGCTCCAACATGGGCATGTTCAACACCACCATGGGAAAACTGCAGCGCCAACTGCAGAAGGGAGAATATGACATCTTCAAGCACGCACCTATATTTGAGAGCGACTTCATCCAGATCACGAGAAGGGGAGAGGTGGTGGATGTGCACAACCACGTCCGCATTCTGACCATGGGCATTGCGTCCACCAGCCCCATCCTCCCACTCCCAGACGTCATGCTGCTGGCCCGCCCGGCCACCGGCTGGGAAGAGCATACAGGGCGCAGCAGAGTCCCCAAGGGAAAAAGCCGCCAGGCTGCAAAGACCTTGGAGCTCACTAGGCTCCTTCCCTTGAAGTTTGTGCGGATCTCCATTCATGACCGCGAGAAACAACAGCTGCGCCTAAAGTTCGCCACTGGCCGTTCCTGCTACTTGCAGCTGTGTTCCCCTCGGGACGCTTGGGACGACCGCTTTGCTGGCTGGGAAAACCTCGTTCACCTCCTGCAGACACCAATGGACAGTCACAACAGTACCTACACCAACCTTGCCGGGAACATGGCATGCATGCCTGTGGTTGAGGATGAGGACAAGAGCCAGAGAGTGGCCGATCTCCGAGGGTAAGAGGATCAGGACCAGGTCAGCATCAGAAGCCTCCACGTGGTCTCTGAGGTGGCTGGGGCCACTTCTGCAGCTTTTGCTGGGGGGGAGGGTATCCAATATGACTCCTACAGATTCACCGCCATGCCTGATGTAGCCACCCAAAACCCAAAACCTATGGAGCTTGACAAAGTGTCAGTAGCAGGGGTGGCAGCAGGCACCACAGCAGGCGCTCTGAGCATGGCAATAACCACATCTGCTGCCCTTGAACAACTAAGTGCGGCCATAGCAGGGGCAGCCGCCAAGGGTCCAGGGGGGAGCAGCACCAGCATAGCCATTGCAGGTGCTGCCAACATGTCCCCCAAGAGCATTAAGATGGCCTTTGCAGGTGCTGCCAATAAGGTCCCAGGGAGTCCTTCTAACACTAGCCTCTCCCCAAAGACCAGCATGGTTGTTGCAAGGGCAAAGGCAGAGCCGACCAGCAAGACTGTTGGAGAAATAGCTATTGGCCGTACCACACAACCTCTCATCGCAACCTTGCCCAAGGAAAGCAGTGTGAGTGAACAGGCCAGCAGGCAGCAGCGAGTGTCCCCAGCCATGGCTGAAGCCTCCAAGAGCAGAAAGGACTGGAGGGAGCGAAGAGAAAGGAACAAAGATCCCAGGAGTCCCCATCACCTCAGGGCAACTGAAAGCCACCAAAAGCCAGGGGGTGACAAAATCCTTCGAAAACCATCTAGCTGGTTCTTAGCCAGGCAGAGAAATGACAAAAAGGAGCCACGTTTCAGCAGCCCGGGGAGCAGCAGGCCTGTCACCATGCACAGAGTCATCAGCTCTGCTCCCATCACCAACGACTCCAGGACCTCTCACAAACCAGGGAGGAGCTTGTCTACAAGTAACTCAGGTTCCACAACCAAAAGACTCAGCAGTATCAGCTCTTTTTGGAGGAATGTCAAAGCCAATCTTACAATAAAAACAGTGACTTCACCACATGGCAGGGATGTGGACAAGTTGGCTAAGACAATGGGAAGGAACAGCATGGAGAGCATCATAGAGATAGGAGAGAGTGGCCAGGGACTGGAGATGACTGACAGTCCAACATCTGAGATCATGGAGATAGTGACCTTTGAACCCTATTAGTAGGACCCAAAGCAGCAAAGCGGACCAGGGCTCAGGGGAGGATCCCTGGAGAGCCTATTCCAGCTTTCCTTACTGCATTTTAAATAAAGATCATAGGGTCTGAATACAATGCTGCTTTCTGTCTGAATTTCTATGTCCCTTGGTCTAGCAGTGACCTCACAGTATTCACAGTAGATTCTGTGATGTCAACTGTGCTGCAGCCTGAGACCCCCATGTCCAGTCCACAGCAGCACCCCCTCACCCATGCTGGGCAGAGCCAACAGGAGGGCTCTGTCGTGCCTCAACTCCTTTCTGGCCCTGTTCCCAGGGCCATGGCTGAAAGTCCTACAATGGCCTGCGAAGCTCTACCTCCACCATTTCCCTATCCTTTTTATAAACAACTAGAGGCCCGGTGCACAAAAATTTGTGCACTAGGTGGGGGAGTGGGGGGGGCCCTCAGCCCAGCCTATGCCCTCTTGCAGTCTGGGACTCCTCGGAGAATGTCCACTTGCTGGCTTAGGCCCGTCCCCTGTGGGATTGGGCCCAAGCTGGTAGTCAGACATCCTTCTGGCAGCCCAGCAGCTCTCGGGGGATGTCCACTTACCAGCAGGGAGCAGACCTAAGCTGCAGTCGGACATCCTTAGTGCTACTGAGGAGGCAGGAGAGACTCCTGCCACCACTGCTGTGCTGGCAGCCATCAGGCTGGCTTGTGGCTGAGCAGAGCTCCCTCTGTGGGAGCGCACTGACCACCAGGGGACAGCTCCTGCATTGTCTGCCCCCTGGTGGTCAGTGCGTGTCATAGCGACTAGTTGTTCTGCCTTTATTGTCAATTTGCATATTACCCTTTTATTATATAGGATTACTGAGAAGCAAATACACCTTTGAGTAACAAATCACAAAACTATTGAAACTTCCAGCTGGAAGAAACCTTGGACATAATCTAATCATTTTATAGATGAGGAAATAGCTACCTAGAGATCAGGAAATTGACAGATGGCCTGCAGTTTAATAGCAAAGGCAGGAATGGAACTTGAGTCTCTTGACTCCTGAATGAAAACTTCGCTACAATGACTTATTGCTTTCTATGGTAACTAACACATGTTAACACCAGAGACACTGATATATTTTGTTTGACCTGCCAGATGTGTATTAAAAGGTTCTACTGGACTCTCTTAACTCTAAGAAATGTA
>NW_006297152.1:142700-143473 GCF_000327345.1 Myotis davidii
ATGCAACTAGAGTCCTGATGCACAAATTCGTGCACTGTGGGAGGGGGTCCCTCAGCCCGGCCTGTGCACTCTCTTGCAGTCTGGGAGCCTTCGGGAGATGACCAACTGATGGGGAGCAGGCCTAAGCTGGCAGTCAGACATCCTTAGCACTGCTGCAGAGGTGGGAGAGGCTCCCCCGCACTGCCGCTGCGCTCATCATCCATGAGCCCGGCTTCTGGCTGAGCAGTGTTCCCCCTGTGGGAGTGCACTGATCAGCAGGGGACAGCTCCTCCGTTGAGTGTCTGCCCTGTGGTGGTCAGTGTACATCACAGCAACCGGTTGTTTAGCCATTCAGTTGATTTGCATATTAGCCTTTTATGCCTGCAGGATCGAGCCAAAACCTGCTCTCCAACATCCCCTGAGGGGTCTTGGATTGCAAGACTGGGGCAGGAGAAGGGTGCAGGAGGTTGGCCAGCCAGGGAGGGACCACGGGAGGGCTCCAAGGTATGTCCAGCCCATCTCGTAATCCTGATTGGCCAGACCCCAGCGGCAAGCTAACCTACCGATCAGAGTGTCTGCACCCTGGTGGTCAGTGCTCATCAGAGCGACTGATCGACCAGTCGACTGTTTGCTCCCTGGTGGTCAGTGCACGTCATAGCAAGCAGTTGAGCAGCCTTAGCATATCATTAGCATATTACGCTTTGATTGGTTGAATGGATGACCAGACAACCAGACACTTAGCATATTAGGCTTTTATTATATAGGATTTCCACACCCCCACCCCCACCCCCACC
>NW_006297152.1:143822-144782 GCF_000327345.1 Myotis davidii
CCTCAGGCTATTCAGGAAAGGGAAGAGAAGTGCATCAGCATTTGTTGGCAATCAGAACAGGAAGGAGGGCTTGGCGAAGGAGGGGGATTCTCCTCTAGACTTAGTCCATTCCTAGGTATATACTACGTGTACCGGTTAATAATGGCGGATTTTGTAATCAAAGAAAACACAGTAATTTCAAGAGAAACATCAAAGTGCTTTATTCAAAGTAATGTCCATTGCTAGCTACACATTTCCCCATCTTTCAGGTAATTTGTGGATATTGTCCCAATAGAACTTTTCTTGTTTTGAGGCAAACCATTCAGAGACCCAATTTTCCACTTCTTCGTATGTTTTGCAGTGCTGCTCAGAAAGTGCATGTGCCATCAATCAGAACAACTGGGAATCTGAAGGAGCAAGGTCTGGTGAATATAGGGGGTGGGTTAATACTTCCCAGGCAAGATCTTTTAACGTGTCTCTAACTGGTTTTGAAGTGTGTGATGATGCGTTATCATGAGCAAAATTACTTTGCTATGTCTTCTCGCACATTCTGGTCGATCAAAGTGTGGTTCAAATTATTTGTTGATGGTAGCGATCCATATTAACAGTTTCACCTGGTTTTAGAAGCTCATAATACACCACACCTTCCTGATCACACCAAACACAGAGCATTGTCTTCTTTCCAAAGCAATTTAGACTTGCGGTCGATGTTGATGGTTGACCTGGATCAACCCATGATTTTGCGCCTTTGGGATTCACAAAATAAATCCACTTTTCATCGTCAGTCACAATTCGATACAAAAAAGACTTCCTTTCATGCCGTTGAAACCACATTTTACTGATGACTTTTCAGTTTTCCATTTGTCTTTTGTTCAGTTGATGTGGCACCCATTTTCCTTCCTTTAAAATCTTCCCCATTACTTGTAAACAATGGGAAATTGTTTGCTAAGCAAGATTTAATCTTTCTGCAAGTTGTTTTTG
>NW_006297152.1:146478-169683 GCF_000327345.1 Myotis davidii
TAATCTTCTGTGTCTCAGGGGAAGAAGGATGGGATAGCGAAGGAACACATGGATAGACACATCAATTTGGGAACATAAGCGTAAAAATATTTTTGATGTTAACATCTTCAGCAAATTTGACGTAGGAAGTTTTGAAGCTTGCTGTCAATACAACAAAAGAGCATACATATCAAATCGCATATATATCAACATATGTGTAACTCCATCTATTGAAAAAAATCTGCATTATTAACCGGTACACCTGGTACCTTGGAGAAATACATGTTCTAGGAGGCAGCTATGAGAATGTTTCTAGCAAAATTAATGTAAAAACAAAACACTGGACACAGCCAAAATTTCCAACAGAATTGATACAGTAGGATATTAGCATAGATAAGCTCATAGTTTTTTGTTTCTTAAACAAGCCACAGAATATAATTCCACTTAGAGAACAGTTCAAAAACAAGATCAAACCATACACTGAATAGGGTACATATTTGCTAAAGCCAGACAAAAATGGAACAGTAAACACAAAATTCAGCAACTATTACCTCAGAGATACTATAACCAATGCCTTCTCCTATATTTTCACTCTAGTGTATGCACAAAAGTGGTATGTCTGAAAGGTCTAGTCTCTTTAAATTACATTTATTCAAGGTAAGTAATTACAAAAACCCTTATTTTGTTATTAGGAAAAGAAGGAATAATATCCCTATTTTACAGATGAGAATACTGAGGCTCAGAGAAGGTGACTTGCTACAGTTACACAGTGGGACCTTTGCTTCTGCCCACTTCAATCACAGCCGTCTCAGGTAGGGGGAAAAGGCAGAGCAAACCAGTCTAAGGAGACTGGGCAGGCACCAGAACCTGAGACATCAGCATTCTTACCAACATGGTCCCATATTCCATGGAGATGAGGACCAAATTCACTGGATTGAGGGGAGGGAAAGGTGGATTACCAGGGAGTGGTTTTCAAACTCCAGTGAGCTCATAGTCCTTAGCTGGTCTTATTTCAAAAGCATATTTCAGCTGTATCTGGCTCCTAGGCTTTTGTCCCCCGCCTCTGGTATGACCTGCACTGCAACCATAAACAGACCACCCGCCTGGAATTCCATGGCCCAGTCCTGATTGGGGCTGCTTCTCTCTGCAGCCCAGTCCTCCCGAGCTGCTAATTAAATTTCTGAATTATTTCTCTGTACCACATCTTCAAGAACTTTCTTCTTCTGGGGTTCTGCAAATAAATCCTGAAACGTCACATGGAGGAGGTTATGAGTTAGATCACAGCATTCTGATTGCATGGGTTCTCAAGCAACAAGGTTTGTGACTTTCATAAAACTCGTCATGGGAGGGGGTCTCTTCTGTTGGTAGAGGGAATGGTGGACCTGCTCAGGCCTGCTCACGTCCTCTGTTTGCTTTGGCCAAATGAGTTCCTGATTCCAGAATAGGGAATTATTGGAGTGAGTCAAGTTATTCTTAAGAAAAAAGAGAACACACCAGAGATTAGATACGAATTGGCCCTGTGAAGAAAACAACCTTGGAATCATTAACCCAGAGCTTCAGAGAAGACTAGGGGCCACAGGGAGACAGAATTAATGGTTTACTCCTGACCAGCTTTTCCCTGGACTCAAGGTGGGGAAATCACAAAAAGATCACATCACATTCCTTTCATCTGATTTTCTCCACCCAGACAAGTGCAAGTAAACATTAATCTGGAACAAAAAAGTGCAAAAAAACATGAGCAGGGCATTTAGCCATGTATATTTTTTTAATACACGTGGCCCTTGTGATTCTCACGTCTCTCCACTTGGCAGATCAACAAACGGGAGTTAGCATTTAAAGGACTTGCTCAAGGCGGGAGGTGATGGTGCAGACAGAGAACAGCCCCAGGGCAACTGCTCTCACTGGCACCTGCTATATGCTGGCCTGGGTTCCACACAGAGGTACAGAGATGGTGGAGGGAACAGGACAGGGGCGAGTAACTGTTACAACTCCCAGTGACGGATACGGGAGAGACTCATGTTGGGGAACAGGATCCATTCAGAGGAGGGGTTCTGGGACAAAGGAAGGAGTTGTGGGTGAGGGAAGGCTTCACTGAGGAATTGGAAGTTTTAAGGATAAACAGGGCTCCACCAGGTGGAGGAACTATGGAGAGCAAGGGGAACGGTGGAGGAGGTGCAGGGGAGGGGTTAGGAGAGCCTCGGGTCATGGAAAAGAACATGTGCAAAGTACAAAGGCTTGAAACATCACGGTGTGTTAAGCAATTGCAAGTATTTCAGTATTGCTGGTTGGAAGGCAAGGGGAGAAGGAGTCATGAGGCTGGAGAATCAGGCAACTGGATCAGGGAGGCCTGGAGTGCTGTGTGTATGTCTGGGATTTGGGGAGCCACTGAAGGCCAGCACCTAATGACAGTCTGATTGCTCTAGCTCCAGGGTGGAGAGTTAATGGGCATGGGCTGTCTAGAGATGGGGGATCCTCTAGGAAGCCACTGCATTAATCTTTGTCAGAGAAAGGGAGCCCTGAACCTGGGTGGCATTGGGGTGACAGAAGAGGGCAGAGTCAAAATATGTTGAAGAGCTGGAAGAGGGCCATTTCCCATCCCACATCCTGAAAGACAGGGTGCTCATAGCTTAGGCTAAGCACTCATTTAAGGAGGTGGAAACAACAGAAGTGGAGGTGTCTCCCCCTGTTGTGACTGTTGATTAGTCAAGTCAAGGGGGTGCCGACAAGAGAGGTTCATGGGAAAGCAAAGAGGAATATATTAAGATATAGAACAATATCTTCTAAATGGCTAAGGGGTAAAATATCAGGAGAAGCCAGCCACTGGGGCTGTGGGGCTCCTGCTCTTGGAGATCTTGGGGAGGAGAGACCCCCCTGAATGGTTCCTTGTTCATCTGGGCAGGATGTGTTGACACCCAGGCCTCCTCCACCAGGCAAAGAGTCGCCAGGTAGAGTCCCTAGTGGCCAAGCCTGGGTACTGCAAGTTGGTGCTTGGAGGAGGGGAGCCTGGACTGAGGCTGAGTGGCAGCCAACCTCTCCCTCTGTCACACCACAATTAGCTAATGCTAATCCCAGAGGTATGACCTAGGGGACAGGAGGGGATCTGGGTAAGGAGGATGTGTCTCACCCGGGCTGCATGGCTCGAGGCCCCTGGCAGTGGAGTGGCAGAGTGTGGTAGGGCCTCTAAGACAGGTCCCCTGAGAGGTGGGGAATTCAGACTCAAGGGGACAATGAGTGATCACCAAGAATAGGGATATGGTCCTTCTGCAGCCTGGAGGTCATTTGAGAAACAATTGTTAAGTACTACTATGGGCAAGATAGAAAATCAGGGATCACAAAGATACACACACACACACACACACACACATCCTGATAATACAAATAAAAATGTGATGGTGGCCTTGGGCAGTGTTCAGAGAGGAGGAGAGGTCTGAGCAGAGCGATGCAGGCTGAGCACTCCTGGCATAACTCAGTCAGAAGCAGCTTACACCTGGTTATCTAGGGACACTTGCTCTGAGTGCCCCAAATTCTTCTGCTCCTTGGTGTATCTTTCACATTGACATTCTCGTAGCCCCCATGACCCTGCCATTATGTAATTTATGCTGGTCCAAGGAGAAATTAGAAAAATAAGAGAAAATATAGTGAATTTTTCTAAAAGCTTAAAAAGCTTTTTAAAATCCTATCCTTGCCCTGGCCAGTGTTGCTCAGTGATAGAGCGTCTTAGATTCAATACCCAGTCAAGAGCACGTACTTGGATTGCAGAATTGTTCCCTGGCTGGTCAGGGCATGTGCAGGAGGCAACCAATCAATGTGTCTCTCTCACATCCAAGTTTCTCTCTCTCTCTCTGTCTCTCTCTCTCTGTCTCTCTCTCTCTCTCCCCCACCTTCTCCCTCACTTCCACACTCTCTAAAAATCAATTACAAAAATATCCTTGGGTGAGGATTAACAAAATAAATAAAAACCTATTCTTTGAAAAAACTATCCTTTGTTTTGAGATCATGTCCTGCCCTCTGTTTATCGTTTTGTTTTGAAGTATAACATGTAGACAGAAAAGTGCACAAGTTGATGCCATTTCACAAAATAACAAGCACCTGGTGAAGAATCAGAACATCACCACATTCATAGAAGTCCCCTCACTTTCTCTTTCAGTCACTACACCCAAGGGGAACCACTATCCTAACTGCTAACACCATGCATTCATTTTGTTTGCTTTTTCAATTTTATATAAATCAAATCACATAGTATATGTACTCTTTGACTGGTTTCTTTTTCTTGACATCATATTTATAAGATTTGTCTATGGCTTTTCTGGCAACAATTCAATACAATTACAATAATTTGATCTGGCAATAATTCAATACATGATACAGTATTCCTTTGTGTGAGTATATTACAATTTATTTATTCTTTCAGTTGTTGATGGGCATTTGGTTATTTCCAGTTTGGGACTAGTAGGAAGAGTGCTGCTATGAACATTTATATACAGATCTTTCAGTAAAAATATATGTAGACTTTTGTTGAGCATATACTTAGGAACGAAATTAAATATCTGCATGTGTTCCGCTTTAGATGATACCGCCAAGCTATTTTCCAAAGTTGGCTCTGCCATTTTACCCTCCCAGCAGGAACATCTGAGAATTCTGGTTGTTCCACACCTTTGCCAAGATAGATGTTGCTCATCTCTTTCATTTTAGCCATTCTGATGGAATATACTGCCTTTTCTTTCTTTTTTCATGACAAAATATACTTTTAAAAAAATTTAATTATTGAAAATAGTAATTTTGCTTTAATGTCCTTAATAGGAAAAATTAAAAGTTGGCATCCAAATTAGTTTTGAAATCTCAAACATTCCAAAATCTTAAAAGTCTTATTTATACTTTTAAAGGGTTTTCATTGCAAGGGGACTTATATTTTCAAATCTTTCATATCATCCTGTTCTGGTACCTTTTGCCTTACGACAAACTACCCAAAACTTTGTGGCTTAAAACAATAGCTTTTTTAATAAAAAAAAAATTATTTTATTTTGCCTGGTCTCAGGTGATCAGATTGGCTTCCCTCAAAGCAAGTGTCTCAAGATACCCAAGTGGAAGCTGTTTCTGACTGAGCCTCATAAGTCATCCCACATAACTTCTCCCACATTCTATTGGTTACAGGCAAGTTACATGGCCAGCCCAGATTTAAAGGGAGGGGACCTAAATTCCACCTTTTCATAGGAAAATGGCAAGATCACAATGTAAAAGAGCATGGGGGTGGAGGGTGGCAATATTATTGTCGCCCTCTTTGGAAAATACAATTTGCCACCCCCCACTCCCCGCCTAACAAAGTAAACCTGGCCAGTATGTATCTGAGAAACCCTGAAGTGTTTGTGGTAGCCACCTCTATCTTTCATACTTTCCCTTTCCTGATCTCCCTCTCTCACACTCTTCCCTCTTTCCTCTTTTCACTTTATTTATTTTTTCAAATATATTTTTATTGATTTCAGAGAAGAAAGGAGAGATGAAATGATCAATGATGAAAGACAATCACTGATCCGCTGTCTCCTGCACGCCCCCTACTGGGGATGTGCCCTTGACTGGAATCCAACCTGGGACCCTTCAGTTCACAGGTGAACGCTCTATCCACTGAGCCAAACCGGTTTCGGCTCACTTTATTTTCTTAATCCCTTCTCTTTTGCCCCACTTTCAGTTAACTAAACTCACAGGGACTCGACTGGGCAGATCTTAGCCCAGGGGTGGGCAAACTTTTTGACTCAAGGGCCACAATGGGTTCTTAAACTGGACCGGAGGGCCGGAACAAATTTTATTCCTTTCAAACGGGCCAGATCCGGCCCGGGGCCATAGTTTGCCCACGGCTGTCTTAGCCCCTTCTTCCCCACTTCTTCCCACATATTGGCAAGCTCTTTGACCCCGGGGCGAAAGATTACCAGGGGCACCTAGAACAACAGCATGTCAGGCCGAGAAGGGTCCTCCTGACTAATCCCAGAAGCACTTTACATATGAGGAAGTTGAAGCCTAGAGAGGAGAGGGATTTTCCCAAGGTCCTACTTCAAGTAAGTAACAATTCTGGCTAGCCCAGCACAAAATACAGCTCACAGTGGGTCTCAAACAATGTCAACACCTGCTTTCCATTTCTGACTTCCTGAAACTAAAGCCACTTGTTTCTGTTTCACATTCATTGCCTCAATATTACAATGTCCTTTTAGCCTCTTGGTCAAGGAGCAAAACCAATATGGGCAGGTTTCCTGCCCAGAGCAGCCTGTCCCAGTCCTGGCCTTCAGAGATGGAATGAGGAGGGGGGATGCTGGTAGATGGAGGAATGACCCCTCTCCAACCATCTCACTGCACCCCAGACATAAGTAGGTCCTTTCTTTCTGATCCTGAAGTCCAAGAATTCTCTGAAGTCAAGCATCAACTAGCAGCCGTTTTTAAAAATTGGGGGGCATCCGGAGTTGGTGAATTTAGTTTAGGTCGATGATGACTGAAGTCAGGCTGAGGATAAATCTGTGGTGACACAGGGCAACAAGACAACTGTGCAGACAGGCTCACAAGACAGCAATTCTGTTATGTTAACGTCTGTTTCCTTTGATAACTCCAAACAGGAGGAGGCAAAAGGCCCAGAGTAGGGATCCCACCAGACATCCCATCGCAAAGGGACTGGATCTTGAGGGAAAAGCAAGGGCTGGAGAAAGCACAGGAGCTGGCACATTGCTCAGGATCTGAATAGTAACAAGATGGAGAATAGCCTGTTAAATAGCCTCTCGGAGTTTTTGTATCCCACCAGCTCAGCACTTTCTGTCACAAGGTATTCAGCTTTGCAAGTCCGTGTGCTGTCAGGGAAAACACCTTGGGTCAACAGTGTGAGTTCCCAAGGCTGTAGAAACAGCATCTGTGGAGGACTCTATCAACAAGAAGGAATTGAAATAATTATTTAATTGGTATAGTCTGTAACCTCCGTTAGGGGAGTAGCCACGTCTTATTGTTTCTGGGTCCCTAGGTCTTGCCCAGAGGTTGGCACATATTAGAAGTTGCATAAAAGTTTGTTTGAAGACATACAGGCATTCCCCTGCATCTAGGCACCACGCCACCAGGGTATTCCTTCCTTCCATGTATCCCCTCCCTGCCTCCCAGCAGCCCTCTGCCAGCTCTCACTGATGGGTGGCCCAGGATGTGGAGAGACACCACTAAAGAGGTTTAGTCCCTCCTTGCCCACAGTAGCCAGACTAGCACATCTTCTTCAGCGGTCCTCTATTGGGAGTGGTAAAAACAAATCATGAGGGTCCCATGCCTTTCTTCCTGTTTAAGGTCCCTCCCTCCAGCCTGGGTGCTCCTTCTTGCCAAACAAATAAAGGAGCCATTTCTTTCCCTCCATTTCCCCCTGGAGGAAAACACCCCACACCATCAGCTACCAGAGCCATTTCCCAGCCTGTGGTTGGCGAGCACCCGTGCCTGGCCCTCATCCACACAGCCTGCTGCTGCGGCTGCATCCACTTCAGTAGAAATGGTCGGAGCAGCTGCCACACCAGGCACAGTGCCAGGAAATTAGGAGCCAACCCCATGTTTCTCTCCAAGTTCTTCAATCTTCTCGTTGCATGTTATTTGGGACTGCTGTGTGTAATAACAGTGGTATCTATTGAGTGCTTCCTCTCTGGCAGCCACTGTTCTAGGAACACTAAAGGGATTATTGGGTTCAGTGCTTTCCCCACAACTCTTTTAAGTAGGCATTATTATTCCCATTTTATAGGTGAAGAAACTAAGGCACAAACCAGTTCAAATAACTTACCCAAGGCCCCAGTGGTAGAGCCAGGATTAAATCCAACTGGATCCCACAGCCCTGACCCCCACCTTGGGTTGACACCATGGAGTGCCTGGCCTTAGAAGGTATCTGAGACTACACCTGGTGAGTGTCCAACCTACAGTCAGCTGTCAATAAACTCCATGGTTAGAACGCTGGGCATGGTATCGAGTACCACCCTCTCCTCTGGCTGTGGGAACCACTCCATTTCCCTCCACTCCACTGCAATGGGCAGCACCTTTTACTCAGGCTCAGCAGTGCCTGGCCACTGGGGCAATTAGCTGTATGTGTGGGCACAGCAGTGTGTTCCTTCTAGAAAAACAACCCAAAATTCCATCCTCCTGTCATGTCTCGCCTGAAACCACTTTAAAATCTATCATCTGTACATCTTAGTCCCTTGACAGACCCAAGGGATGACTTTCCAGGCCCCAGCAAGACACCCCAGTCTAACACCAGCCTGGCAAGGAGAAAAGGTAATGGTCCCTGAGGAAACGCCTGGTCACAGCCTCACACTCTCTAGCTTTGATCACTAACTTCCAGATAACAAAAGTCCACTCTCCATTCTAACTAGCCATGCAATGCTTGCACATCAACTTGCCTCTACTTACCCACCCACTCTTGTTCCTTCTTACCTTTGCCTCCTCACCCCTTTTCCTTCCTCAGAGCTCCCCTCCACATGGGCTGTGTCATCTCCAGTGAGACTCTCTGTCCCCCTTCCTTCCACCTCTCTTCTCAGATCTGAGGATCCCTCCTCACCCAGTTCCTGTCACACTGAATCTAACCCCTACACATGCCTCACGATGCCAATCCCCTCTCTTAGGCTCCAACACATTAAGGATAACGTATAAGCTTCAGCTCCCAGAAAACAGAGGATCCCTTGACAGAGTTCTCAGTGGGCCCAAGGTATATTCTGCAGGCCCAGGGAATGAGGGGACCACCTGTCTACAAGTCAGGACTTTCTCTCTCTCCCTCTCTCTCTCTTTCTTTCTCTCTCTCTGTTTCTCTCAGGCTGAGGCCTTCCTCTATCACTTCCCAAGGGCACAAAAGCTGGAGCCCATTTGCATTAATTCTCTGAGTTGCTTAGACTCTGAGTCAGGACTCCTATGGCATGCTCATTTATGCAAACTGAATGCAGATGAATAAAGAAAACTATGTGGCCCTGGATTTACTGGAAATCAGAGATTCTCCTGATGGGAAGACTTGGGGAATTTTGAAATCTACTTCCCAAGAGGAATTTAAAAATAGAGTGGCCTCCAGTTGGGGGTTGAAGAGGGATGTGGCTGGAAGTCATTCAGAGGAAGGAGCATAGTCCGAGTTTCATGTCATTTCTAAGTGACACAGCAAAAGTCAGAAGAAGAGAAAGCATCTGGCCACCAAGCTGTCCTCCCCCCACCCCCCCTCCTTCTCTTCTGTTGGCTCCAAACTCTAGTTCAGCTCAGAGCTCTGCCAAAACCACTCCACAGTGTACATGCTGGAGAGCAGAGCACCCAGGACATCCCGCATTTTTGGAAATGGCATTTTACTTATATCCCATTTCCCATGGCAACACTCTGCTATGCTCCTTTCCTTTTGCATCTCCTATTTTGACTGTACTGCTTGTCCCTCAGTGTGTATACCTGGTCAAGTGAACAAGATGTTGTGGAACCTGGCCAGGGGTGCTAGGCGGTCTGGATGTTCACATAAAGAAGACCTCAGAGGCTAGTTATAGCAGGTAAGTCAACCCAGGCACAAAGCCTTGGGCACCTCATTTCCAGGAGGAGGGAAGAAAGGACCACTTCAAGAAAGGACAGGAGAGAGAAAGTTGGCCCAGAAGCAGCAGCCTAGTCTTCTGACCCTAAACTGAGATGTGAGGAAAACCCCAAGAGGTGGCAACTGATCTTTTCTTAAAGATTTCAAGAGAAGAAACTACTATTTCAAAATATTTCCAAGAGTCCACTAAGTATCACCAGAACATTTTTACCCGTATTAACGTAAATGCTGGGTGCTACCATGGAAGTCATTTTCTCTGGTTCTTCCCATCAGCCAGAGAACAGCTATTCCTGGCTATTACGGTAATACTCCAGCAAACCCTTAACACATGCCATGAAAAGACCTTAAGACAAACCTCCCCAAGACTGAGGGACCACCTCATCACTTCCGAGAGACGACCACCCAAACAGGACCTTCCACCCTCAGGTGATAGGGAGCATTATGTATCGATCCTTGTTCCCCTAACTAGATAAAAAACATGCTGAGGGCCAGCTTTCAACTTGTCAGTATTTGGGATTACCCAGAGGGGAAAAAAGGGCTCATTTGTTCATTTAAAAGGGAAGGGCACCCTGTGTATCAAGTATGTTTTCTATATTATACTTTTTAAGTCTTACAATAGTCCCACTAGATATGTATAATTTCCATTGACAAATGATGAAACCAAGGCTAAGAGAGTTAAAGTCATTTGCCCAAGATCACACAGTTGATGAATGGTTGTGGCAGAACCTTCTACTACTCATCAGTATCCATTTCTCCTTTTCTATTTTTTCCCATTGATTTTTTAGAAAGAGTGGAAGGGAGGGAGAGAGGGGGAAAGAAAAAGAGAGAGACATCAATTTGAGAGAGACACATTGATTGGTTGCCCCTGCAAGTGCCCTGCCTAGGGCCAGGGATAAAGCCTGCAACTGAAGTACATGTCCTTGACCAGAATTGAACACGCGACCCTTCAGTCAGAGGGCTGACGCTCTAACCACTGAGAAAAACCAGCTAGAGCTCTCCTTTGTGTTTTAGGTACATGTTAAATGACATTTTCCAGCCTTCTTGTGTTAAAGGCCAGCCATGTGACTGAGTTCTAACCAATGGAATAGGGGCAGGAGTGATTTTTGCCACTTTTAGGACTGGCCCATAAAAATCTTGCAGGTGGCACTTCATCTTCTTCCCCATCACTATCTGGAGGACCCAGGGCACCACGAAGCCACCTGATGAAGATGGTAGGAGCTTGGTCCCTGAATGACTAGGTGGAGCAGAGACCCTTTACCCTGCCCTCTGCCACCTGTGCTGGACTGTTATTTAACTGGGATGGAATAAAGCTTTACTATGTTAAGCCATTGAGATTTTAGCTTACCCTGACTAAGAGCATAGCGAAGGCAAGATCTGAAACCAAACCCATCAAACTCCAAAGACCATCTTCTCTCATTAAGCCATATTGCCACACAATACAACAGAAATATATTAGCTAGTCCCTGAACCCATGCCCCAGAGACAAGCTCTGACAAACTACTGACCCACCCAAGAGCTGCTTCACCCTTTTCTTGCTAACAAAACACCAAGTTTTCATTTGTTCATACATCCACCTGGCCTGAGTGGGTGGATAATTGGTCAGTCCCTGCCCCTTGCCCAGGGATTAATTTAATGCTAGATCTGTGACCAGTTCTGGCCAAAGAGACTCAAAACTACTAGGAGCTTCTGGGAAATATTTTCCTCACTGATTGCACCCCTATCCCATTTCTTCCTGCTTGAGAAGCTGCTCCATGAGAAGGAAAGCTTGGGGCAACTGTAGCCACCTTGCCACCATGAGGGGAGATAGCGGCAGCCAGGAAGAAGGCCGAGAGAAAAGGTAGAAGAGCCACATCAATCCCATAAGCACCTCCCTCTGATCTGCAGTTTCCTGTGATGAATTGGCCTCTATCATTTAGTTCTTTATTACAAGCATTTTGTTATTTGAGGCTGAAACATTCTGGTATACTGATTCACTGAATTTCACTGTTTTCCAAAATAATTAATTGTTGGAGCTAAAAGAGACCTGGGAGATCAACTAGATTTGAGTCTCTTTGTAATAGAAGAATCGGAGGCAGATGCAGAGTCAGAGCCACCAGGAGAGCCTGGGCCTCCCGAGTCTTAGCTCATGATAGGTTCCCAACATCATGAAGATGGAGCACCCAGGGCAGGGGCATGGGTGAACAGCCAGGGTCAGAGTGTGGATCCTGGCATCTGAGAGTTGTGGGCAAAAGAAGGGTAGAGTGGGCTGAGCTTGGGCAGGGCTATGGCCAGGGATATCTGAAACACCAGAGTCTGAGGAAAGGCAAGTTGTCACCCCAGCTTTCTGTTAGGGCGCATGCACGCGCGTGCGTGCGCGTACGCACACACACGCACACACACGTGCACACAGACCTTTGCCCTGGGCTCCACTTCCCAGGCTCGCCGGGTCTCTGGGATCTCCTGTTTCCCCACTGGACTGGCAGCGAGATCCTCTTCCTCTCACCGATTAGGGCTTTTTGTGGTTTTTGTTTGGGTTCATGCCCTACACTTGGACCAAAGAGAGCCTGAGGAGAGGCTAGAAATGAACTTTTGTGCTCTGCAAAGCTACACAACAGTGAGCCAGACCTAGTGGGAACAGGCATCATGGAAAGCAACAAGTGGGCAGAGATGACAGTGCTGTGATTTCTTCAGAGGCTTCAGAAGACACCCCACCCTCGTCACCAAGTCATACTTCCTTTGCCTGGAAATCCATGCTAAAATCCCACCATCAGAGATACAATGTAAATATTCCTGGGACACAAAATGCCCCATACTACTCTTCAAGGTGAATGAGTTTTATGACCCTTTCAAGTTTTTATGACCCACTCTCATAAATGTTATGTGTCCACTTAGCTGGGCCACAGGGTGCCTAGATATTTGGTCAAATTGTCTCCAAAAAAACGTATACATGCTTTGAATAATTATTAATTCCAATAGGTTAAATCTGAAAAGAAAGAAACATCAATTGAACTATCAGAAAAAAAAATATGTATGCATTGGGGGGGGGGGGCACCTGTATATTCTGGATGTTTCTGCAAGGGTGTTTTGTCCTCTCTCAATCCTCACTTTTATCCTCCAATATCCCCATCCTGGGCTTCTTGACTCCCTTTTCACTCATAAAAGAAAAGAAATTCAAGAAACCATATTGATCTCTATCCCCTCCATGCCTGCTCCGTGGCTGAGTATGCCTGTGGCACCCCTCCTCTCAGTCCCCCAGGCACTATCTTGGATGCCTCCTCCTTCCACATCCTACATTCCTGCAGGAGCCAAGTCCAGACCAATTAACCTCAGACATTTCTCCTTCATCAGGCCTTCCCTGTGACCCCACAAGGAAGGGGGTGAGCATTGGGAACCTGGAGGAAAGTTCCTTCTCCCCTTCCTGCAGCCTCACTCAGGATCTGGCAAGGAGAGGTGTGGACAGGTAAGAGGTAATCCACCTTCAGTCTGTCTTCCTCACCCATGCCAGTATTCCCAGGGCCCAGCACATCCTGGGTTCCTGCCAAGTATTTGTGGAATGAATGAATGAATGAATGAATATGAAACCAAAGGTGCCCAGAGCAGAGAATGCTGGATGGAGGAGCCTCCAGTCTCCCTGGCTAGCACAGCAATGAGTCAGGCAGCTCTTTAAACCTCCAAGGCAAAGCTCTGAAAACCATTAGCAGGGCCATTAGCTCTAACCAAGTTCACACACTGGGTGCCCATCCCTTGGACCAGTAGCCTCACCTCCCGTACCCAGCCAGATCCAGTATCAGACCTTCTGCCATTGTCCTATTTGGGCAAGGGCGGGGGTGGAAGCCCCTGGCAGGCGGGGACTTTGGCTCCCTGCCCATGCACCCCCAGGAACAGGCTCGCCATAGGCGGATAAATGTCAAAGGAAGGAAAATGGGGTTATTAACTGCTCATTAGGTGCCAGCATCTTGAACACATAGAAGTCATTCTGGCTGCAGAGCAGTTCTGGGAGATGGATCTTACTCAGCCCATTTTTGCAGATGAGAAAACAAACACACACAGGCAAAGAAGTTGAGAGACTTCTTTAAGATGGCACAGCTATTTTTGTCACAGAGACGTGGGGTTGATTCATATCGGGTCTTTTGCTCTAAAGGCTGTGTTCCTTCTACCAACCATAAAAACTAAAATGAACTTGGGACCTGGAGGAGGAAACCCTGGTGTCTGGAGTCCACACAGTTATTGTTCCTCCTCTCTCTACCCACAGGCTGAGTGGGGGAGGGTGGCAGTTCCTTCCAGGCGTCAAGGAGGCTCACTACTGAGGCCTCGCTAAGGCTGGCTCTCTGTGACTCTCAGATGCCCAGGATGGGGAAGGGGCACTCCTTCGGAGACCTACCAGGTCTGGAGAGGGTCTAATTGCCAAGGATGGGCCTCCTGGTTCTACCCCAAACCCCAAGGGCCTCTTCCCTTTACTGGAGGCCTTGGGGCCCATGGCAAACAGCCAGGGGCAAAATAGAAGCTGCATTTGGAAGGACAGAGTGTCCCATGGGTGAGGTGGCAGGTGGAGCCAATGAAGCTGGCAAGGGGACACCAATTGGCACTTGACCCCAAAGCAGGGTGCATGGGCTAGAAGAGTGTGCTCGAGCAGAGAATTCAGTCAAGATGGAAGCCATCAGAGGGCAGGGAGGGTAGGGAGGGAGGCAGGTTTACATGGGCCCGCCCAGCCTCCACGACCATGCTCCATTCTGACAGACAGCTGATTCCAACAAGTCTGCCTTCCAGAGCTCTGTGCCCTTGAGCAAGTCACTTGACCTCTCTGAGAGGTCCTTCCTTAAGGTCATCATACAGTTCAGAAGCATCAAATGAGATGGTGCATGTGAGAGAAGCACTGTCCAACAAAGCATAGGAGACCAATGGAGAGAAGACAATTACCATTTGTTAAACGGGACTCTTCTGAGTTTGCAGCTTTTATCTGATTGGATTTGGGTTACTATTCCCCCATATCGCCTCAGTCTCCCTTTTGATTTGTCCTTGGTTGGGGAATGAAAATGAGCATTGAAGGTCTAGTATGTGCTCAATTAGTCCTTCTCTAAGTTGGGTCCCTGGGCAGACTGTAGCAAACATCTCCTGAAATGCAAATTAGAAATGCAAATTCTGGAGCCTCAGATATACTGATTTAGAAACTGTGGGCAGGACCCAGGGACTAGTACTTTTAATAACTTCTCTGATGATGCTGATACAAACTAAATCCACTCAGCTACGTGTTTTAGTATGAATGTCTCATGCTAAACGAATGTCTCGTTTAGTTGCATAAAAGCCCGAGGAAGTGGGGATTAACATCTCTGATGTACAGATGAGAAACGTGGGGTTTGGAGGAGTTAGTGACTTGCCCCAGGTCCTCACCTGGCAAGTGAGCCCCAGCTCTGTGTGGCCATGCACTGCTACCCTTTCTCCTCACTACTGCAATGCCTCTCAGAAGTGGGGTGGTTCTGCTCCAAGAGGGTTTCCTGCAGCATATGTGGGAGGCGGAGTAACTGGGGAAGATGCAACATCCCCCTGGGCTGATGAACACAATAGGCAGCTATTTTTACATGATTTGCAAGACCAACTGGATTGTTGTCTTTTATAAAAATAGGCAAGTATTTAGTGCTAGGGCTGTCCCACTATTCAGCTGGCACTAAAAAGGCATCACTACTAGTTTGCAAGGCACCCCGAGCACCGGCCATCTGCCAGCATGAGTTTGGACGGCACTGGCATCTATTGCGGTGCCTGAGGATGATGACAGCATCAGTGATGAGCTGAGCTCCCACGGCTGGAAGACTGTGTTCTAGAGGCTTTGCAACGTATTATCCACCCGGTGTCATTATGCCCTTTCACAGGTGAGAACATTGAGGTCTAGAAAGGCTCAGAGACAAGAGGCTCTGGCTTGCCCGGCTCTAACGATCATTCCTTCCATTACGCTACGCGCTGAGAAGCCAACACTCAGATCCAGGCCAACCTGGTCCGGGCCTCCGCCCTCAGGTCCACTTCCCCGCTGGGCCCCTTGCCTCAGAACAAAGCCAACTGGAGCCCACGGGCGGGCGCTGATGCGGAGGGTGCCAGGTGCTGAGCCCTAAGGAGCCCACGAGACGCCGGCCCTTCAGTGGCCACGAGATGGCGCTGTGGTTCAGGAGACTCGGGGTCCTGCCCGACACCAGCTCCGCGGAATGAGACCCCTCAAGCCAGAGCCTCCCTGCTCGGGACCGGACCCGAGGGTGCGGAAAGAAGTTGTTGAAGACGCTCTCCCCCGACTTCCCACGGAATCCCTCTCCCCGTCCTCCTACCCGCTCCGACCTCCCTGGCGTGGAGGCCGCACCCGGGAGAGCCCGGTCACATGCATTGTCGCCTCCGCACGCTCACCATTCACTATTGCAAAAGTACACATCAAACATGAGCTCTTCGCTCTAAGGCCAGCTCCTACTTCAAAACTCAGCCATCGAAGGTCCTTCTTTATGTAAAAAAAAATAATAAGTTACAAACAGGAGTCAGAGCCCGTGCCTGCTGTCACTCATCTTTCCCGAAGTCCTTGCCATCACTTCACACACACACACGCACACGGGTGTCTGTGCACACGCTCTTGCTGAGGCAGGATCTTGCGTTCAAATCCTGGCTCTTCCATTAAAAACCGTGGGACGCGGACCAAGGTCTCTCATCTCCTTGGGGCTCGCCTTTCTCGCCCCGTAGAAGGAGACTCACACTAGCACCCACCTTATGGGTGGTCGGGAAAATTAAATGCGTATAAACCATTGAGAAGAGGGCTTGTCACATGGCGAGTGCACAGTGAGGGCGGCCCTTGTTCTTTCTCTTCCTCTGGCACCGTGTGCGCCGGTCCTTCGGCATGTCATATGGGTTTATTTGTGGCTGACTTTTCTACAGGCCAGGGGGCTGGGTTATATATTTCTATGCTCACAAGGACCCGGCGCCAGCCCTCACCTGGCGCACAGCAGTCGGCGCGAGCGGGTCGCAGTGACCGCCCACCAACCACACCTCTGGCTGCAATTCTGCCTCCATCTTGTCTTCTCTCGGGTGAGGGCTTCTTACCTGGACCTGCTGGTGCAACGGCAGGGTGTCCCCTGGTCTTCTCTGCTGTGGGACCGGGGGTGCCCCGTTTGGAGTGACGAGAACTTCAGCCTCATATAGTTAGCGGCCCCCCCCTTATCTGAGGGGGGTACATCCCAAGACCCCCGTGGATGCCTGAAACCGCCAACAGTACCAAACCCGACGTATACTGTTTTTCCTATACCTACCTACCCACGATAAAGTTTAACGTATAAATTAGGCACAGTCAGAGATTCACGACAATGACAAATAATAAACCAGAACAATTATAAACCTATACTTGCCATAAAAGTTATGTGAATGTGGTCTCTCTCTCTCTCTCTCAAAATACCTTATGGAACAATTCACTCACCTTTTCACTTGAAGGAAGCACTTTATGGCTCTTCTGGGGCATCTCTGAATTGCCGGCATCACCGCTCTTGCGCTTTGGGACCCTTACGAAGTAAAGTAAGGGTTCCTTGAACACAAGCACAGCGACACAGCCCCGGTTCCCCAGAACCAAGATGGCTGCCAAGTGACCAACGCAGAGGGGCGTAGAGAGCGTGGGGACGCAGGGTCCACAGCGTGGCGAAGCAGGGTCCACAGCGTGGCGACGCAGGGTCCACAGCGTGGGGACGCAGGGTCCACAGCGTGGCGACGCAGGGTCTGCGTGGAGACACAGGGTCCACAGCGTGGAGACGCTAGAGTGAGGACGCAGGGTCCACAGCGTGGCGACGCAGGGTCCACAGCGTGAGGACGCAGGGTCCACAGCGTGGCGACGCAGGGTCTGCGTGGAGACACAGGGTCCACAGCGTGGAGACGCTAGACAAAGGGCGGGCTCACGTCCCAGGCGGTCCGAGCAAGATCACGCGAGATTTCATTCCTACTCAGAATAGCGTGCAATTTAAAGCTTATGCACCTGGCCAGCGTGGCTCAGTGTTTGAGCCTCGACCTCTGAACCAGGAGGTCACGGTTCGATTCTGGTCAAGGCACATGCCTGGGGTTGTGGGCTTGATCCCCAGTCGGGGGCGTGCAGGAGGCAGCCGACCAATGATTCCCATCATTGTTTCTTTTCTCGCTCTCCCTCTTCCTTCCTCTCCGAAATTATTTATTTATTTATTTGTTTGTTTGTTTATTTATTTATTTATTTATATTTTTTGAACTTATGAATTGTTTATTTCTGGGGTGCTTTGTTTTTTGTGTTGTTTTTGTTTTGATAATCGTCACCTGAGGACGTTTCCCCCATTGATTTTTAGAGAGAATGGAAGGGAGGGAGACAGAAAGAGAGAGAGAAACGTTGATGTGAGAGAGACACATTGATTGGTTGTCTCCCTCATGTGCTCTGACGGGGCTGGGGATCAAGCCTGTGACTGAACCCGCAACCCTTCAGTCCGAGGGCCCACGCTCTAACCAGCTAGGGCTATTTCTGGGATTTTTCCATTTAATATTTTCAACCCGTGGTTGACCACAGGTAACTGAAACCTTGGAAAGTGAAACCTCGGCTAAGAGAGGACTACTGTACTCTCCCCTAGGCCAGGGAACCCCTTCTGCTCCAGGGGCGAGGGGCATGTCCAGAGTGGATGGGTGGCGGTGTCAGAGTTGTTTTATTTCCACTCAGTGTCGAAGAGAAAGTGTGCTCCTGGTGCAGGCGTGCTTGGGCAGAGGGGAAGAGCCTGGCTCCAGAACCTTGGCCAGGTTAAGGCAGCATAGAACTCTGGCCTCTACTGTGCATGGCCACAGAGGTGAGCAGCTCGGCTTGTAGATGTTTGTGTCTGGAGTTCTTTGGGATTTTTATTGATGTCCTTCCTGACTTCTCCATCTCTAAGAGTCAGGTCTTTCCTGGCAAAAGGCATGGCTGGTGGTGCACAATCACTCCATGGGTGTTGACTGACTGACTGACAGGCCGATGGGCCCTGGGGGCTCAACCAAGCGGGGTCCCAAGCAGATCTTTCAAGAAGCTGCAATCCATCTCATTGAGTCCCTCAGAGAGCCCTGCGGAAGCTGTTCACAGATCACTAAGATGTCAATAAAAAGCTAACCACATATGCAAATGAGGGTGTTAGAGGTGTGAGGGTGACTTGGGTGGTGGGAAGGGCTTCTGGTTTATCTAGGAAGGCTTCCTGGTTTGGAGGTGGAGGGGGCTGAAGGTTTAATTAAAACGGATGCAGTTTGACCGAGAGAGTAGAGGGTGGGGTTTTAGGACATAACCCACCCTTTCCTGGTTCAGCTCCTCACTTGAGTCATTCCAGAGTTCCCCTGCCAGCCACTGGGGAACGTTCCAGTGTATGACATCTCTCAGGAAGCTAGCTGAGTTTCCTGGAAAACATCATCCGAAGAAAGCAAATCTACCACCTCCACCCCTACATCTTTCTTAGAAATCCTAGGTGTCTGCAGCCAAGAATGAATGAAATGGAGGCTAAGGATTAAGCAATAACCAAATCTTGGTTTTGGGGTGCCTGGTGACTATCTGGTTTCTAGGCAGGGCCACTTGATGGCATCGACTCTGTGGGTGAGGACACATTCACATGAGAAATGCGAGTGAAGCCAGGGGAGGGAGGTGGCTGAGGGGCTCTGGGACATCTTGATCTCTTGCTCAACTGGCAGAGCGGCCAGCTGCTCAGTGGAGTCCTCACCTTCCTGGTTCCCTCTCAGGACTCTGAGAGGGAATCTAAACCCTCGGTCTCTCATTCATTTACCATGAGCTCATCAAGTTGTGTTTGGCCAGAGGCCTCGGATGTCTCGGAAAGAGCGTTTGGTTTGGTTTCATTTGTTTTTGTTTGGTTTTTATTTTTGTCATGCTTTTCCTTTGAAATAGGAAGTCTGTTTTGCCAAGACTGAAATGAAAAACTGGATTGGAGGTTGGGTTAGAGCACAAGAAGAAATTAAGATTTCTATCCTTTGTGTTGCCCTCTTTTTAACTGTGAAATACAAGACACATGTTAGCCAACATTTCATTTTCCGAATCAGGTCCTCTTATTACCCCCACTTAACAAATGAGAAAGCTAAACCCAGAAGAGTTCTGTGAAATGCCCAGATCCACATGGCTAGTAAGCTGCTGGCCTGATGTACCAGCGTAGTGCCAAGGGCTCCAGTGCTTTTGAGGGCTTTCCAAATATTTTAATTATTTTTAAATCAGAAGGAAAAAATGGATTTTTAGGTCGAATACAGAGCAACCTGTGTGTGACAAAGTGCTACAGAGTTTGGACTAGGTAGATTACAACAGGTTTCATGAAGGAGCTGGGATTTGAGGAAAGGGGGGTTAAACAAGACAGGAGAGAGATGGGAAAGTGGAGGCATTTTGAAGAATGGAGAATTCACTGGTATGGGGGAAAACTGAGGCAGCTGGTATAGAGGTTGTGGTTATCAGTTGAAACTTAGTTCCAAACTTACTTTCGAATTTTTAACAATACATTTCATACCAAGAACCCACATTTAACTATTGAATGCCATCAGTAGGACTTAAGGCCTAATTGTTACTTAACTTCACAATGATTATCCTATATAATAGAAGGGAAAACAGGACTTTTGTTCTTGTTCATACTTCTTCTCTGTTAGATATTAACGAATCTTCATTCTTTAGCAGTTAGTGTCCACCAGTAATTAGCAAATTGTCCAAAAGGTCATAAGAAATCATCTCACTTCCTCATTTTTGCATTAAAATGACATACACACACCAGCTTTGCAGCATGGTTTCCGTGGAGCCGACTGGAGGTCTACAGGCAGGGCTGCTCAGAGTGAGGGCTTGGCCAGGATGTCTCAGGAGACGAGGGGACGGCACGGGCTGGAGGCTTGGGGTACTTTTCCCCGGCTTTAACCTAATGTATATAACATATGAATAAAGGGCTTCTAGGAAACATTTCATTTTTATTATTTTTAATTTTTTTATTTATTAACAGAGAGAGAGAGAGAGAGAGAGAGAGCGAGATTTGTTGTTCCACTTATTTATTCATTCATTCACTGGTTGTTTCTTGTATGTGCCCTGACCCAGGATCAAACCCTCAACTTTAGTGCATCGGAATGACACTCCAACCAACCAAGATACCCAGCCAGGGCAGAAACATTTCATTTTTAAAAAGAATGAAATGTTTTACTATTTTTAAATGTTTTAAAAAATACATTTGAAAATCACTGCTATAAGTACTTCAAGAAAGGTTCATAAGAACTCCAGGAACTAGTTTACTAGTATTTATTTATTCTCTGCCTATTTCAAGAATAACCTAAGGTGACTTACGAAAATAGATATGACATAGCAATACACACACACACACACACACACACAAAGAAATGGAAAGGAGGACAGACAGTGGTAGGAAAAGCCAGATGTCGCCATTGTAAGGCTTAGGCCAGGAATGGCGAACCTTTTGAGCTCGGCGTGTCAGCATTTTGAAAAACCCTAACTTAACTCTGGTGCCGTGTCACATATAGAAATTTTTTGATATTTGCAACCATAGTAAAACAAAGATTTACATTTTTTATATTTATTTTATATATTTAAATGCCATTTAACCAAAAAAAATCAACCAAAAAAATGAGTTCGCGTGTCACCTCTGACACGCATGTCATAGGTTTGCCATCACTGGCTTAGGCCCGAATGCCCATGCTGAGGGGCTGGCCAGCGGGTTGGGAAGCACAGCTTCAGCTGGCAGGCGTGGTCCCCAGGAGGTAACAGAAACACAGTCATCCTCCCTCCATAGAAGGAGGAGATAACATCTTGGACAGGGCCCTGAGCTCCCCATGGATGCTCCTAGACCATTAGAGAGAGCTCTTTAGAGGAATCATTTGACCTTGGACGGGCATGTCCTCCTCCCTCCTAGCCACCATCCTCTTCCTCCTCTCCCCTACACACCCCCAGTCCAGGACGAGAAGAAAGCTCTGCCGGGCCACCTGGCTGTCCTCAGTCCCCTAGCCACAACCCTCCCCCACCCCAACACACATACATACTACCCTATATGTACCAGTCACCCCCTCAAAAATAATCAGACAGTGACAAGCCCAGAATTGCACACCCAAGAATCTCTACGAAATAAGAATGGCTAACATTTACATCGTGATGACTCGGCACCAGACACTGTTCCAAGCAGGTTCTGTGTGTTAAACACCTGTGCGTCTGTCTCACAACCCTAGGAGGTAGGTACTATTCTTAACCCCATTTGACAGGTCAAGAAACAGAGGCACAGAAATAACTTGCTCAAGGTCATCAACTGTTGACAGTGCTGAGATCTGAACCCAGTTTGGTCCTGGGCTCGTAACTATTCGCCATGCAGCCTCTCAGTCTGCCAACAGGTTACACACACACACACACACACACACACACACACCACCCCCGCTAGCTGGGGACGGAAAGTTAGAGAGGCTGTCTCTGAGCTGAAGTCCCAAGTTTTCTCCTCAAGGGGACCCTACAGCTCATTCCGGTCTGTCCTGTTTGGTGGCTGCAGGTGGCCACTCATTGGTGTTGTAGGTCCTGAAGCAAACTTAAGGTCTGAGGGCATCAGGGACCTCAGGGCAGGCCTTCCTCATGATAATTCAGTGAGCAAGAATATGCAAGACGGCTTCTTGGTTGGCCCGTATTTTCTCTTACTGACAGTAATGATTATTGAGACAAGTGCCGCTTAGAGCCAGATGCTGTTCCAGGGGAAACCAAGACCTAGGTAAGTTCAGTGACTCCCTAGAGGACATGGCTAGTTCTCCTGGGCTTTCCCCAGGCCACCCACCCCTGCACTCCACCTGGTCACCACCCTGTGCCCTTGTGCCCCCTAAACCCATCTGCACAGAAGTTCCTTCTAGAACGTTCTCAGGACCTTTCTGTGCTTCAGAAGTTCCTCAAAAGCCAGAGCTGTTGTTTACTAGTTCTCTTCATGTCCTCCCCCCTCCAACATGAGTTCTTCCTAAGGCGGACCCCAGTCAGTGAGATGCTCCAACTTCGTGGCCACGACAGCATGAGCAGCAGACATGCGGAAACGAGGAAACAGCCAAAAATCGAGTTCCCTGAACTTCATCACTCCAAACAGCTACTCACCTAACCACCCCAGTAAAACACCTACCCATGAATGTCCATGGCCCAGCATCATGCAAATGAGGTGGCAGCTGCTGGGCAGGTTCCAGAGTCATTTGTGTCCACACCCACCACCCCGTAGAACTCAAATACCGGCAGGAAAACCCTGCCCCTCCAAGCTCATCCCTGCTGTGATGACTCAGAGAGAAACTATGCAGTCATTTACTAAAGGCAGCCTTTTCACTTCCCTGCCATTCCTCCTGCACGCCACCCTCACCCCTACCCCCAACCCTCCCCCACCCAGCACACGCTGGGAGAGGCCATTATAGTAAACGAGCTGTTAGCAGCTGTCATTTCAGGGCAACAACAACAAAATACGATTGCTCAGCTTTGCTCAGGAAAACAGTCACCTAACCCCGAGTAACCACAGGCTGCAGGGCCACCAGAAGGACACTGATGCGGGGCCTGGCTTAGGTCTTAGGAAAACGCCATTCATCTGGGCAGTACACAGACTATGGCAACGTAGTGGTTGGACCAAACTTAACTTGTATCAATCTATGAGGAAACGAATTTCTAAGCAAACAAATTTAATTATTTGTTTGTTTATTTAATGCACATAAAAAACACATGCAATGAGGACTAGAAAAAAAAACAC
>NW_006297152.1:173713-177321 GCF_000327345.1 Myotis davidii
AGAAATTAAATCACATTCAAATAAATAAATAGATCTATCACATGAATGCATTGTCAGACTCACTATTATTAAAATGTCAGTTCTCCCTAAATTGATCTATAGATTCAATGCAATTCTATTTGAAAAGAGCGGTGGTTTTTAGGCTTGGACAAGGTGATTCTAAACTTCTATAAAATTTTTAAATTAATACAATGAATCTAAAAATAGAATAAAATAAGTCGGGCTGGTGTGGCGCAGCAGTTGAGCATCACCCCCAGGAACCAAGAGGTCACCGGTTCAATTCCCCGTCAGAGCACATGCCCAGGTTTCGGGCTGGATTCCCTGGAGTGGGGGAGGAGGGTGTGCAGAAAGTGCAGAAAGCAGCCAATCATCTCATCAATGTTTCTATCTCTCTCCCTTTCCCTTCCTCTCTCTCTAAAAAATCACCAGGATGCCATTATAGTAAACGAGCTGTTAGCAGCTGTCATTTCAGGGCAACAACAACAAAATACGATTGCTCAGCTTTGCTCAGGAAAACAGTCACCTAACCCCGAGTAACCACAGGCTGCAGGGCCACCAGAAGGACACTGATGCGGGGCCTGGCTTAGGTCTTAGGAAAACGCCATTCATCTGGGCAGTACACAGACTATGGCAACGTAGTGGTTGGACCAAACTTAACTTGTATCAATCTATGAGGAAACGAATTTCTAAGCAAACAAATTTAATTATTTGTTTGTTTATTCAATGCACATATAAAAACACATGCAATGAGGACTAGAAAAAAAAAACACACTAAAAATGGCCCTGTTGTCAAGGAAAAAAGGGGTAAGTTAATGAGTCGCAGCACCCTAATTCATGGGTGAGAATCTGGCATTTTCCAGCTGTTTGGAGACCCTTGTGTCTAGCAGCAAAACAGACCTGTGAATCTCAAATACTCCTTCCTTCACTGACTTGAAGCAGATCCATGGGTCTCTCCTTTTTAACCCCGAGTCACTTGACACAGTGATAATGCATATCCTGGAAAGGAATAAAAACCCTTGTGCTTTACAATACTTACATAATTTTACTTTTTTAAAAATAAATATTTTTATTGATTTTCGAGAGAGAAGGGGAGAGGGAGAGAGAGAGAAACATCAGTGATGAGAGAGAATCATGGATCAGCTGCCTCCTGCATGTCCCCCACTGGGGATGGAGCCCACAACCCGGGCATGTGCCCTTGACCGGAATCGAACCTGGGACCTTTCAGTTCACAGGCCGACGCTCTATCCACTGAGCCAAACCAACTAGGGCATGAAATAATTTACTTTTAAAAATTCACACTGCTCTCTCTACCTCGCTTTTTCTGAATTGGTGAGATGACCCCAAGGAATAACTTGCAAAAAATCACTTGGGCTTCAGAATGTACTAAGTCCTCGCCACTCAAAGTCTGGCCCACGGGCCAGCAGCATTGGCATCAGGGGGTAGCTTGGGAGAAATGCAGACTCTTTGGCCCTATCTCCTGGGCCAGGATCTGCAGCTCAGCAAAATCCCAGGTGCTTCCGGTGCACAGGAGAGTTGGAGACGCTAGCAGAGACTGGTCCTCTCTGAGCATGTCCAGGGGGCGGCCAGCCCTGGGCCTTGTTGAGGCTGGAGGGAGCCCTGCAAGAAAAGATCACAGAGGGGGGCGGGTGCATGTCTTGACCTTGGCAGCTGGCCTCCAGGTCAAGAGGAGCAATGAGAGGGAAGATGCCTAGAAAGCAGGCTCTTCCAGGGCACCGTGGGTGGCACAGGTGATATTTGGACGCCATAAGGGGAAGCACCTGTCTTGATGCAGGAGGTAGAAAAGGAAGAGAGAAGGGAAAGGTCAGCACAAGTGGTCCACAGGGTCCTATTTCAGCCCAGCCCACAGCGGGCTGAGGAAGGGTCAAAGGCCAGAAAACGGGCTGAGAGCTGGACTCAGACCCAAACCAGAGGCCCTGGCCTACCTGCTCTGACCTGTGCTGAGATTAGGAGAGACACAGGCTGCGTCCCGTGGACAAGGCGGTAAGAGCTGGCCTGCCGAGCCTCCCGCTGCTAGACCAGAGGAAGACAAGGGGAGTGGGGCTGGCACTGATTTAAGACAAGTCACGCCAACTGCTGCACAGGAAGGCTTATGTAACGCTCTCTGGACAAGCCCGGAACCCACAGGATGAGCGCAGGCAGCAGCCACACTCCCTCTCTCCCTTAGGCAGAAAAGGCTGCAGTCAGCATTTCTCTCCCCTCGACATTTCCCAGGCAGAAGTCAC
This sequence comes from Myotis davidii, assembly GCF_000327345.1. Taxonomy (NCBI): domain Eukaryota; kingdom Metazoa; phylum Chordata; class Mammalia; order Chiroptera; family Vespertilionidae; genus Myotis; species Myotis davidii. Next base: position 175,957 of record NW_006297152.1, read on the forward strand.
ACGCCAGCTGGCAGTGTCCCCCAGACCGCAAGGACATAGATCAGCCCTTTGAGGTAACTGCTGAATTCCTCTTCCTCGACTTTAAAGGATGGAGAAAGCCCTCACAAATCCCCTCACAATCTCTTCTCTCTCCACTCTTTTATATGCTCAGTGTAGCCGAAGCCGGTTTGGCTCAGTGGATAGAGCGTTGGCCTGCGGACTGAGGGGTCCCAGGTTCGATTCCAGTCGGGGGCATGTGCCTGGGTTGCGGGCACATCCCCAGTGGGAGAGGTGCAGGAGGCAGCTGATCAATGTTTCTCTCCCATCGATGTTTCTGGCTCTCTATCTCTCTCCCTGTCTGTCTGTAAAAAATCAATAAAATATATTTAAATAAATAAAATATATATGCTCAGTGTAGCTGAGGGGTTTCAACAGTCACGTCATCAGCTTTCAGCTAATTTTGGAGTAAATTTTGCATACAGTCTAGATTTTCTTTGGAATGTAGCGTGTCCTGTAACTTGACAGCTGAGTCAAAACTTCAACATTACATCTTGTGGTATGTATCATACAAAAAATAATACTGGGAAAACCCTAAATGTTTATCAATACTGGTTCAGTAAACTGTAGAATATTCATTCATGAAATATTGTGCAGTGTTTAAAAAAAATAGTGTGTGGCCTGTCGGAAGCCGATCCACCCTGGCTGCTTGAGGCAGTCTCTGCAGGGATGTTTCAAGGAACCTTGAAATGGGGATGAGAACCGCCCTAGCCTTTGGAATGGAATGGATGGGACTAAGATCAAATAGGATAAATGCAGATGTAAGAGGACAGTAGGGGGAGGAACCTGGCTAGGAGAAGAAAGGTTGTTTCCCCAGGTGAGGACCAAATAGTATAAATACAGATGTTAGATGACAATAAAAAAAGAAACTGGCTATGATGGAGAGGGGTGGTTGGTCGCTTTGATCTTGGCTTGGAGTGACCTCCTTCAGTTACTTCCTTGTAGCTTAGTGGAGCAATAGAGTAACCTTTGAATGAAGATGGGAAGCCCCCTGGCCTTTTGTATAGAATGGATAGGATTGGGACCAAATAGTATAAATATAGATGTTAGATGACAATAAAAAGAAGAACCTGGCTATGATGATCACCTGAACACTGCCTCCGTGTCATTCATTCTTCCGCGAACTTCCGTCCACACCTTTGGGAATCCCCGTGCCCGCTGGGGCTGTACCCCAGCACTGGCCCTGGCCAGTTTGTCTCAGTGGATAGAGTGTCAGCCTGCGAACTGAAGGGTACCCGGTTCGATTCTGGTTGGGGCACATGCCCAGGTTGCAGGCTTGATCCTCAGTAGGGGGCGTGCAGGAGGCAGCCAATCAATGATTCTCCCTCA
>NW_006297152.1:180635-182430 GCF_000327345.1 Myotis davidii
CCTGTGTGAGGCGGGGGCATGGATGTGAAATGGCAGAAAGGCCAACCCCAGGAAGTCGAGATGCTTGGATTCCTGACAGGCCTGATGCACACCTCACACCAATCGTCTTGAGGGCACAACACGGGCATCCGGGGCCTTGATCACTTCAGCTGTAAAATTAGCAGACTGGATGGATCACGTGGCCTTCTCAGGCTTCCAGGGTAAGATCCCTTGACTATGCTGTCAGTCGGCTTCCCCTTTTGCCCAAGCACAGACTGGGCTGGGCGCTGTGCTCACTGCTCCAGGGGCCCCCACCCCATGCCATAGGGTGCTGTGCCCGACAAAGGAGAACCCTGGCCTGGCCAGCGTCTGGGACTAGACCAGGAGCGCCTTCCTTTCTTCCAGAGCGAAGCCTGGGACGTGCAGAGTCAACCAGGGGCTTTCTTGAATGTACTTTTCATTGCCACGAGCACATTCAAAAGGAAAGCGAGCACATTCATTTCCAGAGAGCAACAGCTTCACAGGCCTTGAGCTGCTGCAGCTCCAAGTCCTGGCGCCCCCCGCTCAGTTCCTGATAACTGACGATGAAACTTGAACAGCAAAAGGGAAGTCTCCTGTCTCCTACAGGGTATCAAATCCTGTTTCTAGACAGTTTCAGTTCTGAATGACACAGGATTCCATATTTTCTCACCCAATAAGCTAGAAGGCAAAGAACCTCCAGTGACCACCAACCACGTTTGCAGGGACCTGGGGTGAAATGGAAGTGAACCGCAAAGCGCTTTCTGAAATCCGGGTTTGAAAGGGGGGTCTGGATATTTCTGAAATGCATCATCATCATCTTTCTCCTTATTAATGTGAAGAATTGGTCTGGCAAGAGCACAGATTTGCTCAGTCTCATCTGGGGCCCAGAGTGCCTCTCCTGCTTTTACTTTTGTAGCTTCCTACAGGGGTCAGATGACTCAGAGATGTGAGCCTCCGTCGTCATTGGCTTTTGGAAGTGGGAAGATGGGTGCATGCGGGCCTCGGGGTCACTCCAAGGGCGGCCTCAGGGAGATGCCTTCTCCTTTGTCATGACCATGAAGCATCCTAGGCCATGGGCGAACAACCCCAAGGACTTCACTGCCTTCAAAGCATTTATTTGCAAGTGCAGGTCCGATTATGTGTTATTAATTGTATGGGCTCTGTAATTTATTACAGAGGATAAAAGAGGGAACAAAGAAAGAAAAGATGAAAAAGAAAAAGGTGGAGCAGGTGTTAGAAGGGTTTCCAAGCATGTGAAAACACACAATTCAGAGAAAAAGGTGATGTGTCTACTGAACAGAGGAAAGGGAGATGTTTCCGTTTGGGTCCACCAAGGTTTCCCACTGCAGTCAAACGCCAGCACAGGTGGATACAAGGTCCTTCGGGATCTTTCACTTCAGGACCCATTCATCGGCGTTTTAGTTATTTAAACGAGCAATAACAACAGAATGGGGTGTATGCTATGACTCACACACCAAGTCAAAGGAAGCACACAGTAAGAGCACCTAAACCAGTGGTTCTCAACCTTCCTAATGCAATAAAAGAAAGAATGTGTGAACTTGAGATGGTGTCCAAGATATATTATGCAAAAAAGCAATTATCTAACTATATATTGTGTCTGAAAGAAGAGGGGGGAATAATGTTCACATGCTTGTGTTTATGTGCATAGAATATTTCTGGACCTACTACAACCTAGAAATTGGATTGTCCACTGCTTCTAAGTAAGGCACCTTGAAGGTCAGAGTTTGGGGGGAAAGACTTAGCTTTTCGTGTGTACTATTTGGTATTTCTGAAA
>NW_006297152.1:186817-190475 GCF_000327345.1 Myotis davidii
GTGGTGACCCCCAATTTCATTGTTACAAATTGAACATAATTAAAGCATAGTGATTAATCACAAAAACAACACATAATTATATATGTGTTTTCCGATGGTCTTAGGCGACCCCTGTGAAAGGGTCGTTCGACCCCCAAAGCGGTCGCGACCCACAGGTTGAGAACCGCTGACCTAACCCAGTGTGTCAGGGATCACAGGAGGCTGCTGGAGAAAGTGACATTTGGCCTGTGATGTAAAGGATGCTGAGGAGATGGAGAAAAAGGGAGGAGGAGGAGCAGCAGATATGAGGACCTAACTCAGGATAACACAGCCCAGGACTGCAGCGCAGGAGAAAGGGCCCCAGAGGCTCTGCTCCTTGGTGGTGACACTCAATGACACCGCGTGGCTTCCTCCAGGTCCCCAACACCGGGGTCATTTCACCTGGTTTAAAAGAAATTTCAAAAAAGGGCCAAATCATAGCTGTTATTCAAATATGAAATTAACAGGTATTAAAAAATATTTACTTATTAAAAGTTAAATAAGATCATAAAGAGTAAAGGTAAAATCAGTAGGAGACCTGAGTGTTTATATCCAGTTTAAAACAGAATTCAAAGAACAGGCATATTTATAGATTTGGAATGTTGAAATGAATGTGAAAATGGAGCCAAACTGGTTTTTTCATGGTATTTCTGAAATTTTTTACTATGAGTGTATATTACATTTTTTATTTCCAAAGCATTATAGAGCCATTTACAATGGTGATTATGAAAATTAATGTAGCAACATGGGAACTTTTGTGTTGTAATGTTAAGTGAACAAAGCAAGATCCAAAGTCATTATGTAAAGACAAGCAAGTAATGATGAAAATGAACAAAATTTCAAAATTTCAGAGTACTTATGTTACAGTACTGGGATATGAAAAAATTTAAATTCCTTTATGATAAAATTATCTCAACAAATTAAAAATAGATGTGAACGTTTTCAACTTGATAAAGGGAAATTCTGAAAAAACTCTACAGCTAACAACATACCTAATGGTTTGAAAAACATAAAAATAACCACAAAAAAAACCCTGAATGCTTTCCTCTAAGATAGGGAACACACAATAAAATGATGACTGCTCTTAACACATCTATTAAATATTATGCTGCAGCCCTTAGCCAGTGTGTAAAACAAAAAAAAAGAAATCAAAGGCACAAGGTTTGGAAAGGAAAAACCAAAACCTTCTCTATTTACAGGCAATATGACTGTCTACATAGAAAATCCCTAGGAATTTAAAATAAACTCAACCAGACTAAAACTGATAAATAAATTTAGCAAAGTTAAAGTATATAAGGTCATACAACAAAAACACACACACACACAATATACCAGCAACAAATAATTGGAAACTTATAATCTTATAAATCCTATCTACAATAACATCAGAAAGCATAATATATTTAGGGATAAAGTTAATGAAAGATGTGACAGACCTCTACACTGAATATTATAAGGCACTGAATAGATGTAAAACATTATATTAGCTGAGAGAAATTAAATCACATTCAAATAAATAAATAGATCTATCACATGAATGCATTGTCAGACTCACTATTATTAAAATGTCAGTTCTCCCTAAATTGATCTATAGATTCAATGCAATTCTATTTGAAAAGAGCGGTGGTTTTTAGGCTTGGACAAGGTGATTCTAAACTTCTATAAAATTTTTAAATTAATACAATGAATCTAAAAATAGAATAAAATAAGTCGGGCTGGTGTGGCGCAGCAGTTGAGCATCACCCCCAGGAACCAAGAGGTCACCGGTTCAATTCCCTGTCAGAGCACATGCCCAGGTTTCGGGCTGGATTCCCTGGGGTGGGGGAGGGGGGTGTGCAGAAAGTGCAGAAAGCAGCCAATCATCTCATCAATGTTTCTATCTCTCTCCCTTTCCCTTCCTCTCTCTCTAAAAAATCAGTAAAAAAAATAAATAAAAAATAAATAAAAATAGAATAAAATTAGACCAATGCTGCAACAGAAACACATACGAGGTTCTACCACAGCACAGAAGAAGAAAGAATCTCTCTCACTAGGTAAGTCAGAGGAGGCTCCTTACAGAAGATGCCATTTGAACTGGGAGTTGAAAGATGATTAAGTACTTACCAGGTGGAGACATTCATGAAGGGTATTGATTTTCTTGGGTTTCGTGCACCATAAGGAACTAAAACTCATTGCATTCGCACATGATGGGATCGCATGTGGAACTGTCCAGGAGATAAAGTCCCATGGAAATCTTTGGTGAAACCTCACAAACGCTGGGCTTCAAGGGGAGTTCTGGAGCTGAGGCTCCTCTCCTGGCCTCCGCAGCCGAAGCCCTGAAGGCTCTCTCTCATCTGTGTCCATCTTCTCACCTCATACCAACTGCTTTATTCTCTCGGTATTTTCAGAGATGAAGCTGGAGGGCTGGGTTAGAACCAGATGGTAAAAGATCTTGTCTGGCCAGGCAGGTTGGCTTTTACCATGGTAGCCACTGAAGGTTTTTAAACAGGAGAAATAAATGATCAGATTTGACTTGGAGGCAGGTCATTCTGATGGTGTGTGGAGAGGCCAGAGGCAGGCAGACCAGGGAGTAAGGTATTCTAAGTAAGAGATACTGAAGGTCAAGACCAATGGAACTCAGTGAATATGGAGATTAGTTTGTAGCAAAATACATCCTACCCCGGTCAAAATTTTTTTTTAAATTTCTTTATTGATTAAGGTATTACATATGTGTCTTTATTCCCCCATTGCCCCCCTATCCCCCCTGTTGTCTGTGTCCATTGCTTAGGCTTATATTTCACTTAGCATAATGCTCTCCAGTTCCATCCATGTTGTTGCAAATGTAAGAATTCCTTCTTTTTTACCACAGCGTAGTATGCCATCATGTAGGTGTACCTGGTCAAATTTTTAAAATATCCCCTTAGGAAATGAGGGGAAGAAGAGTTAAGCCATATGCATTTTGAAATTAAAACTCCCCGGTTGATCCTGGTTGAGAACTACTGGTCCAAACAAAGTGATGCCGATGGAATTGAGAACAGATGGAAGGTAGGGATGGATTTGGGGACCAACTGGACTTGGTGGAAGAACTCCATGTACCTCTGTGATTTTTAGCTGGGGAAGCTGGGTAGATAATGGTTTCATTTTTTCAGGATTTGTGAAATAAAGAGAAGTGAAAGTTTATATAGGTGTGGGAACGAGAGAAGTTGAGAAGACAATTATGTCTACACACCCCCAGAGAGCTCAGGAATTCCGTCTCACTGAATGCACACCCAGCAGGCAGAGAGCTAGAGATGGACTCCAGTCCTCCCTTTAGTTTTTGCCTCTATGGGGCAGACCCTGCTGGTGAGAAAGGTATTCACTGGGCGTTCTAGGCCTCTGAATAAGTATAAAGCAATTCTCTTCATGGTTTCATTGGTGATGGGAACGTTCTTTAACATGGACTTTGTTTGCCCCTAGCCAACTGGCCTTTCGTTTAGAACGCTAGAACAAATTTTGATCAGGATCCAGGATTCCACTCTGATGGTTCTACTGAAGAGCTTTTACAGAGAGAATTTACAGGGACGTTGGCAGGATTAAGGGAACCAATCAAGGATGTTGAGGCACCCAAGGGATACCAACAGTGGGGCGCTGTTACCATCTAGTCCTGAAAAGGCAGAGGGAG
>NW_006297152.1:191613-192639 GCF_000327345.1 Myotis davidii
CAGAATAGGAGCTGGGGAGCTGAAACAGCCCCAATGTTAATGGGAGCTTGATAAGAATATTCTTCACAGCCACGCTCAGTGAACATTTGGCTTTCAGAACTCTCGTCCCATCTCCAGTTGTCTTGGAGGGGACTTGGCCCCAGCACCAACGACTCACCCCTGGGCTACCCTAGTTCTGGTTCCCTGACTCCAAATGTACTGTTTTGACATCAAAAGTGAAGGTCTAACTGCCCCTACATGTGAGCTCAACCTCAATGAATGCACAACTTAGGCAGGCAACCCCCAGTGTTCAGCAACTAATTTGAATAAAGTTCTTGATAGCAGACCAGGCCACTGGCACACTGGAGCACCGTGGCTGGACCTGGGGGGTGGGGGCATTAAGAACTTGGAGGAATCATATATGATGTGGAGAGTTAGAAAGCAGCCCTGCTCTCTGGGCACCTGGGCACCGGCACCTGCACTGTCCGTCAACCCGACCAGGTGAGTGATGGAGCCCTTTATCAAACAGGTGAAAACAGACCGCGAAGCAAGTTTGAAGGAAAGACGATGGGGTCATGGGTACAGCTTTGAACGTGTTGAGCGGATGTGCTTGTGAGACTCATGACGGGAAGCTGCACATACAGGTGGCCTGCAGGAGAGAGCTGGGTTCTGGGCACGGAAGGGGAGGTATCAGTCTAGGAAGAGATGGGGACTGAGGCCCCAAGAAGAGGAGCCCCTTTATTCTGAGAAGCACTTAGAGAGGAAGAAACGCAGAACCCAGTGTCGTAGGCTGTTGGGAAGTTAGGGAGCTTGCTGGGACCTCGGAGTGGGCAGTTTCAGTGAGGTGGCAGGGACAACGGCTGCCCCTTCTATGGCAGAGACTACTAGTACGTCATGAAATCCAGTTCCTCCACCCTGAGCATGAAGCTAAATTTCATTTCCTGACCTTCCCTGTAGCTGGGTGAGGCTGTGGGATTGAGGTCTGGCCCACGGAGGGCGAGCAGAAAATGATCCACTATCATCACCTCTGAGAAGTAGCCTTTCCCT
>NW_006297152.1:192928-197454 GCF_000327345.1 Myotis davidii
ATGGTCAAGACATAAATTTTGGGTCTATGACTACACATTATTATTATTATTAATTATTTTTTATTTTTAAGAGAGAGGAAGGGAGAAAGAGAGAAAAACATTGATTGGTTGCCTCCTGTATGCGCCTGGACCGGGAGGATCAAATCTAAAACCTAAGTATGTGCCCTGACCAGGAATCAACCCCCAACCTTTTGGTGTATGGGATGACACTCCAACCAACTGAGCCACCTGGCCAGGGCAAAGGAGACATTCTTTCTACGCCTCTCTGCTACTTGCTCATCGCTCTTTATAGCAAAGAGAGAGGCTTCCTAGCAAGCAAGACTAGACCTGAGGACTGAGAGGTCCTGCGTTCGATTCCGGTCAAGGGCATGTACCTTGGTTGCAGGCACATCCCCAGTAGGAGGTGTGCAGGAGGCGGCTGATCAATGTTTCTCTCTCATCAATGTTTCTAACTCTCTATCCCTCTCCCTTCCTCTCTGTAAAAAATCAATAAAATGTATTTTTTAAAAATTATTTTGTATTGATATCGAGTAGCTACAATTTACAGAGTTGTAAAATGGCTCAAAGACACTGAAAGACAGTAATTGGAATGCCTGAGGGGTGTCCTCTAGACAACACATCCTTTTCCCATGAACTTTTCCCCTACAAGACCAACATATTCGCCCTGACCGGTTTGGCTCAGTGGATAGAGCGTCGGCCTGCGGACTCAAGGGTCCCGGGTTCGATTCCGGTCAAGGGCATGTACCTTGGCTGCGGGCGCATACCCAGTGGGGAGTGTGCAGGAGGCAGCTGATCGATGGCTCTCTCTCATCGATGTTTCTGACTCTCTATCCCTCTCCCTTCCTCTCTGTAAGAAATCAATAAAATATATTAAAAAAATAAATAAATAAATAAATAAATAAATAAAAAAGACCAACATATTCAATTTCATTCCGTTTCCCTCTCCAGGCCAGGTCGCTGGTGATTCAGGTATGAACTCCTCAGTGAACACCTGGTAAGTTAAGTAACCCTGAGCAAATATTAAAGACAAAAAGTAATGACTGTAGAAAAAAATAAAAATACAGCTCTATTTACAATGTTTAAATAAAATTGAAGACAATGACCGAAGCGATGTGTTTCCTGTCCATTTTCTACCCCATGCCTCCACCTTATCATCACCAGCCTATTGTCACTTCCGACTCTTGTTGCAGAGCCTTTAGGAAGCAACGTCACTGCTGACTTATGGGAATCCCTAATTTACAACAGGCAAACCAACCCAGATGAAGAATTACAGGAACAAAGGAAGTAGGTCAGGTCCATGCTCTTAAATGGGGAAACCACAATGAGGAATTCACATCATAAATAGAGTAATATTAAGTGATTTTTAGAGGGTTGGAAGGGGGTGAGGGGCTGAACTAGATAAAGACTAGGGAAGGATGCCGAAACCGGTTTGGCTCAGTGGATAGAGTGTCGGCCTGCGGACTGAGAGGTCCCGGGTTCGATTCCGGTCAAGGGCATGTACCTTGGTTGCGGGCACATCCCCAGTAGGAGATGTGCAAGAGGCAGCTGATCGATGTTTCTCTCTCATCGATGTTTCTAACTCTCTATCTCTCTCCCTTCCTCTCTGTAAAAAATCAATAAAATATATTTAAAAAAAAAAAAAAAGACTAGGGAAGGAGTAGCCATTCATTCAATCAGTCATTCTAACGGACGCTTTTAGTGCTAGTCACCTGGGGTAGGTGCTGTGGTTAGCAACCAGAGATAAATGGGTAAGTAAAACAGGACCCTTGTCTTGTAGTTATTTAGAATTTAGGTAGGAGTGTTCCTTGATTCAATCAGATGAAAACTATCATGAAATTTCTTCTGCTCAAACTGAGACAGGTCTGGAGGTGAGATTTTAGAAGTTATAAGATAAGGTGGCCCTTTAAGGTGTGTGTGTGTGTGTGTGTGTGTGTGTGTGTGTGTTGGGGGGTCTTCCCTTGCTGGTCCTGTTCCCCGTGACACACACAATGGGTATAACACTGCAGATTATTTGAACACTACCTAATTAGTAAGTAATTACAACAAACGATTAATAAATTATTTTATCATTTTAAACTACATAGTATTTATTTTTATAAATAAAGGTATTGGTTTATTGCCAGAATAAATAAATAATTGGTTAAAATAGGTAGTTAACTATTAATAAGTTCTGTAATAAATAATCATTAGCAAATTCCCTGCCACAGTTCAAGAACTGCGGCGAGGTGCATTCGCTGGTTCTTTCCATCCTCGAAGCTCTGGAATGCTGGTGGGCCTCCACTGGTGGGTCTCAAACTCACTTTCTCAGTGTCAAAAAGTACTGCCCGGCGAATTGAGCCTTCTGTGGGTTTACAACATTTGGGAAGGTGCTTTTTTTTTTTGCCTTGCCTCCCTCCTGTCTAGAGGAAAGATTGCAAGGAAGCTGGGTGAACTCCCAGAAAACAGCCCTGCTCTCCGGGCCCCTGAGCCCTGGCACCCGCACTGTCCACAAACTGGTCACCCTGGATTTGTAGTGAAAGCTGACGCCCTGCCCATGGTGGCTGAGAACTTAAACTAGTGCGAGACAAGTCTTGACTAACAGACAAGAGATCAAGTAGCGGGTCATTAAGGGAAATCAGGGAAGTCCCGAGGGCACCTCTGGCATTTAAAGACGGTGTCTTTGAATGGGAACACTGGACTCTCCCTCACTTTCCCTCAGTGTTGTGGCTGGAATCCTGGGCCAGTGGCCTTTTGTCTGACCTGTGATGACATTTCTGATCTTCTTAAGAATATTGTACCAGAAAAGGTCACGCTGAGCACCCAAAAGAACAGATGCGCTGCGCGGGGCAGAGTCTGCCTTGAACACAGCCCCGGATTTCGGACACAAGACCAACTGGACTTGGTGGAAGAACTCCATGTACCTCTGTGATTTTTAGCTGGGGAAGCTGGGTAGATAATGGTTTCATTTTTTCAGGATTTGTGAAATAAAGAGAAGTGAAAGTTTATATAGGTGTGGGAACGAGAGAAGTTGAGAGGAGAATTATGTCTACACACCCCCAGAGAGCTCAGGAATTCCGTCTCACTGAATGCACACCCAGCAGGCAGAGAGCTAGAGATGGACTCCAGTCCTCCCTTTAGTTTTTGCCTCTATGGGGCAGACCCTGCTGGTGAGAAAGGTATTCACTGGGCGTTCTAGGCCTCTGAATAAGTATAAAGCAATTCTCTTCATGGTTTCATTGGTGATGGGAACGTTCTTTAACATGGACTTTGTTTGCCCCTAGCCAACTGGCCTTTCGTTTAGAACGCTAGAACAAATTTTGATCAGGATCCAGGATTCCACTCTGATGGTTCTACTGAAGAGCTTTTACAGAGAGAATTTACAGGGACGTTGGCAGGATTAAGGGAACCAATCAAGGATGTTGAGGCACCCAAGGGATACCAACAGTGGGGCGCTGTTACCATCTAGTCCTGAAAAGGCAGAGGGAGAGGATGGTACCACTGGGTCCCAGTGGAAATGAGCTGGGGAGCAGGGGTTGCAACAATCACTGAGGAATGCAGCCACTACCAGAACCTGGGCTGCAAACCAGGAAGGGCCAGGCAAGAAACACTGGGCTGACCTCTCCCTCCTTTCGCCCTCCAGCCTCCTCCGGCTCCCTTTAGCTAATGCTGATTGGAACCAGCCATCGGGGAGCACAGAATGGAGTACCAGTATGTTCAGGTTGGCCTTGTGACACAGAGCGAGGCAGAGCATGGATCAGGTGTGTGGGTTCAGGGGCAACCACACCCTGGAACACAGCCTGTGTGAGGCGGTGGCATGGATGTGAAATGGCAGAAAGGCCAACCCCAGGAAGTCGAGATGCTTGGATTCCTGACAGGCCTGATGCACACCTCACACCAATCGTCTTGAGGGCACAACACGGGCATCCGGGGCCTTGATCACTTCAGCTGTAAAATTAGCAGACTGGATGGATCACGTGGCCTTCTCAGGCTTCCAGGGTAAGATCCCTTGACTATGCTGTCAGTCGGCTTCCCCTTTTGCCCAAGCACAGACTGGGCTGGGCGCTGTGCTCACTGCTCCAGGGGCCCCCACCCCATGCCATAGGGTGCTGTGCCCGACAAAGGAGAACCCTGGCCTGGCCAGCGTCTGGGACTAGACCAGGAGCGCCTTCCTTTCTTCCAGCGAAGCCTGGGACGTGCAGAGTCAACCAGGGGCTTTCTTGAATGTACTTTTCATTGCCACGAGCACATTCATTTCCAGAGCGAGCACATTCATTTCCAGAGAGCAACAGCTTCACAGGCCTTGAGCTGCTGCAGCTCCAAGTCCTGGCGCCCCCCGCTCAGTTCCTGATAACTGACGATAAGTCTCCTGTCGCAAAAGGGAAGTCTCCTGTCTCCTACAGGGTATCAAATCCTGTTTCTAGACAGTTTCAGTTCTGAATGACACAGGATTCCATATTTTCTCACCCAATAAGCTAGAAGGCAAAGAACCTCCAGTGACCACCAACCACGTTTGCAGGGACCTGGGGTGAGATGGAAGTGAAAAGCAA
>NW_006297152.1:201551-201872 GCF_000327345.1 Myotis davidii
CGCACCGGCACCAGCTGATGGTGATGGTGTCCATGGCGGCAAAGTAACCACATGAATCTTCTTTGTCCCAAATGGTTGGGGAGGGAGGGGGAGACAATTCCATCAAGGTGGTCAATTTCCAAGTGGGTGATCCGGGAATGTTTCCATGACCCTAAGCATAGAGCAGTTTCCAGAGATTCTGGCCTTGGCTACCTCCACGCTCACTGGGGAGGGGCTTTCAATAGCAGACCCTCCTGGGGACTCCGCATAACTTCCCCAGAAGCAGGGATGGTTTCGGTTCTGAGCTCAGATCCCCATCACCTTCTTTCCTTTCTTCTCTTT
>NW_006297152.1:201907-202829 GCF_000327345.1 Myotis davidii
ATTCTCAGCTGCCCCTTTTCTTCTAGCTCCTGCCAGGGTAGAGCCCTCAGCCCTGGTAAGTCCACGGGACTGTGGGAACCCGAGCATTGATGGGAAAGAAGAGAGGGGCTTTTGGGCCTCTCACTTTCCTGTTCATTAGAGTCATCATTCTCAGCCAAGGTTTGGGGTGAAAACTGGGGCCTGATTCAGTGATGGAAATCCCAGACTTCAAGGCTGGGCTGGTGCAAGGCAAGGGCGGGATTGCGGACAGGAAGTGGTGTGGCTGCGTGGGTGTGAAGGAAGGGCTTCCTCCCTCGCTGACACTTTCTCAGCCTCCCGCCCCTCCCCCGACCCAACAAACAGCCAGCGCAGACGCCGTGCACGGGCCTGGCACACAGCAGCAGTGTGGGTAGAACCAAGCAAATCCAGTCCCACCAACTTGTCTACTCCCCTTGTCTACTCCTGGAATAATCGAATAGTTCTCAGATTTATACAGATTTTCTGCTTTGCCAGAATAGGAGCTGGGGAGCTGAAACAGCCCCAATGTTAATGGGAGCTTGATAAGAATATTCTTCACAGCCACGCTCAGTGAACATTTGGCTTTCAGAACTCTCGTCCCATCTCCAGTTGTCTTGGAGGGGACTTGGCCCCAGCTGCACGACTCACACCCTGGGCTACCCTAGTTCTGGTTCCCTGACTCCAAATGTACTGTTTTGACATCAAAAGTGAAGGTCTAACTGCCCCTACATGTGAGCTCAACCTCAATGAATGCACAACTTAGGCAGGCAACCCCCAGTGTTCAGCAACTAATTTGAATAAAGTTCTTGATAGCAGACCAGGCCACTGGCACACTGGAGCACCGTGGCTGGACCTGGGGGGTGGGGGCATTAAGAACTTGGAGGAATCATATATGATGTGGAGAGTTAGAAAGCAGCCAGGATCT
>NW_006297152.1:203614-205385 GCF_000327345.1 Myotis davidii
GACCTGTCCTCCCAAGTCTCCCATGCAGAGTAGGGGATTAAGGGGGGCTGGAATGCCTTGGGGGTAAAGAGCAACTAAATGGAAGGAGATTGGTCCCTGAGTTATTATGTGGAGCCACGGGGCTCGGGACAGTGGGGCCAGCAGGTGCAGACAGGCAGGGGTTAGCAGTGGAGTGGGTGAGCAGCCAGCTGGACAGCAGTGGCAGTAGGGATCAGAGCAGATCAGCAGTCAGGAAAGCTAAACGGGTCTAGCTGTGACCCAGCTGGGGTGACAGGGAAGTCCCTCTGGCCTTTGCTCTGCAGCCCCCCAAAGTCGCCTTCCCATCCAGCTTGGATGAGGCTGCAGGGGAGATGACCAGGAGGGAGAAGCAAGGCCCATGAGGAGACAGTGGACACCCCTTCGGGAAGAGAAAATATATTTTGTCTCTAAATTCCAAGAACTTGCCCAGCCAGTGTGGCTCAGTGGTCAAGCTTCAGCCCATGCACCAAGAGGTTGCTGGTTGGATTTCCCATCAGGGCACATGCTTGGGTTGCGGGCTGGTTCCCCAGTAGGGGGTGTGCAGGAGGCAGTCAATCGATATTTCTCTCGCTGATGTTTCTATCTCTTACCCTCTTCCTTCCCCGCTCTCTAAAATTAACAACAACAACAACAAAAACTAAAAATAAGTAAATTCCAAGAACTTGCCAAAAAAGAGAAACAAAAACTGTCTTTATTACCCAATTCTAGAGAAAATGATTCTGCACAGCGGCAGAACCTCGTAGCTGCCATAGTGGAAGGGACGTGAGTCATGAGGGTGGTCTCCCAACCTGGGTGACCTGGATCCGCTCCAGGTTCTGAGAGTCAGGTGCCTGTGGGCATGGCCCGGAGCTCCGAGGAGGAGGCCTGGGTAGGTGCCTCCCCATCTCACATGGATGTGGCTGTGGTGGGGGGTTGACCAAGATCCATGAGCCACAAAACACCCCGAGGAGCTAGAAGACGGCCTCTCCGGGAAGAGGAACCGGTGGAGGAGGCCCAGCCACAGGTCCCCTGGACGCGGAGGGAACCCCGCTCACAGGTACGAAAAGGACCAGGTTCCTTGCTGGGCTTCACCGGGGCAGGCAGCCGGCCACCGGGTCCGGCCGCAGCACGGGCACGAAGTTCATGGGGCACAGCAGCAGCGGGCACATCTTCTCGTGCTCCTTCAGCGCCTCGCTCAGGTGCTTCAGCTCCTCCGTCAGCTTCCCGATCTCCCGCCGCAGCACTGCGTTTTCTTGCTCCAGGCACTCATATTCCTGGGGAAGAGGGAGTGAGCAACTTCATTTCTTCCCCGTCCTCCTGGCAGATCTAACCCGCGCTGTGATGCTCATCTCCTTTCCACAAAAACATTCTTGTGAACCTGCCCCGCCTCTGCCATTCATACCTGTTGGTGCATTTGCTTACTGTCTCCTCCCGCCAGGAGGAAAGGGTCAGGAGGGCAGGCCTTTGTCCAAAACACTCCATGAGGTGTAGTTTACAGAAAATAAAATGCACCTACCTTATGTGTATAATTCAGTGAGTTCTGACAAATGTAAATAACTATGTGGATCGATTCAGAATGCTTCCACCACTCTGGAAAGTTCCCTAGTGCCCCTGTGAGCCTCCCCTTCCCCCAACTGCTGATCTGTCTTCTAAAGGTCTCTGCTGGGTTTGCTGCTATAGCCCCGGCACCTGGATCAGTGCCTCGAACATAACACGTGTTTGTTGAGTACTGAGTAAATGGACGAAAAGACCCCTTGCTTTGGCTTTTCTCCAA
>NW_006297152.1:211727-217273 GCF_000327345.1 Myotis davidii
GGGACAGTGGGGCCAGCAGGTGCAGACAGGCAGGGGTTAGCAGTGGAGTGGGTGAGCAGCCAGCTGGACAGCAGTGGCAGTAGGGATCAGAGCAGATCAGCAGTCAGGAAAGCTAAACGGGTCTAGCTGTGACCCAGCTGGGGTGACAGGGAAGTCCCTCTGGCCTTTGCTCTGCAGCCCCCCAAAGTCGCCTTCCCATCCAGCTTGGATGAGGCTGCAGGGGAGATGACCAGGAGGGAGAAGCAAGGCCCATGAGGAGACAGTGGACACCCCTTCGGGAAGAGAAAATATATTTTGTCTCTAAAATTCCAAGACTTGCCCAGCCAGTGTGGCTCAGTGGTCAAGCTTCAGCCCATGCACCAAGAGGTTGCTGGTTGGATTTCCCATCAGGGCACATGCTTGGGTTGCGGGCTGGTTCCCCAGTAGGGGGTGTGCAGGAGGCAGTCAATCGATATTTCTCTCGCTGATGTTTCTATCTCTTACCCTCTTCCTTCCCCGCTCTCTAAAATTAACAACAACAACAACAAAAACTAAAAATAAGTAAATTCCAAGAACTTGCCAAAAAAGAGAAACAAAAACTGTCTTTATTACCCAATTCTAGAGAAAATGATTCTGCACAGCGGCAGAACCTCGTAGCTGCCATAGTGGAAGGGACGTGAGTCATGAGGGTGGTCTCCCAACCTGGGTGACCTGGATCCGCTCCAGGTTCTGAGAGTCAGGTGCCTGTGGGCATGGCCCGGAGCTCCGAGGAGGAGGCCTGGGTAGGTGCCTCCCCATCTCACATGGATGTGGCTGTGGTGGGGGGTTGACCAAGATCCATGAGCCACAAAACACCCCGAGGAGCTAGAAGACGGCCTCTCCGGGAAGAGGAACCGGTGGAGGAGGCCCAGCCACAGGTCCCCTGGACGCGGAGGGAACCCCGCTCACAGGTACGAAAAGGACCAGGTTCCTTGCTGGGCTTCACCGGGGCAGGCAGCCGGCCACCGGGTCCGGCCGCAGCACGGGCACGAAGTTCATGGGGCACAGCAGCAGCGGGCACATCTTCTCGTGCTCCTTCAGCGCCTCGCTCAGGTGCTTCAGCTCCTCCGTCAGCTTCCCGATCTCCCGCCGCAGCACTGCGTTTTCTTGCTCCAGGCACTCATATTCCTGGGGAAGAGGGAGTGAGCAACTTCATTTCTTCCCCGTCCTCCTGGCAGATCTAACCCGCGCTGTGATGCTCATCTCCTTTCCACAAAAACATTCTTGTGAACCTGCCCCGCCTCTGCCATTCATACCTGTTGGTGCATTTGCTTACTGTCTCCTCCCGCCAGGAGGAAAGGGTCAGGAGGGCAGGCCTTTGTCCAAAACACTCCATGAGGTGTAGTTTACAGAAAATAAAATGCACCTACCTTATGTGTATAATTCAGTGAGTTCTGACAAATGTAAATAACTATGTGGATCGATTCAGAATGCTTCCACCACTCTGGAAAGTTCCCTAGTGCCCCTGTGAGCCTCCCCTTCCCCCAACTGCTGATCTGTCTTCTAAAGGTCTCTGCTGGGTTTGCTGCTATAGCCCCGGCACCTGGATCAGTGCCTCGAACATAACACGTGTTTGTTGAGTACTGAGTAAATGGACGAAAAGACCCCTTGCTTTGGCTTTGCTCCAATACTCATGTGTTAAGTTTCCTCTACAGCAGAGTTTACAGGGGCTTAGAACTGGAGGGGATCATAGAGACCCCTTAGCGGCTAAGGTCTCTTAAATACGGTCTCTCTCAAACCCACACGATGTAGAAACCTTCCCTGTGTAACTCTAGCTCAGACGCCCAACTTGTGCTGAGCGTTCTCTCTTTCAAAGGACAGACCTTGCCATCTCTCTGAGCTGCTCTATGAGGAAGCTCCTCGTTGCACTGATCCAAAAACTCTCTCTCCTTCAAACCCACCTATTGGGCCTGGTTCCACCTTATGGAACCACATAGAGTAAATGCAATACTTTTTCAACATCGAAGTTCTTGAAATGTTAGGAGGCAGCCCCATACCACTTCCCTTTAGGTATTCTCTGAGCTCAACGGTCTCAGGTCCTCTGGGCTCCTTGGGTTGTGGGAATCCTGGTCCCTGTGCCCTCTTGGACGCCATCCAACACATGCTCCAATTTGCCAGGGGCTCTGAGAGAATATCATTCCCAACATGCAGTGCAGGATTCCAGGGATGGCCAGACCATGCAGAGAGCAGATCGTGCAGGTGATCTGCACTGGGCTAGACCCAAACCACAGCCACCCTGCTCCGGGGACTCCCCCCTGAGCATGCAGAGAAGTGCAAGCTTTGTCTGTATCTGCTGCCTCTTTGTCTATACTTTAAGGACGATTGATCTTTTGGAGCTTGAGGATGGGCCTTACACCCACCTCTACTGCATTTCACCCTGTTCCCTTGAGCGTCTTCCAGCCTAGCAGATCCTTCAGAATCTTGATTGTGTCAGCCCCTGGATTAGTGAGACCACAAGCTTTAAGCTGTCCACGAGCTTGGTAAGCAGGCCTTCCTTCCTTTCCTCCAAGTCATGAATAAGTTCTGCAGTAGTTGGCCAATGACAGAGGCCCTCTTAAGGCTGACAACCTTAGTTAAGTCTTGCTGAAATGTTGTTTACAGTCATTTCTAGGTCGGTTCACACTATTGGGCTTTGTTGTGCCAGGCATAACATGTTTCCTGAGCAGGGGGCTCAACCTTATTATCTATCACACCTTTTCTTTTACTGGTCATATTTAAGAAATATCACTAAAAAAAAAAAAAAAAATCTGATCTTGCAGGCTCTTAAGGCACATGCAAATTCTCAACTCTGCCCCTGGACTGCCTTCCTCTTTTTCTCTGTGGGCCCAGCTCAAGCCCACCACCTCCAGGAAGGCTTCCATGATCATAGCACCTAATGGAAACATCTCTTATTATGTGTGTCTTATTCAGTCTCGTATCATATTCAATCTTAAATAAGGTCTCTCTCCAAAGGTCAGAAATGTATATAGCACATGGGGCCTCTGCTACCCTTTCCTGTACCCCACCTGACAGGCCCCCTCAGGGGGCCCTCAGCCCTCTGTCTCCTTCTCTCACCCCCTTTCTTCCCTCCTTCCCCTATAGGCATCTTCCTCCCTCTAAGAACAAGGGACCCAGAGGGGCTGATCTGCTCTGACCCCTACTGCCACTGCTGTCCTCTGCTTCCTGCCTTTCTTTCCCAGGCAGGCTCTCAGGATGGTCTGGGATACTCGGCAAGGCAGCAAGCAGGCCTCACCCCTTCTCCCCACAGGTTGTCCTGGGTCAGTCCGGCATCACTAGGACATTGGCCCTGTTCTGCCTTCAGCCCTCCTCCAACTCCTCATGCTCTCCTCTGGCTTCTGACAAGCTGCAGTCCTAGAGTCAGAATTCAGTCTACAAACACAGCAACCAAGCCCTCCGTGAGCAAGGGGAGGGTCTGGATGGGAAGATGGGGGTGGGAGCCTAGGCATCCGGGAGGCCTGCCTGCAGCAGAGGGGTGAGAGGCGCGTGTACACACACACACACACACACACACACACACACACACCTGGAAATGCTCCCCACTTCCAAGTAAACAGAGAATAGAAAAGAATGGTTTCAATGAGCTGACGTTTCAACAGGATTCCAAAGAATAGGGAACTCTCCTCTTGTGGCAAATATTCCAAACTGACTTTCCATATTTGCTGCATTTTGTGGCGAGACGCTGTGAGCGTCTGAGCTTTGTCTCTGGAAGCCACACGGAGTCGCGCTGCTTAAGGTACCACTGCTCTCCCCCAAACCCCAGGGCGGAAGGGCTCAGAGCTGCCCGCACAGGCGCCCAGCAGGCCCCTCGCCTGCCTTCTCCGAGGGGACTTTCTCCTCTGAGATTTAAGTTTGACACAAACATGCTGAGGGACTTTGATCGGGCCGTGTGAATAAAAAAGAAAGAAGAAGCAAAAATCTCCTTCAGGTGAGGCCAGTTCTACAAAAATAAAAGGGGAGGTGGCAGAGGGGAGAGAACACGGAGAGGGAACACAGGGGAAAGAGGAAGACCCCCTTCGCACCAAAAAGAAATTCCCTGGACTTCGCAGACATGAGAAATAATCAAGAACATGAGACCCTTTGCTATTTCCAAAGAGATGCTCAGTTTAGCTCAACGACTGGTGTTGGAGGTTAATGAGTCAGTCCTTTGCCTCAGGAGGATTTGAGGATACTGGGCTGCCTTCCTGGGTATCTGCCAGGACGTGGTCACCAGGAAGAGAGACCTACAAATTAGAGGTACTGAGGTCACTGCAAATCCCAGTTCTGCTCAGAAATTAAGCTGTCGAGGGCAGTGACGCTCAAGTGGGGCAATGTGTCAGTCCCCAGGGGACACCTAGCGTGTCTGCAGACAGTTTGGGGGAGGGGTGCTACTGCATCTAGAGGGCAGAGGCCAGGGATGCTGCTTCAGGTTCTACAGTGCACAGGACAGCCCTACCCCCCCCCGCCCCCCAACAAGGAATTATCTGGCCCCAAGGTGGAGCAAGCCTGGCCTGGGCATCTAAAAGAGGTTGACTGGGGGCTGTGGGGCTGTCTGGCGATATTCAGGGTCCAGGAGGCCTCTGAGGCAGAGGGAAGGATCAGGACTGGTAAAAAAGACAAGGTGGGTACCAGGGACCAGAACTGATAACTAAGGCAGGAAAGGACAGGCCGGGGAGGAAATGGCCATCAGGACACAGCCACACACGGACCCCATTTCACAAGCAAGAAACAAACTCGGAGAGGCCCGGTGACTTTCCCAAGGTCATGTAGACTAGAGCCTGATCCCCGATTTCAAGGTCAACGGCAACGCTCATGCAATGACAGCGATTCAACCTTCCCTCGGCACTGCCTGGACTCAACTGTCCCCATGGCGGTTACCAGCAGAAAAGGGTGGTACTAGCTCAGGATTTTACAAGAAGTCTATTCCCAAACCTTACACGGATCCCCTTCCCGGCAGAAACATGTGTCACCAGCCAGGGCAGTAAAACTTGGCGTCATCATCCGTTTCTAAACCAAGTGGGGGACTAACACGAAGCATTCTCTTAGAAAACGCAGTCTCTGGAACAACCGGGGCAACACATACCACAACCGGATTACTCAAGACACGTGTCCGTTTGTGACATTCGGGGCTCCTAAGGCTGGCATCGCGGCCCTCCTTTTCTGACTCAAAATTCTTTCTCAGTCTTACGCCTTTCGGTGCCTGGCTCCAACCAGTCTGACCCACTTCTGAAAGGAGCATCTTTCAGCCTCTGCCTCAGGGCGCTGGACTGTTCGCTGGGGTTCCTATTTGTGAATGTGGACTCAGGCGTGTGCCTACCGTCCAGAGATGAATGGGGGTCGAAATCCCCATGAGAGGTGTCAGCGCCTTGAAGCGGTGCTTTAAAAAGCCACAGAGAGCACTGAGGTCCACAGATGCACATTGGGAACTGCTGTCACCACTGCAGTCCAACTTCCAGCAACTGCCACCCTGAGGGGAAAACTCTCCCCTGGCTTAGCCTGTCCCCACTCTCCCACTGGCCTGCCCTCCAAGGCAGGGAGGCGGGGGCGGGGCG
>NW_006297152.1:217431-219613 GCF_000327345.1 Myotis davidii
GACAGGCCTCTGGCTTTGGCGATGGAGAACAGGGAGGGGAGGGAGGTGGCCGAGAGACTTAGATGAGCTGGGACTGGAGGAGGTGAGCGAGAGAGGTGGGCAGAGGAGAAAGGTGGGAATTTTAAACGCCTTGCTCTAAATATTCCCCTTCTGGGTATTCAAGAAAGGCAAATAAAGATCTTGAGTGACTCAGATGTTTAGCAGCGCTACCCAGAGCCTGGGATAGAGGCGTATGGGACAGGGACTTTACTCAAATCTCCGTAGGGAGTAGCGGGCAGCCACGGCTGTCAGGTGGCTGTTTCCTGCCCCAGGGCGTCGCCCAGTGAGCGGGCCCCTCCACGCACTGTGTCCCCTCTCACTTTCCCATCCTACCTGTGGCCTGGGAGCCCCAGGGGGCCTGAGGGGCTTTCTGCCATGGTTGAGGGCAGTATGCTAGGCGCCCCGCCTTCAACTCACCACATTTTTTTTTATCAGATGCCCTACCCCCAATAGGAAGATTTTTTCAATGTTTAAAATATAGTCAATTTTTACTATATTTACTTTTTTTCCCCACTACGTTGGCCATATAGAAAGAACATAGATCCCCAAAACTATGATGTGCTCCCTGGAAGGAGGCAAGGAATGAAGGAGGGATTATTCACGTGGCCCAGAGACGCCGCTCCTCCTCTTCTACTGAAGGATCAGATATTTCCATTTTCCTGAGCCCGCCACCGGCTCCCTCACACCCTCTTGTGACCAGGGACGTGGGTGCGGTTAGTGGCAGCTGAAGGCCTCCAGCTTTGGGGTCTGTATACGGATGGAGCCGCTGGCCTGGCCTCCTGGACACTGTGTTTCTCAACCAAACTGTCCTCACGGAGGGGATCTGCCAGGCGCACAGTCCTCATGCATTCCTCTAGCTCCACAGAGGAAGGGGAGAAGGGAGTGTCCTTCCATGGAGGGACCGGCTTTCAGATCAACCAGCACCATTTCTGGAAAGGACACCTGGCAGGATCAGTCCTGTCTGAGGACAGCAGAACAGGCTAAGAACCCGGCAGACGGGTCCTCCACCTGCGGTTCTAAGAGGGAGCATGTGGGGGAGTACGTGCGGCACCACCCCTCCTGGTACGTTTCCCAGGCACCTGGTTCATTTGGTCATTGAATCAAACAGTGACAGAAAGGGAAAGACCTGTCTTAACTCTGTAGTAAATTCGCCCTGCTGCTCTCTGTGATAGGATAACAGCCCCCAAAGGTGTTTACATACACTCTTGAGAACCTGTGATTACGTTACTTTAAGTGGCAACAGGAACTTTGCAGATGTGATTAAGTCAAGAACCTTAAAATGGGGAGATTAACCTGGATTATGCAGATGGACCCAATTAATCACAAGGGTCTTTTTTTAGTGAAAGGAGGAGTCAGGAATCAGAAAAGGATATGCGCCTACAGAAGAAGTGTCAGCGCAATGCAGCATAAGAGAGAGTCGACTGGCCAGCTGGCTTTGAAAATGGAAAGAGACAAGCCAAGGGACACAGAAGCTTCTAGAAGCTGGAAAAGGCAAGGAAACGGATTCTTATCCAGAGCCTCCAGAAGGAATGCTCTTCATGTTAGCCCTGTGAGATCCATTTCAGACACCTGACCTCCAAAACTGTAAGATAATAAATCTGTGTTGTTTTCAGCCACCACATTTGTTATATTTTGTTACAGCAGCCACAGGAAGCTAATACTCATTCCCCGGAAATTCCTGTGCTTCCCATGGCCAGGAACAAGACCTCACTCCTTCCTTTGAGGCCCAAATGACAGTGCTTTGCCCATGCAGTGCTTCATAAATGTTTGTGAGGTTAATCTGAATCTACTTGACCTTTCTCTATGAAAGATCTTGTTCAAGTCATTCACTCGCCTCTATACACGTAATCACTCGGGACTTAAAACTGCGTGTCCTCTTGTTTTTTATATTAATGTACCTGCCTTGGACTAGAAGCTTCTTGAGGGGAAAGACCCGAGCTGTCCACCTGGCACGTGTTCTAACACAGGACCATGCACTGTGAGCCCAGGTCCCCTCCAGGGGTTACTCGGTGACATGAAGCCAGAAGCAGGACAGCTTCAGGAGGAAGTGGGGAGGGAGAAAAGAGGCAGAGGGCACTGCAGTTCTTCTGAGGAAAGGTTATGGAACTAATAAAAGCTGGGAAGGACCTTCCCTGACCCCAGT
>NW_006297152.1:219636-223750 GCF_000327345.1 Myotis davidii
CTTCCCACTGCCACGCTGTGAAGCTGTATCAGTAGGTCTCCTCTCCCTGGAGTACGTACATCCTAACTCGGTTCTCTGTTCATTGTTAAAGGGTTTTCAGAGATTGTCATTCCCCCTCAAAACACCCCGGTCTCCTCTGCCGTCGGTGCCCCCAGACTGGATTGCTGAGACAATCGATGGCAAGAAAGCTTGGCAGGAGAGAGTTCAACTAAAATCGTAGTGGTTCACACCAACGCTGTGCAAAGGCGAGAGCTTGGAATTGGCCCCCACTCCTTGGAAAGACCCTCAGATGCCTTTGAGGCCAGATCCTGATAGAGAGCAGTGCCCATGTGCTGGCTGTGAGATGATGTGGGGTTATGCACAGGGATCGAGGAAAATGGAAGAGTTTAGGATAAACCCCAGGTTCCAGATTGGGGTGATGGGAAAGACGGTTAGCTCCATTAAGTACAAATGGAAGGCAGTGAGAATGGACTGTCTGGGGATCAGCAGGCCCTCTAATATGACCATGCTGCGTGTGAGAAGCCTGCAGCAGACCCACTGGGAAACTTTGAGATGTGGTTATGGCTAGAACAGAGGTCCTTCCCAGAGTGATGGATGATGGGAAAGCAGATTTATAGATCAAATTTTCCAGGGTGAGAAGAAACAAGGACAGAGTCTGATCAACAGCATTTAAGAAAACAGAGACAGAAAAATCTAACAAAGAAATGGAGAGGAAAAGTGGTTAAGAGGGTCAGGAGAAGTAGGAGATATGGGCTTTTTGTTTGTTTGTTTGTTTAGAAGCTAAAGACCTTGAAAAAGGTTTTTTAAAAGGGGAGGATGAATGGTGTCAAATAGTCCAGCAAAGTCAAGGGTGATGAGACTCATGGTCTCAGCGGGAGCAGCTTCTATAGGAAGAGAGAGAGAGAGAGAGAGAGAGAGAGTGTGTTTGAGCTAGAGCGAGAGAGAGAGAGAGAGAGTTTTTCCACTGGATCTGCACTTTCTGGGTAAGCAGGCAGCAGATCAGAGGTCTGCATGAGCCAATGGGGAGGGAGGCAGAAACAAAATCAGAGGACTGGGCAATAAATGGGAACTGAGGCCATGGAGCCAGCATGTCTCTTTTTAAGAAACAGAAAAGTGAGGGAAGGAAAGAAAAGGGCACAAGCTTATAAGGTGTCAGGCTCAAAAGGGAATCTGTGGTCTTTTTTTATTTTATAACGAAAGAAACTTGGGTGTGAAATGCAGCCAGTGGATGAGGGAGAAATGAAGAGGCCAATGAGCAAAGAACCAGAGCGCTGGGCTGGAAGCACAGAGCAGAATTAGACGCGCATGTGGCCAAATTGGTGATGACCAGAACGTGACATCTAGGCCACCCCCACATGCAAGCGTCTTCATGGCCCTAGTGTGGCTCTGCTCCGACCACAGCCTCACCTCATGGAGTTTGTCAGCCTTCTGGGTCTGCTTCTTCCGACTTCTCTGAGCAGCGACGCGGTTTTTCTCTCTCCTTCGGACCTTCCTGTCATCATCCTCAGGGCTCTGGGGGAAGACGTGGGGTCAGGAGTGACGCGGAGGCCCCTCACCTCCCCGTCTGCCCTCTCTCCTCACTCCGCATGGCTCACTGCCTTCGCCGTGTCACCTGCAGCCACAGCAGCGCTTGTTGCTACACCAATAGGGCAGCAGTAGCCCCTCGTGAGGGAACACTCCCCAGGTGCTATGGCTGCCCCTTGTGAGGGAACACTCCCCAGGTGCTATGGCTGCGCGTAGCCGCTAATCCCCAGGACCACCCTGAGAAATGTGTGGTGTGACCACCATTTAAAGGATGAGGAATTAGGAACTCGGAGAGGTTAAGGAACTTGCTCCAGGTACCACAGCTAGTGAGTGGGTGAATGGGAAGTGGAACTCAGGTCTGTTGGACTCCACCAACGTTCACCAACCTCTACCCCGCAGGGCGTGTGCCGGGAAGAGCTGTGGTGTTGGTGGTGCTCATCTGAGAATGGAAAAGGCAGCAGGCATCCAGTCTGGAACTTGCTGTGTGCCAGGCCTTATACCACCACACACAAGCAGGGGCTTTTGATACTCCGGGCAGATCACGGTTACTCTTACAACTCCCTGCACCCACATACGTCTAGCAGCACGCCAAATGGTCTTAAACACCACTGACACCAGGCTCATGTGAACCATGCTCGACCGGCATTCGGTTTCACAGGTCAGAGCAAATCAGAAAGCAAATTGATGATGTGTCTCGGAAGCCCTTAGCTGTATCTGAGATTTAAGCAAACCTCATCAGATCCTCCAAGAGTTAGCATGAAACAGGCAGGCAGAGCAATGTACCGACCATGTAAAAACACTTCATTCGGTTCCAGAAAACAAGAAGAGAGCAGCATTTGCTTTCAGAACCCTGTGAGAGGGTGCCAAGGGTGGGGAATGCTATCTTTAAAGAGTTTAAAAGTCACCTGAACCGATTTGGCTCAGCAGATAGAGCAGCGGTTCTCAACCTTCTGGCCCTTTAAATACAGGTCCTCATGTTGTGACCCAACCATAAAATTATTTTCGTTGCTACTTCATAACTGTAATGTTGCTACTGTTATGAATCGTCATGTAAATATCTGATATGCAGGGTGGTCTTAGGCGACCCCTGTGAAAGGGTCGTTTGACCACCAAAGGGGTTGCGACCCACAGGTTGAGAACCTCTGGGATAGAGTGTCAGCCTGCGGACTGAAGGGTCCCAGGTTCCATTCCGGTCAAGGGCATGTACCTTGGTTGCGGGCACATCCCAATAGGGAGTGTGCAGGAGGCAGCTGATCGATGTTGCTCTCTCATCGATGTTTCTAACTCTGTCCCTCTCCCTTCCTCTCTGTAAAAAAATCAATAAAATATATATTTTTCTAAAAAATTTCAAAAGTCAAGAGGTTAGTGGGATACATACCTAGGAAAGCAACTCAATCATCCATGTGAATTGAAAGCAAACGCTGATCACATACAGTAATGAATGTGATCAGTGATCATTTTATTTGGCCTTGTCTTCCAAACAGAGACACATGCCATCTTCCCCAAGTAATGGGGATAAAGAACTTTTAGCATATGCAAGAATAAAGGAGAAGAATTAAAAAATATAACAAGTAGAAGAGGCCTGGGTTAGGGTTAGGGTTAGGGTTAAGGAAACAGATACAAGGTGTTAAAATGTAGTTCCTTTGAGGCAAAGAAGTCTTGGTACACAAAACCAGAACACCACGGGGGAGGAGAGGGGGGTGGAATGTGGTGTAGAGGATAGAACTTTCGCTTCAGAACTGCACAGCTTCTGGGGGTTTTTCCCCCTCCTATTGTCAATATGGTCTTGAGGACCCTGTTCTCTGAATTTTTGGGTTTCTCACTTATTGTAAGTGTGATTCATTCGGTTCTTTCAATAATGTTAACTGAGTACCTGCCATGTGCCAGGCATGGTCCCAGGCCCTGGAGACACATGCCCAGAACTGCAGCTTGAGGCCAGCATGAGATAAAACAAGATTTTATCTTACAGCTCCCAGCACACAGTATGCCCGCAACAACCTCTGCTGAGGTTGCTGCTACTTTGTATGGAGTCAGCGAGCCCCGCATTGTGCTTGTCACCAAATCACGCCTCTTTGTTCTCCAGAATCTGAAAGTCATAGGGCGAAATGAAGCTGGCTGCAGCCTGCCCTCCAGAGCCCCATTCTAAACTGGATTATCAGCTACCCTACGGTCACACCTGACAACCCAGAAGACACATTTATCAAGGCAGAAAGAGGGGAGCAGAGAGTGGAGAAATTCCTATATTAGTAACCATACCTCAATGCGTCCTCACCAAAAACCATTAGAAGTTGAAATTATTATACGTACTCATATTACAGGTGGGGAAAACCGCAGACCCAAGAGGTTAATAAAACTGCCGATGGCTGTTCAGCCTGTGTGGCAACGCCAGGATCAAACTCAGGCCTGTGCGACTCTCCAGCATCATCCAATGACACTATTTGCCAGCACCGAGGTGAGAGGGGGGCGGGGTGGGGGTGGGGGCGCGTAACGAAGGGAAAAGACTCAGTCCTACAGCAGCTGATGGAAAGCCTCGCACTGCCGTCCCCGCAGGCAGCCTGGTCTCAGGTTCCCGAGGACGCAGCTGTCAATG
>NW_006297152.1:224277-252019 GCF_000327345.1 Myotis davidii
TTATCTCTTCCGTATTCCAACACAGAAGAATTCCAGTTTTAAGGTTGAGAATTCTTAGACCTGTAACCACCTATACAGAGTGTTCTGAGCTCTTTTAACTTGTATACTTATGTTTTCTAAGTAGATTCCTCAGGAACGCCAACGGAGGGAACAGAACTGAATATGTAATCAGTAAACTCGTCATTTCAGGGCTCTACTAACATGTACATGTGTTTATGTTGCCCGTTTTGTAGTAAGGTTCTATTTGCTGGTAATTCAAGAGTTCCATATCCATCACAGAATAATTCCAGTTTTAATATTGAGAATTCTTAGAACAGTACCCACATTTACAAAGTGTTCTGAGCTCTATTAACTTGTATTCTTATGTTTCCTAAGTAGATTTCATAAAAACGCGAACAGATGGCATGGGATCGAAAAGGTAAACCTTAAACTCATCATTTCAGAGCTGTTTGAACATGATATCTGTGTATTTAAATGGCCCGTTTTGTATTAAGGTTCTATTTGCTTGTAATTGAACTCGGATGACGTCCCCCTGGGTGCGGGGTGAGGAGGAGGCTGCCCGGAGAGCGAAGCGGTCACGGTGGACGTGGCCGTGGACAGGTTTGGGGACCTGGACCTCAGGCCGTGTTTCTTTTTCAAGATGAAAGTGGCAGCCGCTCTGCCTGGGGGCTAAGATGGGTGACTTCACGCCAAGCTGGGGACGGGGTAGAGACGCCGAGGGTCCCCCTCCACCTGCCTGCCCGTGGAGAGTTGCAAAGTCAGGCCGTGTTGTACAAGGTCCCAGAAAGAAAGAAAGAGAAAAAAAAAAGCGAGCGGTTAGGGTTTGTGGTCTGCAGACTGTGAGCCCCGGGCGAGAACGATAACCCGGAACCTGTGTGGGCGGGTGGCGACCGGGACCAGGGGTCAGGCGTGGCGTCCCAGGGCGGTCGCTAAAGTGTTCAGGCTCCTGGGCTGCAGCGGGCGTGGAGGCGGGCACTTCCGACTCCCAATCCAGTGCGCGTGGCTCTCCGCCCGGATTCCAGCTCCTGGCAGATGCTGGGGGGTGCAGCTGGCGCGACCTTGGCGACCTGGCTGCGGCTCGGCGGGAGGGCCCGGGGAGAACCCTGTCTGTGTGCGCAGGGGAACCCTGTCTGTGTGCGCAGGGGCGCGGAGGTGCAGGTGCAGGGCCGGGGACGGCGGGAGGTGGACGCAGGCCTTCACAGTGACACTGCAGACCCCACACATTCTGCACAGAGGAGCCATGTCTACACCAGGGTGTCCGCCTAGACTTACCTTCTCATCTCCCTTGGATCCTGGTCTTCACTGGGCATCACTCGTGGTCGTCCGGAGTCTTTACTCTGCGTCCCACACAGGCACACACAGTGTGCGCAGGACTCATGGCAGTAGGTCAACTGACAGCCCTCATTGTAAGGACTCTAACAAGCCGTCAATGTTCAGAAGTGTTTTCCTTCCCCAGTCTTTAGGTTTATGAGGGAAAAGGGTGAAAACAGTGGAGATTAGGTGCAGTCCCAGGTTTCATTCCGGTAATCGCCACTCCTCTGTTCTCACTGAGCCTCTTCATGTTCTTAGTCCGTTGGGGGCTATAGCTTCCACGGAGCCTGGGACCGTGCCCAGCACACAAGGACTCCTCATATGACACAGGCCCACTGTCCTAATCATGCAGGGGTTCCTTCAGCTCTCTTTCAAGGAGGAGGCCCGTTAGCATTTAAGGAACAGATCAGTTTGACCTACACCTCATACATCAAAATGAATGGATGAAATAATTAGATATAGAAAATAAAATCAGGAAGGTAAAACAGAATCCAATCCTACATCAAAGCCCTGGGAAAGTTCCATGGAGAGAATTTTCTGAGACAATCTGTGACAGGAGAAATCACATGGGAAAGATTTGAGCCACAAAAAGAATGTTAAATTGCTCTAGATGACGGTTGTGACCAAAGATTTAAAAACAAACAGATGGGGGAAATGTTCATGGTAAATCTGATAAAGGGTTAAAAATTCTAGTATATGTACAGTCCATGAAAAGGAACAAAAAAAGTACCGAGATAACCTCCCAAAAGTAAACTGCACAAGTGGCATGAACTGGCATTTCCCAACAGAAGAAATAAGGAAAGTGGATATAAAAATGTATTAAAATGAGAAACCTTTAAAAATATTAAATTAATAAAAATCAAGGTTGTATCAAATGCCAGTGACAGTGGTGAAATTAGAACTGTCATATTTCACTGGCATCATTATAAATTGGTACAAACCAACTGGAAAACAATTTTGTTGTATTTTTAAGGCCCAGGCAAGAGTCATTGCTTCTTACTTTGTTTTCCCTAGAAAACTTCCAGAAAACCAAGCAAGGAAGATCATCGAAAATACTAAAGAGAAAAATACTATATGCACTAAAAATTCCTAACATTTGAAGAATGAACATTTGTAAGCACCATAAATGTCCAATTATAGGTGAATTGTTCAATAATATGTCATACGTATGGAATGGAATGAAATATGCATCTTTAAAATTACAAGCATCAGACAAATTTGCCACATGGAAGATTTATTTGATATGAGGTACAGTGAGAATAAAACCAGGATACAGTAAGTACAAATAGAACATGTATATAAAAATGAATGTACAACTCTACTGTACACTTAAAAATGACTAAGATGGTAAATTTTATGTTGTGTGTTTTATACCACAACAAGAAAGCATATGTATATGAGAATAAAATTAGAAGATAATATATATAAAAAATCCTAGCTTTTCTGTGGTGGTGGAGAAATTATAAATCATTACTTTTACTTATCCTTTTTAACTTTTTGAAAAATATTTTATTGTGCTAACATCTAAAAATATTTTGTATTTACAAGCAATAATGTCTTCCTGGCACTAAGTTCATTGTCATACCAGAATGCCAACACCTCACTGACCAAGTGGGATGCTCTAATTACAGCCTCTTTTTTCACTTTCCTGTAACATTTTCTGATTCATTTTATTCTAAGTCAGAAGGGGGAAGAAAAATGAAAGGAGATAAACAAGAACAAACATTTCAAATGTGTTTTTTTTTTATTTGTATTTTTTCCTTAGAACTTGGAAGAGAAATTATATTACATGATTTGGCACTTTCCTATTACTACCACGATAACCCTGGATTATATCTTTGGAGACAGGAAGGGGTGCAGGAGGTCAGTGATCAAATCCTCTGGTGATTCACTTAACCAGAAGATGGTTCTTCGTAAACACCACTTGCTCAGATGCTAGAAAACCCTGTCACTCTGTCACCTTTGCTCTCCCCTTTTTAGGGAAACTGGCCTTCCCGTAAGTGCATTTTCACTGATCTTTCTCAGAAGGAGATCCTGTGGGCTTCCGGTGGGGCTAGAAAAAGGAAAGTTTAAGGCAAAGGCCCCAGCGTTGACCGGAAATCAGTCATGTGTCAGGCACTGTCGTAGGCACTGGGGCACAACAGTGAACAGAACAAAGACCCGCTTCTCCTGGAGCTCATGTTCTGGAGGAGGGAGACAGACAACCACAACGCATAGTATTTATTTATTCTTATATATTTTTATTGATTTCAGAGAGGAAGGGAGACGGGGAGAGAGATAGAAACATCAAGGATGAGACAGAATCATTGATCGGCTGCCTCCAGCACACCCCACACTGGGGATCGAGCCTGCAACCCAGTCATATGTCCTGATTGGGAATCCAACCATGACCTCCTGGTTCATAAGTTGACGCTTAACCACTGAACCACGCAGGCCGGGCACAACGCATAGTATTTACATAGTGATGTGCTCTATGGGGAAATATGAAGCAGGGGCGGGAAATAGGGAATAGTGAGGGATGGTCAAGCCAGGTTTCCTGAAGGAGGCAAGGGGGAGTCCTGAGAATATCTGGGAGGAGTGGTCCAGGATGCAAAACGGTCAACGCAAGACCCCCTGGGGAGCGAGCCTGGCCACTCCAGAAAGCTCAGGAGGCTGGAGTGGAGTGAGGAAGGGCTGGATACCAAGAGGTGATGTCAGGAAGGCAAAGAGCCAGGTCATGCAGGGCCATTGGGACTGTTGACTTTTACTCGAAGTGACATTGGAAAACATTGCAGGCTTTTAAGCAGAACTGTGACATGATCTGACTTAAGCGTTTATGGGATCACTTTGGACCCTGTGTGAAGAATAGAAAAGGGCAAAGCTGAGAGCCCTGGAAGCTGGGTCAGATTTTCCAGGAAGTCAAACAGCAAAAGCTGTAAGGCCCCTCACGTATAGCCCCCTAGCAATGCGGTCGCATCATGAAAGACTAGAATAAAATTTGCAAAAATGGGATATTTTAACCACAAATGGTTAAGACCACGGTCTCTTTTTATCCCAACTTCCCCTTAGTCCCTTCATGTCTGGTAGTGCTGAAGTAGCTATGGGCATTTGGGGGACCTTGGGAAGGAAGATTAATCAGAGATATCTATAATAATAAAAGTGTAATATGCTAATTAGAGCGACGTCCATAGCAATCATTGTACCCTTATATGTCTGTACTTGTCTGGTTGTGGCCTTAGGTTTAATTCCTAGTAGTGGAATTTCTATTCAAAAGGAATATACATATTTTCAAGGTATTTGACACATATTGCAAAATGGCCTTTCAATGAATAGTCCTGCTAGCAGAGTATGGAAATCCTACTAGCGAATTAGGGAACACAATTAGGATTACAATTTTAGGACTACAATTCGGGGTCAGAAGGATTGAACTTGTTTCTTGGGTCATTGGATTCCTGATAAAGATGGGGGAAGGGGAGAAAGAAAAGAGGAACAGATAAATATAAGATGAGGACCTGCCTAAAACAACATGTCAAGGGTTGTTTTTAGCAACTGCCCTTCTAGAAACATCTACTCCCTTAAGCTGTCTCCCTGGTGCCCAGGATTCCCCAAGGAATGGACAACCCAAGAGCGCTGGGCTCTGCAGCTTCTTCAAAACACATCACATTCCTCCATCCAAACTTGCCACTCGTCAGCCTTTCTCTCCCTCGGCTCTCACAGGAAAGATAAAGACCGTGCGTTAAACTGGGTGTCCATGTTACCTCTATTAAAGGTATTTGCATTTTAAAAGGAAAAAGTATTAATGATGCATTTACACAAAAGACAAATTACACAAACTTATTACAGATAAATGGAGTGATCATCACTCCCAATTCTGGTCATTAGTTTGGTGTGTGTCTATCCAGTTTTGATCTATATTAGTGGCCGAGCCTTCATCTACACATCTGTCTCCCCCCGCTAGATTAGAAACCCCATGAGGGCAAAGTCAATGTCTTATTCATCACTTTGTCTCCATTCCCCAACCCAGCGTCTCATGGTAGGAATAACCAGCACTAGATATGAGGGCAGTGAAGCGCGGAGCCCTTAAGGAACTTGCCCAGGTTACCCAGAAAAATGGCAGAGTTAGCATTCAAACTCAGGCAGAGCATGCACTTACTAAAGGTTTAAAAGATAAATATATAGTGAACATTCACGCTGGGACCAGTGACATTTGGATAGAAGAGTTACACCCTAAGAAGGTCCAGCACATGCCATCAAAGCAGAAGTGAGTGCACTTCATGACTTATAGAAGAATCCAGGTAGCATACTGAACACACACACACACACACAAATAGGTAATTCATTTTTATTTTTCCCCCTTCAATTTTGTTTTCTTTGGAAAGACATCTAGTACAGTAACAGTGTTTTAACTATTTGTGCAATGCTAGTATCTAGTGCAGCTCTAAACTGTGGTATGCCATGGGAATTGTAATAGCCTAGTATCCGAAGCGATTGCTCATTATTCTCTTTAAAACAAGAAATAAGACATTTGTCATTTGTGACTCACTTTAAAAATCATTTCACTCATCTCCTATTGGATTTACCACCACTTACAACTACTTTGTAATTTCCTTGGAGGATTCTCCAACTTCTTGTTGTGCCTGGCACAGGGCTGGGCTCACAACACTGGTCACACATCTGCTGAGTGAATTAACTGCAAATGACTTACACTGGTGTGGCTATGGAGCTCCTTAGAACAGTGGTTCTCAACCTTCTGGCCCTTTAAATACAGTTCCTCATGTGGTGACCCCCCAACCATAAAATTATTTTCGTTGCTACTTCATAACTGTAATGTTGCTACTGTTATGAATCAAATGTAAATATCTGATATGCAGGATGGTCTTAGGTGACCCCTGTGAAAGGGTCATTTGACCGCCAAAGGGGTCACGGCCCACAGGTTGAGAACCGCTGCCTTAGAAGGAGCACAGCAGCTTTGGTATTCCCCCAGGAACTCCTTTCGTATTCCTTCAAGAAATCTCTTCAACTGCCTGTGCTCTTGGCTTGTTTGGGGCAGAAAGAGTCTTAGATTTGAGTGAGAAGGTGACCTAAAATGTGCTCATCAGACCTGAGGTACACAAAATTAGATTAACCTTTATTCTCAGTTCCTTAGTCATTGGTTCATAAATGGACTTCCTTTAATTATTTATTACTTATTCACTCATTAGTAATGTAACAAACATCTCTAAACCCACCCCCTAACCCAAGAACCAGAACATGGACAAACCCTTTCATTTACTTGCATGCTCCTCCCTATTCCAGCCACCTCCTCCCCATCTTAAATGTTGTGTTTATCATTTTGTTGCCTTTTTTCCAATTTTTTTTTTCAATTACAGTTGACATTCAACATTATCTTAGTTTCAGGTGTTGTTGCTTTTTTTTTATTGCACTTTTTTATTGTAGATATTTGTAGATTCACATTGCAATGAGAGCCTCTCTGCCCTTTACCCAGTTTCCCCCCGAGGTCAATATCTTGCAAAACTTATAATTCAGTATCACAACCAGATACTGACATTGATACAGTCAAAAGACAGAACATTCCCATCACCACAAGGATCACTCTGTTGCCAGTAAGTACCTTTTGTAGTCACAACCATGTTCTCCTGTGCTTGGCCCGCCCACTCCTTAATCCCTGACACTACTATTCTGTTCTCCATTTCTATTCTTCTGTCATTTCAAGAATGTCGTATCAATGTAGTCAGTCATGCAGTACATAATCTCCTGAGATTGACTTTTTTCTTTCAATCAGCATAATTCTCTGGAAGTTCATCCAGGTCGTTGCTGTGTTGATAGCTCATTTTTGTTGTTGCTGCTCAGTAGTATTCCATGGTGTGGAGGTACCACAGTTGGTTTAACCGTTTACCCACTGACAGGCATCCGGGTTGTTTCCAGTTCTTGGCTATTATGAATAAAACTGCTATAAACATTCGTGTGAACACAAGTCTTCATTTCTCTGGGGAAATTCCCAAAAGTGCAGTTGCTGGGTCATATAGCAGTTGAATGTTTAGTTTTTTTTTTAAAAAAATTACCAAAGTGTTTTTCCAGAGTGGCTGAGCCATTTTAAATTCTCAGTGTGTGAGTGATACCGTGTTGTGGCATGCTCTTCAGCATTTGGTTTTGTCCCTATATTTCATTGGAGCCATTCTGATAGGTGTGTAATGATATCTCATTGTGGTTTGAATTTGGGTTCCCCTAATGGCTAATGATGTCGAACATCTTTTCATGTGTTTGTCACTTGTATATGCTCTTCAGTGAAATGTCTTTATGTCTTGTTTATTTTATAATTTTTTGCTATCCTGTTGCTGAGTGTTGTATAGCTACACATGCAAAAAGACTGTCAAACTACAGCAGGAAGGCTGGGATATCTCATTGTGGTTTGAATTTGGGTTCCCCTAATGGCTAATGATGTCGAACATCTTTTCATGTGTTTGTCACTTGTATATGCTCTTCAGTGAAATGTCTTTATGTCTTGTTTATTTTATAATTTTTTGCTATCCTGTTGCTGAGTGTTGTATAGCTACACATGCAAAAAGACTGTCAAACTACAGCAGGAAGGCTGGGGAGGGTTGGCGGGGGGCGCGCGGGGTAAGAGATCAACCGAAGGACATATGTATGCATGCATATAAGCTCCCAGCTCCCTTCCCCTACTCCTCATCTCTGGATCTATTTTTGTTCATCAGTTTATGTTGATCATTATTTCCCACATATGAGTGAGATCATGTGATATTTATCTTTCTCCAATTGGCTTATTTTGCTTAGCATAATGTCGGTGTCCATGTGTTCATTTGATTTTTGTAGGCTTATTATTTGCTGAACTCACATATTAGTTTTAGGAATTTTTGGTAGATTCTTTGGGATTTCCTATATGGACAATCATGTCATCTGCAAATAAGAACAGTTTCATGTGGTCCTTTCTGATCTGTATAGTTTTTATTTTCTGTCACTGAAGAATTTCCAGCACTATATTGAATAAGAGCTGTGAGAACAAACCTTCTTGCCTTGTGTTTTGAGGGGAAATATTCAGTCTTTCATAATTAAATATAATGTTAACTGTAGTGTGTGTGTGTGTGTGTGGGTGTGTGTGTGTGGGTGTGTGTGTAGATGCTTTTTATCAAATTGAGGAAGTTCCCCCTTTATTCCTATTTTTCTGGGAGTTTTTAACCATGAATCATTATTGAATTTTGTCAAATACATTTTCTACATCAATTGATATGATAGTGTGATTTTTCTTTTTTTAGTCTATTAATGTGGTGGGTTATGTTGATTGATTTTCTATTATTAAACCTATCTTTTATCCTTGGAATAAAATCTATTTGGTCATGATGTACAATTCTTTTTATATATTGTTGGGTTCTATTTGCTAATACTTTGTTAGGGTTTTTTTTCTATAAAGGATATTGCTCTGTATTTTTCTTTTATACTGAATTGTCTGGTTGTGGTATCAGTGTAATACTAGCTTCATAAAATGAAATGGGAAATGTCTGCTGTTCTGTTTTCTGGAAAAGACCACATAGAACTGGAGTAATTTTGCTTTACACATTTAGAATTATTCAGTGAAATCATCTGGATCTGGATATTTCTTTTTCGGGAATTTTAAAATTATGAAGTAAGCCCTAGCTAGTTTGGCTCAGTGGATAGAGCATCGGCCTGGGGACTGAAGGGTCCCAGGTTCGATTCTTGTCAAGGGCACATGCCGGGGTTGTGGGCTCGGACCCCAGTAGAGGGCACGTAGGAGGTAGCTGATTGGTGATTCTCATCACTGATGTTTCAATCTCTCCCTCTCCCTTCCTCTCTGAAATCAGTAAACATATATTTTTAAGAAAAGCAACAAATATCCTTTAAAAAATCATGAAGTAAATTCCTTTAACAGTTATAAGGCTATTAAAATTATCTGTTTCATATTGGATGAGTTGTGGAAGTTCATGCTTTTCAAAAAATTGGTCCACTTTGTCTAGTTGTCAGATCTGTGCTTGTACAGTTGCTCGTGGCATTCCTTTATCATGCTTTTGATGTCTGAAGTTTCTCTAGTTATATTCCTGATGTATGTCATCTGTGTCTTCTCTCTTTTTTTCTTGGTCAGTCTTGCTGGAAATTTGTCAATTTTGTTGATCTCAAAGACTCAGCTCTTTGTTTCAGTGGTTTTCTGTATTTTTTTCCATTTTATTAATATTTATTGCCCTACCTGGTTTGGCTCAGTGGATGGAGCATCAGCCTACAGACTGAAGGGTCCTGGGTTCGATTTCGGTCAAGGGCACATGCCCAGGTTATGGGCTCAATCCCCAGTAGGGAGCATGTAGGAGGCAGCCGATCCATGATACTCTCTCATCATTGGTGTTTCTATCTCTCTCTTCCTCTCCCTTCCTCTCTGAAATCAATAAAAATATTTTTTTAAAAAATATTTATTATTCCCCTTTTCTCCTTGCTTTGGCTCTTTTCTAACTTCATGAGATCTTTTCACTTCCATTCAATTCAAGGCATTTTTTTTCACCCCCTTGAAATTTCCTATTTGACTCATGGATTATTTAGAAGACTGTTTAGTCCAAGTGTTTGAAGATTTTCCTATCATTGATTTCTAGTTTGATTTCAATGTTGTCAGAGAATATACTCTGCATAATTCTAATTCTTTTTAATTTGTTGAAGTTTGTTTTATGGCCCAGGATATATCTATATTGCTAAGCGTTTCATGGGCACTTGAAATGAATGCGTATTCTGCTGTGGTTGGGTGGAGTGTCCTGTAAATATCTATCCGGCCATATTGGTGGATGGTGTTGTTGAGTTTTACAGCCTTGCTGATTTTTGTCTACTGGTTTCATCAACTGTTGTCGGATATCTTAATTTTTGCCTGTCGGGTAAGTGGAAAATTTACTTATTGTGGTCTTGAGTTGCATTTCCCTGAGTTCTAGTAAGACTGAGAATCAAATTAAATATTCTCCTTCCTCCTTAATTACACTTTTAAAAACATGTCGTTGAGACTTTACCAATTATTCAAACCTATTGCTTTTTTCTCTTTGTTTTTTTGTTTTGTTTTGTTTTGTTTTGTTTTTGACATATGTGGTGACTCCTGCTGATGCATCTGAATATAGAGGCCAAGACTATGTCTGCATAATTCTCCTGGTGCATCTCCACCTGGCACATTGCCACAGCAATTAGATACATACTTCGGTCAAAAACCTCCCATGACTCTTCGTTAATACAGTCCAAACCTTAGCCTGCCATTTATTTATTTATTTATTTATTTATTTATTTTATTGATTTCTTACAGAGAGGAAGGGAGAGGGATAGAGAGTTAGAAACAGCCTCCCGCACACTCCCCATTGGCTATGCGCCTGCAACCAAGGTACATGCCCCTGACCGGAACCGAACCCGGGCCCCTTGAGTCCCCAGGCCGTCGCTCTATCCACTGAGCCAAACCAGTCAGGGCTTAGCCTGCCATTTAAAGCCCGTAGGATGCACTTCTGACTTAACTAATCCAGCTATGTCATCCCCTAGCTAAGTTGGTCCCTGCCTCCACACTTGTGCACATACCATTCCCTCTGTGCAGAATGTTCTTTGTCAACCAAAATTCTACTAATGCGTTAAATGTGCTCACATGCTCCCTCTATGGAGACTTCCTTGATCATTCCAACTGGAAGTGCCTCTTTCCATTGTCCTCTAACATCTGTTATATGATCTGCATGGCTTGGGTACTTAAGACACACATCTGGGAAACTACTAGCTGGCCTGAGGTCAGTAATTCAGACCAGGACTGCTTCTTGGCTTGTAGGCAAAGTGCCTCTCCTTCACTCATAGAGTGAACATTATTACAATTCCATCTCAAATAACCAACTTCACCAAAGGTGGCATATTAGGCAAAACCCAATTTGTTGAGCAAAAATACCACCCATGCAATAAATTTAGAAGAATGAATTACTTAGAATGTTGGTAGACTCATGCTTAGAGTGATTTCTATATACATGTCAACTGATTGTGGAAAATGAACTCTTCTCTTAATAGTAAAACTACCAAAAAAATGTTATTTTAAAATGGTGAGTGGAAGTGGGCAATACTCCTCTGAGTTTTGAATTTTGCTTCTTCAAGCTAGGTAATAGTTTCAATAGGCTGTATAATTAAAAAAGCTTTACAAAAAAACAAGTCTAGATAATGCCCTATGTTATTTTTAAAGTAAGAGATTCCAGGCAAATTTCACACAACCTATCTATATAAAAGTAGCTATGAATTTTTATGTCTCATATGAATACAATTTCATATACCAGGCAATTCTAGTCTTCATAAAAAAAAAAAAAACTGAAGGGGGACCTAGCGAGTTTGGCTCAGTGGATAGAGCATCAGCCTGAGGACCAAAGGGTCCCAGGTTCAATTCCAGTCAAGGGCATATACCTTGGTTGCAGGCTCCTCCCCAGCCCAGGGGCCCAGGTCAGGGCTCCTGCAGGAGGCAACCAATTGATGTGTTTCTCCCTCATTGATGTTTCTCTCTGTCTTTCCCTCTCTCTTCCATTCTCTCTAAAAATCAGTGGAAAAATATTCTCAGGTGAGGATTAACAAAAACAAACAAACAAAAAAATAAATAAAGGTGATTAAATGTTTTTTTTAAAAAAACTGAAGGGGTATCAGTGATGATGGAAGGAGACTTGACTTGGGGTGGTGGACACGCAATAGAGTGTACAGATGATGTATGATGGAATTGTGCACCTGAAACCTGTATAATTTTGTTAATCAGAGTCACCCCAATAAATTCAATAAAAAGGAAAAAATCAGTCACCCCAATAAATTCAATAAAAAGTAAAAAAATCAAACTACAGAAGACTAAAAAAATTTTTAAAAATAAAGATTCTCATCTAATTATAAAATGAAACATTTATTATAGAAAAATTCAAAATAACAATTGACAATAATAAACTATTATATTTAATTAATAGTTACAATAAATAAATTAGTATTAACATTTTTATTTCCTTCACCCAGCAACACCTGCTGATACTATGGAAGAACCCCTGAGAGATCGTTCTAGATCTCTTTGGGTTCATGTTTAGGCAAGACTATTCGTGCTAGATTTTTTTTTTTAATGAGGAGGCTGTACCACCACCACCACCCCTCCCCACTGGGTGACCCGGGACTTAAAACTGCTGATGGTCAGCAGCTCTTCAGTTTATTTTCAGTTCCACATGCCTTCTTCAAACCCATTTCCCAGCAGAGGCAGAGAGGTATTGGCCCAAACGCTTCCACAGAACTCCACCACTGCACCTAAAACCTGCTCTTCTCTGGTGTGAATCAACCAGCTGTTCTCTCCTTGGCATTTGAGTCTCATTTTCCAGTTATTTTATCACTTGGAGGTATTCCCTGGGACCTTCTAAGAGGCTGAGAGCAAGGCATATTTTTCCGTAACAACCAGCCCACTTGGTCATTTGGCATTCTCATTCCTGATAGCGGGAGGCGGGTCAGATGGCTCTGGGGCTTCCTTCCACTTGTGACTTTATGTGCCTCTTCGTTGGGTCTGGATACGATTCTGCACAATAAGCTTTCCTGGCTGTGTGACTCAGGAGTGTGGTTCCTAATGAAAGCCACGAACGGTAAAGGGAGTTCCAGGAATTTGCTAGTTACTCATTGGTGGTGGGTCAAGCAGGGAAAATACAGGCCCCTACCCACTTCCTAGTCACCTCTCCCACGTGCATTGCAAAGGGGATGGTTGCAAAGAACGGTCTGAGCGACCGCACATTGCCCCCTTGTAATGTGCTCCTTGGCAGGGGAATGCTCTGGGGATTATGTTTCGGGGAGCTCTGGCTTCATAGGGGCTGCTTCCCTCAGCGAAGAATGGGGCTCTAGGTAGTTGGGGGCTCGCCCAGGTTGCCTCCTCCTGGTTTCCTTGTGTCTTTTCAAGGCAGCCGCTTTTAAACGTGGTGTTGGAGCTGTGCATCGCTGCAGCCTGGTACCCGGGAACCTGAGAGATGCAGCCACGTTGGTCCTGTCCTCCCAGCTGAACCCTCTAGAAGTAGCTGGGAAGCAGAGTGGGCGGGAGCCTGAGCGCACTGTCACGCCACTGCTCAGGCTCCGTACATGGCCAGCTTCGGCAGAAGCAAGCGTTCAGGCCCTGGCGAGCTTTTGCAGAAAGTGCCTGGGCTATTGTCAAACACCTTCCCAAATTGGCCCTCCATGCTTTGCAAACATTCACCACCCCTTTCATTCATCTTACTCTTGTGTCGTGGATTTTTTTCTTTTCTTAAGGTCATATCTCTTCTCCCATCATTCAAAGGGTGCCTGAAACCACCTCTTCCTGGAAATCTCCCCTGACTAGAACAAAGAAACCCTCTGCCCTCCTTCCACTCTAACCACTCTCCAAGAACTTCCCCTTTGTTTCCGCAGAATGTAAATGCTGCAATTTATTTATTGTTGAATGTGTTTTAAACAGATTCTCAGGAAGGACCTAACAATAGGTGATCACGCCTTCCGAGAAGTCCCATGGTGTCTCACGGATGTGCAAATGACCGCAACACAGAGCAGCCAACAAGTGCTGCTGCTATCCATGTGGCTCTGCAGATGGTTGCTCAGAACCTGAATTTCCACATTTCCAGTGGTGCTGCTTATATGTGCAGCATTAGCCAGACGCTTCAGTAGTAGTTAGCAACAGGTATTTACTGAGAACCTACTACAAGCTAAGCATTGTTAGATATGGGGGATGTAGTGCCCATTGAAATAAATATAAAATTTCAGAGAGGAAGAGATACATAAAAACATCAGTGATGAGGGAGAATCATCGATTGGCTGCCTCCTGCATGCCCCACACTGGGGATCAAGCCCATAACCTGACATGTACCCCGACTAGGAATTGAACCGTGACCTCCTGGTTCATGGGAGGTCAACCACCAAGCAACTCCAGCCAGGCCCATTGAAAGTTTTTAAGACTATTTTGGTGGCCCATCAATTTGATGGCCCTAAATCCTAAAGGAACCATGCTCTCTGTCAGCATTCACACCCTTGTATAGCCCCCAGTTCCACCATTTTTAAAATTGAATTTATTGGGGTGACATTGGTTATACAGGTTTCAGGTATACAACTTAACAAAACATCACCTGCAGTGTGCCGTGATTCATAGGTCGATGCTTAACCGCTGAGCCACACTGGCCGGGCGTACCACATCTTTTTTGTCCACTTATCTACTGTTTCACGATTGTGGCTATTATAAATAACACAGCTAACATAGGGTGCAAATATTCTTTTGAATTAGTGTTTCAGATTTTTGGGGGATACAGTCCCAGAAGTGGGTTCACTGTCAAAAGGCATTTTTTAATTTTTTGAGTTTTCCACAGTGGCTGCACCAGTATGCATTCCCAACAGTATGTGAGGGTTCCCTTTACTCCACATCCTCATCCACACTTATTTGTCCATTTATTGATGGTAGTCATTCAGATAGGAGTAGGGTGATATCTCATTGTGGTTTTAATCTGAATCTCTCAGATGATTAGTGACACTGAGCATTTTTTCACGTCTATTGGCCATCCATATGTCCTCTTTGGAGACGTGCCTACTAACATCCTTTGCCCAGTTTTTAATTGGGTTGTCTTCTTAGTGTTGAGTTGTATAAGTTCTTTATATATTTTGGAAATTTACTTATCAGATGTATCATTAGCAAGTATGTTCTCCCATTCAGAGGGTTCCTTTTTCATTTTTTTAATGAGCTGGCCTGTGACTTGCTTTAATTAATCGAAGATAGAAGTGATGTGCCAGTTCCAAGCAAAAGCCCAAAAAGATCTGCAAGTTTTCTGCTTTTGTGGTTTGGGCGGCCCTGAGCTACTATTTATGGAATGATCTGTTACACAAAAATTGGTACCTCAACAAACAAACAAACAAACTATAATTCCTGAAAGCAGAAGAGTGTATGATCTTCCAAAGTGGCTTCACAATACTTGATAAACCAAATACTTAAAAATTTAATAATCAAGCAGAGCCACGGTACCAACAGACCTTTTGAAAAACCAGTTCATACCAAGTTCTTGGTTTAAAACAATAACCAAGTGGTTATTTGCTCACAGTTCTGTGATCTGAGCTGGGCTCAGCTAGTGGTTATTCTGCTGGTCTTGCTGCTGGTTGGCAGGAGGCTGGGTCCAGCTGGGACTTGGGATGGCTAAACTTCTCTCTCTTCCCTGTCGTCTCAGGGCCTCTCCCTTTCGAAGTGGCCTCTCTCCATGATTTCTCCAGGTGAGCAGCTGGACTTCTTACTTGGTAACTGTAGGTATAACGGTGAGGACATCCAGCACACACGGCAAAGGGCCTTTACTGTGCAGCATAGGGAGAAACTGGAGGCGGGGTTGGAATCACACGCCCTCACCCGATTGTGTACAGTCTGCAGACCCTTGGGAAGGTGTCCGGGTGTGTACGCTCTTGGCATGTTCCTGGCACGTAGGAAGTACTCAACACATGGTAATTATTAGTATTTTATTACTGTTACCTTCAGCAAATAAATTAATGATTGAATTCAAACATTTATAGGAAGAAATTTTGTGTAATTCTGGGGCTATAGTAAATTTTTTATATGCTTGTTTTAAAGAATATACTGCCTTAAACAATTCTATAATTCATACAATTAATGGCCTTTTACCCAATGTTGCTGCAATGTTACAGTTGTTGGCTTTACTTAATCTCTTCCTTTGGGTAATCTTTTATCTTGAATAAGAGTAGAATAAATTGTGACCTCATGTAGCTAGAACAAATCTTAGATAGTGAGTTTGCTTTAGATATTTTTTTCAAATCACATTTATAGGGAGATATGAAATATAAGTTTTTTGGGGGGGAGAAACACACATGGTTTCTAAGAATTCTGAGGCTCTAATGCAGCGGTTCTCAACCTGTGGTCACCAACAATGAAAATACATCCTGCATATCAGATATTTACATTACGATTCGTAACAGTAGCAAAATTACAGTTATGAAAAGCAACAAAAATAATTTTATGGTTGGGGGTCACCACAACATGAGGAACTGTATTAAAGGTTCGCGGCATTAGGAAGGTTGAGAACCACTGCATGTGGTATCTTATCTAGTGAAGGGAACCACAGGCTTATCTGCATGTCGCATACACCGTTTGCTGACCTCTCCATAGTGTAATACCTTCACAGGCAACATGGGGGTGAACTTGATCATGGTCCCTTTGTTGACACATCTCAGCTCTTCCTCCTGTTTTTTCTCTCTGACTTAGATAACAGCAGGGAGAAGGGGAGATGGGCAGAGTACCCCCAGCAAAGTAAGTCTGGTTTTTTTGGGGGGGCAAGTCTGGGAGTGCTGGGGGTTAGGGGTGGGGTCACACAGTCCATCACCCAGGCAGAGAGAGTGCAACACTTACTTATGTTTTTGAACTTTTGTCCCCTGTGAGTGTGAGACAAATGAGGATTCATTTTAG
This sequence comes from Myotis davidii, assembly GCF_000327345.1. NCBI lineage: Eukaryota > Metazoa > Chordata > Mammalia > Chiroptera > Vespertilionidae > Myotis > Myotis davidii. The sequence goes on from NW_006297152.1 coordinate 240,989, forward strand.
TTAGGAGTATTTCTCATCTGTCAAATCTGAAAATCTCCTTTAAAAGAAGAATTGGGTTGGGGCTTATACCAAAGAGAAAATGCAAGTAAGTATTAAGATTTGCCAGTAAATTACAGGAATTTCTTAGTGTTCCATTAGTTTCTAAAACCAGGCAAAACAATTTCTTGCAAACAGCTAATTCCACAGAAGTCTGAAAACCCATGAGTTTCACTCTCATCTTCCCTTTGGGTGCCTGGAACCTCGGCAACAGTATGGATTCCCCCTACCCCGCCCTCTCCAGTCCTGGGCCTTTCCCTCCGCCCCCTCACTGTCACACACTGGATTCCCAGCTGCCACTGATGTCTCTTGTGACCAATGGCCGATGCTGGTGGGCAGGGTGTATGCTTTGGTTCAAGAATATCCATATACCTTAGCACACTATTCCAATTCATTATCTGTAGAACCAAAGGTATGATTATAAAAAATGATTTAAAAATATTGTTTGGAATGTGACTGGGAAGATCACAAGCTCTGAAGCTGAGATATGTGGGACGACCTGGAGCAGAGGTACCCTACAAGTTGGCCACATGTCATTATTCTGTCACTGCCATCCCCTAACTTCTTTTTCTCCTTTTTTTTTTCTTTAGTCATCCCCTAATTTCTACACACCCACAGGAGCAGAGCTGGGTCGCTATGGCATACTAGACATCAGAGAGAATTCATACCTACTCTTACTTGAACCTTTTTCCCCTATCAAAAAAAAAAAATCTAATAGGGAAGGAAATAAAGCCAGATGTGTAGGTCACAGCGTCCCCTCTTATTTTCCTACTTGGTCTTCTAGTGGTGATGCTCAACTGTAAAACGACTTGAAAAAAAAGGAGCTTCAAAAGTAGAGACCCAGGCATGAGGGGGCTCTTATCTGGGAAAGAGCCACTGCACCAGCTGGTGCTCCAAAGGGCAGAGGTGGGGGGGGGGCGGTGCTGAGGGGCTGTTGGGGTGACTCAGGCAGCTAGGACTCTGAAGCGGTCACCACGGGCTGCTTCGTGGAAGAACTAAACCTCAGAAGAGTTTGAAGGAATGAGAATGAAACGCTCAAGTCTCAGATACTAGGGACTAGTGAAGAGGGGCATGCTCCATCAAGGTGACATGAGAAACGGACAGAGAACTCCAGTGCCATCATGGCGGAGGAAGTGGCCACAGAGCCACACACGTGGGCAGCAAGGAAAGCCCTGAAATCCACTTGAGCCCAAGGGCATGGGAGCCATTCTCTGAATGGGGCTAGTTGAGGTGATGCTAGGTGGCCTGACCCTTCACAGGCATAGACATGAGCTGCAGCAGGGGACCCCGAGGAGCCAGGTCTCCCCTGGCTCCCCCAGGCCACCCAGAAGTCAAGGGAATGCAGCCAAAGGAAGGAGGGCCAGAGGCAGATATATCTCTAGCATCACGGAGTCACTCTGAGGGGTGTGAATGCCACCCTCTTCTCTGATCAGGCAGGGATCTGGGGACTAGGCTTCAAGCTCTAATAGCCAGAAAATGAGAATTCTAATTCAGACAGTTTTCCTAGTGATTTGCCCTCAGTCCTTTAAACCCCGCCTCCACCCCCATCCTCTACAAAAGTAAGCCCATCTTCTAAGCAGAATTAATAATGAATATAGCCCAGCCAGCGTAGCTCAGTGGTTGAGTGTCAACCTATGAACCTGGAGGGTCACAGTTCAATTCCCGGTCAGGGAACATGCCTGGGTTGCAGGCTTCATTCCCAGTGCAAGGAGTGCAGGAGGCAGCTGATCAATGATTCTCTCTCATCATTGTTTCTATCTCTCTCTCCCTCTCCCTTCCTCTCTGAAATCAATAAAAATGTATTTTAAAAAATCATGAATATGAATGCCACAAGTCATTTATGCCTGAGATTGTGACTTGGGAGAAGTGATAAGTTAGAAATTTGCAATATAAAATCATTCATTCATTCAACTAATATTAGCAAAGGGCCCACAGCGTACAAGCAACGTAGAGATACAGCAATGAACACAAGAGGGCTCTTCAACCCTGAAGCTTCAAATAAATAAAATATTGATTTCCCCAAGTCCTTTCATATAAAATCCCCACAAACCCTTCAGTGGTTTGCCAACCTTTCGGACCTCATGGACCACAAGTTGGCGGCCACTGCTTTAGAAATATTTTTTTCCTTCATTTTTGTACACAGAGGCTTGATCATAGAATCTATTTGCAAAACAAATAGTTGGAGGGTAGGGGGAAGAGTAGGGGAAGAACTCCAAAGAAACCCAAACTAAACGTCTCAGCTAAAAACAGGGACTACAAGTCTAATCTGAAATATACTGAGATAATGGAACTGATACCCTGCAGCAGCCTCTGACATATAATTTATGTCTTAATTCTCAATGATACGAAGATAGTGTCAAAAACAACTTATATTCACTTGTATTTGTGTTAGTTTTAAAATCATTAAAAAATCAAGTTTATTTTTATGCAAGTATTTTATGCACATGTATAAGGCTTATGTCAACCACAAAAAGTCAGTTCCTTTGCCTACTTCCCTTCCCTAGATTCATTCACAAAGTTAACTACTTTCCACTCTCTTAGCTGTTTTTCCTCTAACCAGAGTAATATCCAAAGTGTGCTATCTCTTGATTCAGCTATTTTAGAGATTAGGCACTGATGTCCCATTGTGATAAACATTTCATTCCCAAACATTCCCATTTCATTGCTGATATTCAGGCGGTCACACATTATCAGAGCAAAATTAACTTCTGGGCTAGTCGGGGCAGAAGCTTCCTCAGTGCCCTCTCCAGGCCGACCTGCCGCTCTAGTTCCTGTGCTGGCACACCCTGGCCTTCCCCAGGACCCAGCAGCTAAGGGGGCCCTCCAGAACTCCACCACAGTGCTTGGACCACTACCCGTTCTGACTGTCCAGGGCCTGTGCTGTATTCATCAATTCCCAATCCTCTGACCCTCCCAATATAACTGTCCCAATTTCCTACTGAATTCATATTTGGGATGTTCGTTATTATGTTTATACAAATATTGTTTACTGTGGAGTCAACCTGTAACTATGATTACATTTTTCTTGTACAGCTTTCTGCTTTTACTGTAATGAATAAATGCCTGATTTTTTTTAAAAATTCATTTCTTTGGACACCTGAATACAGACTGCTCTAACTATGGAGTGAAACTTTGGACTTGCTGAGGGACTTCAAGTTTCAGCTGTCTATCTGGGGGTTTTAAAACAGAACAAACTTGCCCTCGCTGGTGTTTCTAAGTGGTTAGAGCATCAGGCTGTGCACCGAAGGTTCTCGGGTTCGATTCTCAGCCAAGAGCACATACCTGGGTTGTAGGTTTTATCTTAGCCCTCGTCAGGGCGCGTGTGGGAAGTAACCAATCGATGTCTCTCTCTCACATTGATGTTTCTCTTCTTTCTTTTTTTTTTCTTCTTTCTCTTTCTCTCTCCCTTCCTCCCCCTGCTCCCTTCCACTCTCTCTCTCTAAAAAAAAAAAAAAAAAAAAAAATCAATGGAAAAAATATCTTCAGGTGAGAATTAACAAAAAAATTAAAATACAATAGAACAAAATTTTTTTAATTATAAAAATTTCCAGATACAAGAATATATCTATCACACAGACACAATGTTATCAAGATTTTTACCACATTTGCTTAAGCTATTCCTTTTCCTTTTGCTGACATATTTCAGAGCAAGTTCATTAAACAATATACATCTCAATATGTATCATTTTTAAAAGAGAAATTTTCTTTTATAATCATAATGCAATTATCTAATCTAGGAGAATTAATAATTCTTTTGTTTGCAGGCTTTTGGAGTGAAATAATTCATACAGAATTATATACTATAAAAAACACTGCCTTAGAATAGCAATATTCTGTAGACTCAAACAACTTAAAAATGAAATTTAGTATGTTCTGAAATGCAAGGTACGGAGCTACCATTCAACTAAAGCTGGGTTCAAAAGTGTCTAAGACAACTCTTAAAAAAAAACACAGTATAAAGATTTTAGTCATTACACATTATTTTAATAAAAAAAACTGCTTTATACAAATATACAGATCTCAAATTGTAACATTAAAATACAGAATACCATAAAGTGGCTATGTAAGTTTTCCTAATTGAGACAGACTTTCTGTCACATTTTGACATTTATGATTATTAACACATAATAAACACAAGAAGTATAGATTTCCAACCTCATGATTAATAAATTCCTTTGCAAACGAATGAAGGTACAATCATTAAAAGGGGAAACGGTTGGCAAGTTAGATAGCCCTGCCTACATTGTGTTATGTGAGTAAAAGACACAGCAGGAGCTATAAGGAACTGTGGTTAAATATTCGAAGTAGGGGCAATATAGCTTTCTCAGACTTCTACCAATGATTATATCCTTGATATATAAACATCCTTAAAAATAAAATAGTTCAGATTACATCTATATTTATTCCACATGGCAATTTCTTAATGTATTACTCTGATGTATATTTTTGAACTGGAGTCATATACAAAGAAATAATGAGAAATCCTTAAAAAATATTATTCACAGGTCAAATTATGCTTAAAAATTAAAAGGTCTATGGAAAACAATGTGTGGGCAAGAAATATTGGGAGACATTCTTCCACAAATAGTAGCTGTCTTGTCTTAAAACACAAAATAAAAACAAAACTTCCTACAATTAAACTCACAGACCTAAATTAGCTGAACTAGAGTGACAAAGTCAAAGCTAGTCTTTCATTTGCACATTCATTTGATAAAACAAATTACGCTGAAAACAAAAAAACACCAAAAAAACAAAAACAAAAACCCTCCTTTGCAGAACTGGTGATTCCTCTCAGCACTTAAATGAAGACAACTGTTACACAGCTCTTTTTTAAAGAAAGCAGTATATCCAGGAAACTGACAGAATGTTACTCATAAAATTCCATAAAAGCTGTAAAGCAGCCAAGAGTTGATGGCATTTAAGGACAGTAAAAGATTGTACTGTTTATACTCATTGATGGGCTTTGTGCCAACATTTAAAAATATGCTTTTCATCGACTACAGACGAAACATTGAGGAAATACAATATTACATCATACCCCAGGACAGTTACTACATCTGTATAAAGAAATCACTAAAGAGTTACTTGTTATTTTAAATGAAGTTCTGTCTAGGCATCAGACTTTAATCTAAATGCCGACAGGGCCTAATTTCAACTCCCGAGATAAACAAAAATAGCTTACGTATCAAGATAAATTCTCTTTGGCCGCAATGGATACCATTTTCTCTGGGGGCAGTCTTTAGTTTGCTTTCTTTTCAGTACCACGTTAGTGGTTTTGCTGGTAGAAGTCTCTGTTGGTGTGGTTTCTATTTGTGTTATAAAGCTCTCAGGTTTAACATCTGGCTCCCTATAACAACTGGAAAAGACTTCTTGGTGGATTCTCTGGAGTTGGATAACAGGCTGCATCTTCAGAACTTGAGAAAATCCATCTCCTTGTTCAATTAATGCAGGCAAGGACTTAAAAAAGTAAACAAACAATAATACTCAAAATTAATCTCAGGTTGAAACAGAAATACACAGCTGCTGGCCTGATTGCCCCTAACCGCCTCTACCTTGGCCGCTGTCACTTTGTGGCTTTGTCCAGAAGGATGTCCGGAAGATGTCCAGTCTAATTAGCATATTACCCTTTTATTAGTGTAGAAGATATTAAGACTCCAATTTGATATGCTATATACTATAGTGGTTAACAATATAAGCTCTGAAGCCAAATAACCAGAGTTTAAATCCTGGCTGAGTTACTTATTTGGGCAATCTAATTAGCCTCTCTGTGCCTCAGTTTCTTCAGCTGTAAAATAGGGAAATAGCAGTACCTATCTCATAGGGTTATTGGAAGGATAATGAGGAAATATAATATATGTTAAGCAGTTAAATGGTACCTGATCCATGCTAAATGCTCACTAAATGTTAGCTGGCATTATTATCCAAAATCACTTGTTGGATCTAACTCTCAGAACTCAAAAATATAACCAACCTTTAAAGAAGCCAGGTATAATACTGGCACACAGTAGGTATCTAATAAATGTCACTGTTGCTTAATTAAGTCATTAATGACCTATTTTAAAAACTACTAAGAATTCCTATTACAACAGACTAAAACACATATGGCTGCTAAAAGCAAATACCTAGCTACAGATTTTGTTCATTTTATAATTTTTTAGCATATAGCTTTTACCTTCATGGCTTCACTGATCTCCTTAGCTACTGTTTCTCCTCTGCATCTCAAATTTTCCACACGAGAGGCTGCAAAGAAACCGCCAAACAGTATTTTACATTTTTAAATCTAATAACATCATAAAAGACATGCAGATGCTACCTAGATAAAAATCTGTCAGGACTATTCACCTTAGTTCAAGCTTTCTTAGGATAGTTTATAATCTATTAAAACAAGTATCCTTTTAAATTTATCTAGATACATAAGACTAAAAACATAAGAACAGTAGAGTAAAAGAAATAGTTATACACATAAGATGATAGACAACAAGAGTTGTATTATGAGTAGTCTTAACACTGTGACTCCAGAAGAAAGCATGTTTGTTCCTATATTATTTACCATTATGTTTAACATCTTCAAGCCCTATCATCACATTTAAAATAAACATGGGCTAATATTTGATATTTATACTATTCTGAATTTTATAAAAATAAAACATATTTGGACTTTAGAATTTGTATTCACGCTGCATCATACCTAAATGGAACTTCTGGAATAGATTGTGGGTAGTATATTAATTTTTCTTTTCTTACTTCTTTGATGCTTTTCTAAATCCAAATATATTTTATTTTATTTTAATCTCTGTTATAAGTGTTCATGGCTACTTCATAACAGACCTGCATATTCAGGGATAAAACCTAAAACTCCAAGAGAAACCAGAAATGTGAAAAATCATTCTATTATGAAATTGTCTACAAATTAGTTTTTAGTCACTAGAAATTTCCTTTTTATTTCCAGTGTCCTGACCGGGAATCAAACCTGAGACCCTTTGGTGCACAGGAGGACACTCTAACCAACTGAGCCACATCAGCCAGGGCAGAAATTTCATAAAGTCTAGGCAAACAAGTACATAACTACGTTAGAAGGACTATAACTTTATCAGCTTCGAGAGACTGGCAAATAAGTCAAGAAAATAATTTCTGTCATAGCTACTATTTTCCTTTTCTGACTTTCCTTAGCTCAAAAAAGTGAGAACACTTCTAGAAAAAAAGGAAATGAATAGTAAAAGCAAATGAGAGAAAGAAGGCACTCAAAGTTGAAAGCAGGCCCCGAAAGAGCAGTCACTCAAAGGTGACATGATGGGCTCAAGAAAGGGTTCTTAACCATTTTTGTTACCAGAAATTTCTTTTGAAATCCAATGAAGCCCATAGACCCCTTCTCGGAGTACTTTTTTAATGTACTGGTTTTTTAAATTGACATAATTTACAGTGAAATATATATCTTAAGTTTAGCATTCAATCACCTTTAACAAATATATACCAGGATGGACATTTCCATCACTCCAGAAAATTCTTCTGTTCCCCTTCCCCAGTCAACCTTCTCTATAGGAAGCAACCATTCATGTGATTTCTATCATTACACATTAGTTTTGCTTACTCTAGAATTTCAGAATGTTTTAAAATAAAATTTTAAAATATGATTATTTAAAAGTTCTGCCCTGATCGGTTTGGCTCAGTGGATAGAGCGTCAGCCTGCAGACTCAAGGGTCCCGGGTTCAATTCCGGTCAGGGGCATGTACCTTGGATGCGGGCGCATCCCCAATGGGGAGTGTGCAGGAGGCAGCTGATCGATGTTTCTCTCTCATCAATGTTTCTGACTCTCTATCCCTCTCCTTTCCTCTCTGTAAAAAAATCAATAAAATATATTTTTTAAAAAGTTGTATATGTAACATGTGTCCTTTTACTAATGATTTAAATAACATCATCAAGTGGCAGGTCTAATAATTACTGTAATATGAAAATAATGAGTAGAAACAATATTGTGAAGTATCTGCAACAACTGAAATTGAAAATATCTGTGGCTTCTAGTAGCAAAAAAAAGTTACAGGTATGGCTAGTATCACCACCATTTCCTGCATTCTAAATGGAAAGGAAATGTTAAATTTCAGTTTGAGGTTAGTAAAAATAGCAATGTAATTTTTTTCCTACCCAAGCCTATAGTCCCCTATATTCTAATAATTGTATTTATTGTACACATGAAGATGCAATGGGCATATTACTTGAAAATATATCTAACACACTGTTTAAAAATAAGTTTATCCTGTTTCCCAACTATGCAGACATTCCGCATTCTTGAGCAAGGTAGTTACATGTGTTTATGTGTAGGTGTAAATATAAAGTCATCAAGCTGTGCACTGTACATACACCCTAATACAGTATATACACGCATGCACATAATAACGAACAAAATCTTTTTAAATATTTACTCTAGAAAATTGTCCTAGCCGAAACCGGTTTGGCTCAGTGGATAGAGCGTCGGCCTGTAGACTGAAGGGTCCCAGGTTCGATTCCGGTCAAGGGCATGTACCTGGGTTGCGGGCACATCCCCAGTGGGAGGTGTGCAGGAGGCAGCTGGTCAATGTTTCTCGCTCATCGATGTTTCCAACTCTCTATCTCTCTCCCTTCCTCTCTGTAAAAAATCAATAAAATATATTTAAAAAAAAGAAAATTGTCCTACTTTTATGTATAGGGCAAGACAATCATATTCTTCTTCATTGTTACTGCATGATTTACAAAAGAATTTATCATCCAAGGTATCCTTAATTTTTTAAAAACACGTGCTACCTTTTAACTGTCTATAAACCCACACTGATGGACAACAACAGCTGTTCTACATCTGCTGCACAAGCAATGACAATGTAAAAAGTACCAAGAGTAGTTTGGGTTTGTGTGTAAAAAGGAGTCAGGCCCCAGGCTTAGATAATTATAAACATATGTTCACACATAAATGTCTGGTGGAATATTCTAAAGTTGTGCTGGACATATAAGACATTCAGTATTCTTATCTCCAGACTACAAAATGCCAGCTGTACCCCCCTATTACTGTGGTTAACCAAACACTTTCCAACTCCCACCTTTTCAAAATATATTTTTATTGATTTCAGAGAGGAAAGAGAGATAGCAACATCAATGATGAAAGAGAATCATTGATTGGCTGCCTCTTGCACGCCCTCTATTGGGGATCGAGCCCACCACCCAGGCATGTACCCTTGACCAGAATTGAACCCGGGACCCTTCAGTCCACAGGTCCGACTCTCTGAACCCCCACTTTTCCAAAAGGACCACTAGGGGGCAGTACTGCCTCCAGTGAGAATCAAGCTGTTCATTATCTATCAGAACTTGCTTGGGAACAAGAACCTCATTTTCTCAACCTTGGACTCCCCAGTGTTGAACACAGTGCTTGGCATGTAGAGTGCTCCATATGTATGATGGACAAGGCTATGATAGAGGGTTCTGTGGAGGCACAAAGGAGGGTCAGGTCAATCCAACAGGGGAATTGAAAAAAGCTTTACAGATGTTACAAAGAGAGTCACCTTAAACAGATTTGGTGCTGGAGGCTGGAGAGGAGGCGGGGTAGGAGGTAGGGTGGAAGAGGAAGTGCTATACCAAAACAAGGGAATAAATCAAGAAAGAAGAAAACACAGGAACCAGGAAACATGATTCAAAACATTAGAGAAGGAAAGGAAATTCCCAAGGTGATGAGGAAAGGAACAGACAGGATATAAGTTCTGCACCAGGCCTAGAGAGCAACCAGTCCAGATTAGAACAGGAAGACAAAAGGCTCCCAGAGGAATACCTCAAGAAAAAGAAAAAGGTTTCAAAAATGGATTTGATGGATAACCTGAAGTGTTTACCACAGTGAGAGGAATTTTACAGTCCTATCGGAGTGTACAGGAAAGAATTGACAGACACGAAAGCAAACAAAGCAAATAGAAAACTAAAGCAATTAACATTACAAATATTAATACTGCTGTTCTTATGTTTTTGGTTTTTTACAAAGGGAGAGATTAAAAGTGAAGCTAATCAGTATAGATTTTTCTTTTGAGAAATTAGGTGTCAAAAAGAAAAAGAGAGTTCAGAGAAGAGAAACACAATAGCACGAAAACTTTCCCTAACTGATCCTCTGACAGCCCATCCTTATAGTAGTATAAGCTGGCATACACTGTCAATCAATCTTATGTAATACCTTTAGCAACCCTGTGAGGCAAGCAGGTTTCTTTCATTAGCCTCCTTTTATAGATAAGGAAACAACCTGCAAGAGCTGAAAAATGTACCCAGAATTGAATAGAAGTGGAACCATACTTCCTAGAATCCGAAACACTTGCTCTTCTATATTCTATAAATAACTTTCCAAAACATCACTTTGTCAAAAATCATACTATACTCATAAGAATAAAATCTAAAAGTCAAAAATCAGCTCCAACATAATGAAATCCTTTTTTTTTAAAATATGTTTTTATTGATTTCAGAGAGGATGGGAGAGGAAGAGATAGAAACATCAATGATTAAAGAATCATTGATCTGCTGACTCCTGCACACCCCCTACGGAAATTGAGCCCGCAACCAGGAATGTGCCCTTGACCAAAATCGAACCCAGGACCCTTCAGTCTGCAAGTTGACACTCTGTCCACTGAGCCAAACCAGTTATGGCATGAAAACCTCTTGAAATAAAAACATATTATGCCTAGTAAAGAATTAAAAATACAACAATTCTATAGTTAAATCTATTTTAACTATTAATATTACAGTATGTTTAAGTTAAGTGAATTAAATTCCTTTAATTGAAAACTAAAAAGAATCAATAATTTTAAGAATAAAACCAAATACACAAAGATTAAAAATATCTACACTAATAAAAGAGAAATATGGTAATTGGTGTACGACCGCTACCCCTTTCATTGGCTAATCAGGGTGATATGCAAATTAACTGCCAACTCAGATGGCAGTTAACCGCCAACAAAGATGGCGGTTAATTTGCATATGTAGGCACAATGCAGGGAGGCG
>NW_006297152.1:252887-261980 GCF_000327345.1 Myotis davidii
ATCAGAGGGGTCTGGGGGTCCCCTGCCCAGGCCTGACGCCTGGGCCAGAGGCATCAGGCCTGGGCTGGGGGCAGAACCAGTGATGGGGGGAAATGAGGGGACGCCGCTAGTAGAGCCGTCAGGCCTGGGCAAGGGGCCGATCCTGCAATTGGTGGGTGATGGGGATCAACGCCCGAGGGCTCCCAGTATGTGAGAGGGGGCAGGCTGGGCTGAGGGACACTCCCCCCTCCACCCAGTGCACGAATTTCAAGCACCGGGCCCCTAGTAGTATATAAAGGGGAGAAAAACAAATACAAAAATGATCACTAAATATGTGACTGTTATCTATAAATGCATCAAAAAACATTTTCCAACATTAATATCTGCTTCAGAAATTTCAAAATATATAAACTTTTCACTCACTCTCTCAAGATTATTTTGTAACTAGTAAGAACATATAGATACTCCTGATATACAAACACTTAACTCAAGACTATCTCCATGCCAATGGCTGGTCACTGCCCTGAAAGAGATGGAGCCACACACATTCCCAATGGCTCTCTCTCCACAGCCTTGATGGGAATATCTTCATGGCACCACTATTTACCCTCTCATCATACACAAAGGTGTTTAGGGATCCCAAATCCTATTTAGACAACATGTAGTAGAACTAATGTGCATCTGAAATGGGAAATTCCTAATATTTTTCATCACAAATATAGTAGTTCAGCTACTTGATAGATTAAACAGGTCTTTAGAGGTTGGCCTAGAAACTTATCCATTTATAATTCCACTAGAGGCCCGGTGAGTGAAATTTGTGCACTGGGAAGGGGGGGCCCTCAGCCTGGCCTGCGTCCTCTCAGTCTGGACAACTCAGGGGGATATCCGCCTGTTGGCTTAGGCCCACTCCCTGTGTCCCCCTCGCAGTCCAGGATCCCTCGCTCCTTACCGCCCACCTGCTCGCTGCTCCTTAGCACTGCCGTGGAGGCGACAGAGGCTCCCACCACCACCGCTGCGCTCACCAGCCATAAGCCTGGTTTCTGGCTGAGCGGTGTCCCCCAGGTGGTCAGTGCATACCAGTCATTCTGGTCGTTCCACCATAACGGTTGCTTAGGCTTCTAGTATATAGATAAATTTGTGTTTTTCAGGGGGAAATGCATTTCAAATTCCAAAGCTCAGGTTAATTATGAATTCTTGAAACATAACAATTTGTAAGTGGGTGGCTACCTATAAAAATGCTGGCAGTGGCTTAAGCAAGTTGGCATTATTAGGAAGAAGAGGAACTGGCTCTTAAGTCCTCTGCTTATAGGGTCAGCAAAAGAACTGGAAGTATCATCAAGTCTACTGTAGAGAAACTTAAAATAGCTCCTTGTCATCACTACATGTTTAGTGAAGGACGAGGGAGAAAAGTCTCTTTAATTAACTTCAAAGAACATTTTCAAAAAGAAGACAATATGGGAGCAATTATTAGTTTTATTAGTAGGATCACAAAAGATTATGAAAACTCATCCTATTGGTAGACAGCTAATCAGAAGATTGATGCAAGGATATTAAAAAAAACAAGTTTGTTCTTTAAAATGTGGAAGTTAAGCACCCTTGAAGATACTGCCTTCCCTAGTCACTGGCTTTCTAAAACATAGGGAAATGAAAAAGTGGAAGTGAAAGATTGAGTAATCAACCTAGTTTTGCTTTCAGGTCACTGGACTGACTAAACTAGGAAACATAAAATTCCAAAAGCCTGCAAAAATTCAGAAATTCATCAAAAAAGTGTTAACTGAGTGCTTCCTTTCTATTTCCAATGTATTTTAGAGCATGAGTGAGCACGCATGTACATGAGCAGACATAACATAGAATGGCTGGCTTGTACTGGTTCTAAAGGAGTAACTAAAAACATAAGAACCATAGAGTAAAGCAGCATCCCTGGTAAAAATGAAACCAAAAATTGAGCTGTGATTTATGACTTTCTGGAAGATAACCCTACGCTACAACTTAAACAGATCTGTAGCAGGTGTGTAATCTTCTGCATCCGCTCCCACCTGCACCCCACCAGCTCCTTCAGTACTGTCTCTCTCTTAAGGCACCAAAGACTTTCAAACTCCTAGTTGTGTTATCTAGCCTTAGCCTTGTCCTGTAATGCTCTTTCCCTCTATTCCCTCCACTACAGTCTCAGTGGTCTTTTGTTCCATAAATATTCAAGCCCATTCAGATGTAGAAACTTGTTCTAGCTCTTCTCTCTAACTGAAAAGCTCTTCCTCTTGTCACAAGATAAATTCCTTCTTGTTACTTCCTCAGAAAAGTGTTTCCCATACCTAAACAACCACTCTAGTGCTGATATTATTTATTTTTAGATTTGTTTATACTCTTCTGTTCCCACGAGAATGTAAGATCCAAAGAGCAAGGATCTTGTCTGTGTTGGCCACCATTATATTCTCCACATTGAGAACAGTTCTGGCCTATAGCAGACACTCAATAAACATACTGACTATGTAGATGAAAAGTGGTCATTCAGTATTTATTGAGCATGGTGCCATATGCTGGCTACATGATGCAAACTCAAGTAAGAAAGCTCATGGACCTTGCAGTTTTGTGAGAGACCAAAGCAAGGGAACACACAAATACTTGCATATTGTAACAAATGCTATTAAGGAAATAAGTGTTATGATTGAGAATTGAGGAGAGGCTATTTTAATTAGGGTGGTTAGAGCAAAAAGGTACGTGCCTGAAATGAATTTGGAGAGGTAGGTGGGAGCCAGATTATGTAAGGGGAATGCCAAGAAGTTCGAAGTTTATTGTATATTTTAAAATTGGAAGCTTCTAGGATTTTAAGCAGAGAATGAAAGCTGATTTGTGTTTTTAAAAGTATCTTAGACTTCTAGTCAAGTTGACTTGAGGTTCACAAACTCCCCATCTTTTTCCAAAACATCACTGAATGAATACAGAAAATTTCTAAAGAATATCCCAAGTATACACACAATTAATATTTCTATGAGCAAAAAAAAAAAAAAGAAAGAAGAAAAGTATACTAAATCGGTTAAGTCCAATATCATGCCCACAGATATGCACCCTATGCTTAAACAATTTTGTGGATGAATCTTATCCACTCTTTGAAAAAAACAAATAATCTCTATTTTACAAACTGTCCTATGAGAACATGAATACGAAGGATCCACTCAGCTTGAGGATAGTGGTTACTTCTGAAGAGGGAGTGGAATGGGATGGTGGAGGCTACAAAGAAAGTTTCAGCTATATCCATACCTTTTAGTTCCTGAAAAGGTCTGAAGCAAGCTTGGCAAAATGTGAATAGCCCTCAAGTATGAGTGGTAGGTACAAAGATGCCATTATGTTGTACTCCATATTTTCTATGTTTGATATATTTGAAATAATTTTTAAAAAATCAATTGTGCCTGATGTCTACACAATGAAATGGAAGAGAGCAAGAGAGAAACAGGAAGCCCTTCTAGAAAACATGTGTACAAATCCTGGCTAGAGTAATGGTGACCGAGACTCAAGGTGATAATAATGAGATGAAGTAGATTAAAATAAGATTATGTTTCCATGGAATAATTTGTGGAACTTATTGATAGACTGGATATGAGGAGCTCAGAAGAGGAAAAACTCAAGGTTAACTTATGGCTAAAGCAATGTGTACATGAAGGTGCCATTTTATCCGATGGAGAAAACTGGGAAAGGAACCAGTTAGAGGGCACGACAGAATCCTATTTTATGTGCATCTCCTATTTCTTCCACTCAGACATAAGCTCTTTATGGGGAGCATCTGTCTACTTTACCTTACCTCTGTATTCCCTAAAGTTCTTAACATAACTATGACAAACCAATGTTATACAGTATACACTGCCTATGTTCAATTGCTCCTCTGTATCTGGGATTCTACATCCATGGATTCAACCATGGATGAAAAAAAGTTACATTGTTGCTGACATGTACGATGTAGTTAGGCCTGTGATAATTGTGTCTGTACTAAACATGTATGGACTTTTTTTCTCATTACTCCCTAAGCAATATAATATAGCAATTATTTACACAGCACTTACATTGTATTATATATAAGTAATTTAGAGATAATTAAATTATACAGAAGGATGTGAGCAGATTATGTAAAGGACTTACGCATCTGTGGATTTTTATATCTGCAGGGGATCCTGGAACCAATCCTCCCAGTAACCGAGGGAAGACTATATTGTTTTGAAAACGAGACAACCTCTTTAAAAAGTATCAGCTTTCAAAAACATGTGATATCACTTAATAGTCTAGTAACAAAAAGAAACTTTCAAGAAGTTCCAATAAGTTTTCTCATGCAGCTTATTTAGATTTTTATGTCCCATATAAATTTGTTTTCCACATTAAGCCATTTTAATTAATCTCATATGATTTTACCAGCTAGATGCATTATAAGCTATGCAATATTAAAAGGCAAAGCATTGTAAATGGGATAAAATTTATAATAGGGTTATTATTACATAGCATCTCATCAATTACTATTCATGTATTTTAGTTATACAGAGCCCCTTATCTCATATGATTCATAAACGACCTCTAATAAGTAGGCAGGAACGTTTCTATAATATTTAGAGTTGGTATTCACACCGAAAGCATTAGGTCCCTTATCATAAGGAAACTAATGCTTGAAGTGACTTGTCCAAGGGTGTACAGCAAGCTAATATAACTGCAAGCTAATTTTGCTGTGCTTAAAGAGCTGATGCTATTATAAGCTTATAAACATTATGAAAATGTATAATGACCAAATCTCCTCAAAATTTATCCAGAAGATAGACTCTAATTATTCCTTTGCTTACTTTTGAAATCAGAATCATATGATATAGAGATTTTTCTAATACAATTATTGGAATGGTAGGAATAAAATCATGTAGACCTTCAAGGGATCATTAAAGCAAATGTTTTCCTTCCTAAGATAAAAAGGTCACCAAGTTTCTTTAGAGGGAATTAACTGTGTCTAAAAAGTCATAATACTTGAGAATATTATGATACCACAAGTTTCGATTCTTATTTTTATGTTGCTCAAAACCAAAACAAGTATATTTCAACCACTGCATTTGGCAACTATCCCTTTTTGGTGAACCATGACAACTAAGCATTAAGTCTAGGTCAATTTTTATTTCAAACACAGTGAATGCTGTGATTTTAAGCACTTTCAGAGTATCTTTATGCTTGTATTTCCCCTTCGCAATTTATTCCATTAACTTGGGGGTTTTGGGGAGGGCAAGGAGACTTTTCTGGTAGTTCAGAATTCAACAAAAGTAAGGTCCTCAAAGCCATACATATAACTATCCCTTACAAATTAATCAGGTCTTAACAATTTTTTTAATACCTCAGAAGCAGTACTTTTGCATGCCATAGTAAATTCCAAAAGGTTTCTTAGGAAAATTGTTACAAATTTTTAAATGTGAGAATGGAGCCACTTAAAAATATAATGATCCCACATTTTTAGCAATGCCACTTGTTTCTGGGTTTACATAACTTAGTATCAATTTGATTTCTCTGTTTTAGAGGATGGATGTAAATGGAAACAGAATTGAGTTGAAAGGTGTAATAAGTGTGCACATCTCTTCTTAAGTTCAACACTGTGTTTTTAGTGGATTTTATTTTGTAAAGAATAAAAACCAATGAAGGCGGCACTGGGAAGTGACACCATGAGTACTTCAATAGTTTAACTCTGGCCATAGTGCAAAGTTAGAGATGGGATAGTATTATAATAAAAGTTAGAGACTGGAAAGCTGTTATAATAGTCTAGGTCAGGAGAAAGCTTTATAAAGCCCAGATTTCTGGGTCCTATTCCTAGAGATTCTAAGTCAGTAGGTTTAGAGCAACTTCTCATATCCTTAGTAAAGAGCTAAACATGGCTGGCTGGTAGTGAGCTGGAGCATCGAAGGGAAGATACCCTTGATGCTGACACCTTTAAATGAGTATCAGGAACCCATAAAAGTTACAAGCTGATTCTGCATTTTTACCACAAATGAACAGACTCACCTGGATCAGGGTCATATTTTAGGTCCAATGGGCATACAACAGGGTGGTATTCCTTCTAAACATAATATAAATTAAAACAGATTTAATTTCACCACTTAATGCCTCATATAAACATTTTCTTCAGCTAATTTAAGCAAATATACTATTAGTTGTACCATTCTTTTGCCCCCCAAAAAACCTCCCAAAATGAAATCCTGCAATCTGTAGGAAAGGGAGAGGAAAAGAAAAGATCAATCTAAGTCTAAACTATACTTTTTATAGTATTGCCACCTACTGCATACACTAAGAAATTACACCATAAAAAATTTAAGACAAGCAATCAAGCAAATTAAAGGCACAGAGACTAAATTTTGTGTTTCAAGTACTAGGTAGTCTCCAAATTATGAGTGAACTGTTTTTCAAAAGTTCACTTTAAGACAAGGGTTTGGAACTCAGAACTCATATTCCCACAGGAACTGTTTTTAAAAGTGGCTGCCACTGCCATGTCAGCACATTAAAGCCTATATATCCTGTGATACACCAGGACTACAGTAGCAGAATTACAGGAACAGGATCCACAATTCAGGCAAAAAGAGGAAAATCTTCCTCCTTACTCTTTTTTTTAAAATATATTTTATTGATTTTTTACAGAGAGGAAGGGAGAGGGATAGAGAGTTAGAAACATCGACAAGAGAGAAACATCGATCAGCTGCCTCCCGCACATCTCCCTCTGGGGATGTGCCCGCAACCCAGGTACATGCCCTTGACCGGAATCGAACCTGGGACCTTTCAGTCCGCAGGCGGACGCTCTATCCACTGAGCCAAACCAGTTTCGGCCTTCCTCCTTACTCTTGCCCAAAGCTAGCAAGAGCCAAGAAGGTTTTTTAAAAAGCTGTCTTGGGAGCTGGGGACTAGGGGTGATGGTGGAGGGATTGAGAAAGAGAGAAAAGAAGCTGTCTTAGAATAGAAGTAATCCTGTTATTTGCAGATTTTTAATATTTCCTACAACTTTTGTGATATGCTATGTTAGTACAGTTTTGGTAATATTATTATATTTAAAATCTTTTTATTGAAATATTAATGTTTATTGCATGCAACATTATTATACTTAAAATTGTTTTTCTTGAAAACAAAAAAATAATAAATAATAAATAAATTTTAAAAAAGAATCTGTCTTGCCCTGGCCAGTTTGGCTCGGTGGACAGAGCATCAGCCTGCGGACTGAAGGGTCCCAGGTTCAATTCCGGTCAAGGGCACATGCCAGGGTTGTGGGCTCAATCCCCAGTGGGAGCGTGCAGGAGGCAGCAGATCAATGATTCTCTCTCATCATTGATGTCTGTCTCTCTCTCTCTCTCTCTCTCTCTCCCCCTCTTCCTTCCTCTCTGAAATCAATAAAAATATGTTTAAGTGGAGTCTATGTCCTCTCTTTAAAAATTAAAAAATAAAACAAGTAAAAATAAAAAAAGAAACTGTCTTTAGTATCTTCACCCCATCCGTTTTGCATCACTTTTAAACTTCCACAGCAGTACCTTGATTAGGCCTGCCAACTTTCTTTCTTTTATGCAATACTGATTACTAGGTTTTTTTCAGGGAAGAAGGGGTAGTTAATAGGAAAGGAGACACATTTTGAATGTCTTTCCTAAGAAAACTTTAAAAAGGGGGTGGGGAATGAAGTAGAGTATTTCTTTGAAGAATAAGTGCTACAGAAGAAAAAAGGAAAAATTCTGCTTATAAATATTTTTCCTCATAGAATGACTAAAATATTTTAGATAAAGTACCTGCCTTTACTGTCTAAAACAATTCCTGAAAGGAAAGTAATCAAAAGATTTTTATGTAAAGTATGCTCATTTTAAAAACTAAGGGAAAAGAGTATATCACAATGTAAAACAACATGTATTTCTAGCTGTAGAGGCCAAAGTCACTTCCCTGCAAACCTACTTTTGACCCATCATGACTTTGGGAGCTAAACAAATTACACACAATTCATAAAGCAAATTTCAGTATTTCGAAAAGGTACTCAGTTTTCACCATGAATTTGACTAAAGGGTCTTCCAAAATATGTACTCATCTATACTTATAATAGGGTAATATGCAAATTGGTCACATAACAACCAATCAGTAGGAGGGCGGGGCAGCAAGCTACCTACAGCACAGATCTGTGTGCAGATCCACTGGTATACAAATAATATGCTAAACAGAAATGACAAATAGAAAGAAAAGCCTTAAAAAATAAATTTCTCTTTTTTTTTCCTTCCTGGTATCAAAATTATAAAGTCATTGTCAATCTTCCATCTTCAAAGTCTATGTTAGTATGTTAGAACAGGAAAAAGTCTTCAAGAGACAAAAACAGTAGCAATTGAAGGAAAAATAAAAATGTCATTTATCTCTACATGATTTCTATACTTTAATTTTTTATTGTAGTTATACAGACACAACATAAACTTTACTATTTTAAAGATAAATGATCTTACCAGAATTTCTTGTTTTGCTTTTATAATTTTTATAACACATTCAAGGATCTTTCTGGGATACTGCTTACGTTTCGTGGCTAAGTCTACTATGATTTCATCAAAGTGATCTTCAAGTTCTTTGATATCAGAATCTATTTAAAGAAAAAAACATATCAAAAAAATTTATCAAAACACTGTTTATATTCTACATAGACATGTAATGTAATTAAACTAAATTTAGAAAACACAAAGTAATTAAGGAAAACAAATATGGCAAGTTAGTGGATTCCCTCACTTTGGTGATTGATTCATTCATATATTGAACAATTGATTAATCAGAGAAACCTATTTTTTTTAAAATACTAAATACTAACTTCTATTATAATATTCTCACAGTTATAGGGGGAAAGAGGCCCCGGACAGTTAGCTCAGTTGGTTAGCGCATCATCTCAATATGCCAAGGTTGCAGTTGGATCTCAGGTCAAGGCACATATAAGAAGCAACCAATGGCCCTGGAAGGTTTTGCTCAGTGGATAGAGTGTCAGCCTGTGGACTGAAGGGTCCCGAGTTCAAATCCCATCAAGGGGACATGCCTGAGCTGTGGGCTCAATCCCCAGTAGGGGGCATGTAGGAGGCAGCCGATCAATGATTCTCTCTCATTATTGATATTTCTCTCGCT
>NW_006297152.1:262036-269527 GCF_000327345.1 Myotis davidii
AAATAAATTTTTTTTAAAAAAAGCAACCAGCAAATGCATAAATACGTGGAGGAAAAAAATCAATGTTTCTCTCTCCCTTCCTTTCTCTCTAAAATCAATAAATTTTTTTAAAGTTTTATTAAATACTAAAGGTCATTAGCTTAACTGGTCTTATAGCTTGTGTTCTGCTATGTCAAAGCTTCATTAGTGAGAAGAACCATACATATTTTTTGGAACCCTTTTTAGACACTTCTGATATGTATCAGCATATATTTACATATTGGGTAGATATAACTGAGGTGCAGCATGGCCTTTCATTTATGTAACAAATATTAAGTCCAACTAAATTACTTATTTTGAAGATTATTAAAAGAGATATGGTCATTTCTTACTTTGAAAAGTCATTTAAATGAGCAGCCTCCCATAAATTTTAATTTCCATTTGAAAAGTTTAATCGCTAACCTGAAAGGAAGAATGTACTATTTCACAATCAGAAAAAAGAAAAAATCAAGTCTCCCAGCTAAATCTTCTATGTAGGGAAGAAAATGGTTTCATAGCGCCACCTAATGATAAAGCTATAAAAGTGAAATGTATAAACAATTTGAGCAGGGAAGAGTCATTAATTCAACAAATATTTAGTGGGTGCCTACTGTGTGTCAAGCTAAGTGTTAAAAACATAGTAATGAGAAAAAAATATAGTCCCTGCTTTCAAGGAACTTACATTTTAATTTTTAAATGTGCCTGGTCAGTCATCCTAAAATCAAGTCCACTCAGGGTAGTTAGGGGCAGAAAAGAAGTTGCTTTCACTTATATGTATATTCCTATGTTCCCTATATTCATTCATTTGCTCATTCGTTTGACCACTCATTTATACAATGATCTCAGGGAATAAAATAGACAAAAACCTCTGCCCTTGTGAAGCTTACTTATTGCTTCTATGTATCAAGATCAGATACAAATCCTATTAATTCTATCTGCTGAACATCTCTTGCACCTTTTTCTTTCTCTCCTTTCCCACTGTCATAGGGCAAATCTTCATGGTATTATGCTGTACTACTACAATAACCTCCCTAAGGTTCGCCTGCCTTGAATGTTTCCCTTCTCCAATTCATCCGCACACAGAGCCAGCAGTTAGCTTTTGTGTTAAGTCTACTTAAAAGCCTTCACCAATCCTGGCCGGTTTGGCTCAGTGGATAGAGCATCGGCCTGCGGACTGAAGGGTCCCAGGTTCGATTCCAGTCAAGGGCACATGCCTGGATTGCGGGCTCGGTCCAATGTGCAGGAGGCAGCCAATCAATGATTCCCTCTCATCATTGATGTTTCTGTCTCTCTCTTCCTCTCCCTTCCTCTCTGAAATCAGTAAAAATACATTAAAAAAAAAAAAAACCTTCACCAGTTCCCCATTATCTACAACAGTGGTTCTCAACTTGTGGGTCGCAACCACTTTGGCGGTCAAATGACCCTTTCACAGAGGTCGCCTAAGACCATCCTGCATATCAGATATTTACATTATGATTCATAACAGTGGCAACATTACAGTTATGAAGTAGCAATGAAAATAATTTTATGATTGGGTCACAACATGAGGATCTGTATTTAAAGGGCCCGAAGGTTGAGAACCACTGACCTACAAGGTAAAGTACAAATTCTTCAGCACATCCTACAGGGCTCTCTGTGATCTGACCCCAACTTATCTTTCTGACCATATCCGCCATTAGTTTTCCCACTTCTGACATTTTCAAAACATAGCACTCCTTTGTGCCTTTGCACATGCTGTTTCCTCTCCTTGAAATGTCCTTCCTACTTCCTTTCTGTCTAGCACATTCTCATTTATTACATGCATTTAACAACCTAGTGTGTTATGTCTACTCCCACTTCCCAAAGAATATAGTGTCCTTGTCCATTTCCTTCCATTAACGATGAGTTGCTAAATGGTAAGGACCATGTCCTTGCATCTATTTCCTGGCATTTGGCATAGTGGTTGACATTTATCAAGAGCCCATGAAAAAAGCAGATTATAACTATTTTCCCTCACAGTTATAAGGGGGAAAGGGGACAAAGATATACATACTCCACCCAGGTTACCACCCTGTCAGGAAATCTATGTGTTAATCTATAAATTGATTAATCCTATTGCTAAAGGCAGTTTGTGCCAATCAATAAAGCAATTCCAAAGTGACCTTAGAGAAAAAGAGTCAGATAAAGACACAGTAAAGGCTGTATAGCTTGAACTTCTAGATCAGCCGTGGGCAAACTACGGCCCGTTTGAAAAAAAAAAAAAAGACCGTACCCTTTAACGTAATGATGTTTACTTTGAATTTATATTAGTTCACACAAACACTCCATCCATGCTTTTGTTCCGGCCCTCTGGTCCAGTTTAAGAACCCATTGTGGCCCTCGAGTCAAAAAGTTTGCCCACCCCTATTCTAGATGGTTCTGATGCACTCCCTCTTCCCTACAATTACTCTAATAATATTTGAGAAATCCAATGTTACTGTTTTTAATGTCTTAATACATAAACCAGAAAGTACAATATAGTAACTCTGAGGAGATAACTACTACTTAGGGATGTGCAAAAGTAGGCTTATAGTTGTGAGTACACAAAACAGTTTATTCTTGTATTATTATTTATTATGATATTATTTGTATTACAACTGTAAACCTACTTTTGCCTATCCCTGTAATAATCCCAAGTCTTCTGGGCAAAGTATTATCTCAATGTTGAGAAAAAAATTACAACCACAGAGGGTTATTTGATGGGCTTGGGATCAGCTCAGGGTATCTGAATAATCAGAACAGTTAAAAGTGGTATTAAACTATGCTGGTCAGATCTCTGTAATATCACTATACAAAACACGCTGGCCCACTTCTTCAGGACACTGCTGAAGAATTGTGCCTCTTTCCCCACACTGATCATTATTATTTTTCTACTGATTTTTTTCTTCCTACACTGAACATTTTCTTTCTACCAAAAACTTGGGATTTCTTTAGATATGTCAATAACATTAGTTAGGGTACAATCAAGTCTGCTTTGGACCAGGAAAATGTTCTGTCATTCTAAGGAGCTCTCTCTAAATATTGATCTCATACTTGACATAGTATTCTTATAGTTTAACTTCACATTCTAAGGGTACTTCACTGTTTAAGGATTACTTGTAAAAATACGACTTGATTCATAAGGTATTAACCACAGGAATTCTCTGGGCCTTTTTCTTCATCTGGGGATAGTTTCACAGTATTTTCCAAGCAACTATTGACAAGGGTACTTTTAAAGATTGATCTGATGAAAGTCTCGTTGAGATGCCAGACAGAAATATAAAGATCAAGGTATCTACTATGTTGTTTTCCTCAGACTACAACCAATAGTCTTCTAGATTCGTTTTCTCTCCCCCCTCCCAGTAAAATACATTTTAAAGAGAAGTAACACTGAAAATGAGGACTCAAAATAAAATAGCTACAAAAATAACTCAGAAATTAGCAACCAAAGGAGAAAGTTACATCACTTACCCCTGAAACAATCATCTGAAGCTTCTTGCCATGCCTGCCCATTAATGCTGACATTCTCTTGCACAGCAGATTCAAAAGTCTGCAATACATTCACAATAGTAATGTCACTAAAAATAACTTTAAATACTGAATCTAAACATTTTGGCAAGATAATCTGTTTGTTTTTTGTCAATCCTCGCCGAGGATATTTTTTCCACTGATTGCTAGAATGGAAGGGAAAGAAGATGGGAAGAGAAAGAAACATTGATGTGAGAGAGACACATGGGTTGGTTGCCTCCCAACATGCCCCAACCGGGGGCGGGGATCACACCTACAACCCAGGTATGTGCTACCCTTGACTGGAATCAAACCCTTTGGTGTGTAGGCCAACACTCTAACCACTGAGGAATGCCTGCCAGGGCATAATTTCAGATTTGTGAAAGAGAATATTTAAAAAGTGGCAGACTAGCCTATTAGTATACTATTTTCAATGAAGATTCCATTGCAATTAATTCTACCTACACTTTCACTGATAGCCATTAAGCTACCGATGAGATAATTCAATCCAAAATTTTAGAATATTCTTTCAAACAAAAACATATATACTTCTTAAATGAAATAAAAGCTAACAAATTTGGGCTCAGTTGAATCTCAAGAGTGTAAGTACTACATATGCTGTGAATGAACGTCATTGTTAACAAGAAGAAAAATATATATGCTTAAAAGAAAGTGATATTATGTCTGCTTTATAAAGGACTGTATTTTTTAGAGATGTATATTGAAATATGTAGGATGAAATGACATGACATCTCGAATTTGTGTGAAAATTAGAAGTAACAAATTTTTGATAACTGTTAAATTTGGTGATGGATATATGGGTGTTCTCTGTACTAGTCTATTTTTTTGTAGGGGGGAAGGCAGAGAGGGTTGGTGGGTGGAAGGTAATCAACCAAAGACCTTATATGCATACATGCATAACCATGGACACAGATAATAGGGTGCTGAAGGCCTGGAGCAGGGGTAGGGGGGTGAGGGCGGGCTGGAGGGAGTCAATGGGGGGAAAAGGGACATATATATTTTCAACAATAAAGAATTATTTTTTTAAATGTTAATACATTAAAAAATAAAGGACTGCCCTGGCCAGTGTTGCTCAATGGTATCAGCCTGCAAACTTAAGGGTCAGGGGTTCAATTCACTTCCCAGCCCTGTTCGGGGCATGTGCAGGAGGCAACCAACCAATGTGTTTCTCTCACATCGATGTTTCTCTCTCTTGCCCTCCCCCGCCCGCCGACCCCCGCCTCCACTCTTTTTCAATGGTAAAAAAATCCTAGGGTGAGGATTAACAAAAAGTAAAAAGAAAATAAAAGAGTAAAGGAATATGGAAGCACCACTAAAATTTTGAATGCACATTCCCTATTATCTAACAACTAGAAGCCCCGTGCACAAAATTCATGCACAGGTAGGGTCCCTAGACCTGGCTGGAGATCAGGGCCAATCTGTGGGGCAACCGGCAGGGTGAACAGGGGCCCCCACTAGCACCCACCTTGACTGGCCTTGGGGCCTGCAGGCTGGGGACAGCTCCTGTGTTGAGCGTCTGTCCCTTGGTGGTCAGTGCACATCATAGCGACTGGTCATCTCATTATATAGGATGAGAATAGTCCTTTAGATTAGGATACATTGCTAGAACTGAAATCCTATATAATAAAAGCCTAATATGCAAATTGACCAAACGGCTGAACGACCGGTTGCTATGATACACAATGACCACCAAGGGGCAGACACTCATCGCAGGAGCTGCCCCCTGGTGGTCAGTGTGCTCCCACAGGGGGAGCACTGCTCAGCCAGAAACCAGGCTCATGGCTGGCAAGCATAGTGGCGGGAGCCTCTCCCGCCTCCGCAGCAGCACTAAGGACCCCTTGGGGGTCCCAGACTGCGAGAGGTCACAGGCCAGGCTGAGGGTCCCCCTTCCCCCGCCCCAGTACACAAATGTCATGCACCGGGCCTCTAGTAAGAACATAAAGAGGATGCACTAGGAATGTTTATTTTAGCACTGTTTGAAATTATAAAATACTGAGGAGAAAAATCACCAAATTTAAATTCAAAATTAGAAGAATGGTTAAATATTCACTATATCCATACCATGCAATACTTAAAAAGAATGAAGTATATTTGTACATAATACTGACAGACATATTTGGTAAAAGAAAAAAAAATGGGGGAGAGCAGGTTGCTAACAATACATCAGCATGACACTTAATGTATAAAACAAAACAAAAAAACAGAGAGGGGGAAAGAGAGAAAGTGAGAGAGAGAGATGTAAAACCATAAAGAAGGGTGTAGAAGGATTATAACCTCTATGTACCCTCCAAAATAGTAAATTTTTTCCAGGAAAGAAGAAGGATGGGGAAGGGAAATTCGAAGACTTTGCTTTATGTTATTTTTTTTTTTTTTACAATGAGGATATATTTGGTATTTTGTATAATTAAAAATAAGCGTAAATCAAATAATGCATAATTATGAAATAAAGTACGTTATTTTACACTTTAAAATTTTTATAGAGTAAAATATTTACTTTATATGTGGACTTCCAAGGATTATCTGGGAATACAAATTGTCATTGTAGTAGTGGCACAATTGTACCAATACTATTTTTTTAAGAAAATCTGTTACTATATTAGGTGGTTTTAGACAGAGGTACATGAACATAATTAAAGCCTCTGCTTTTTATTTGTTCTCCTATTTAAAATAAAACACAAGTCGATTCCCTTGGTCGTTTACCTTCACAGTTCCTAGAAAGGGACAACCTCTAAGATCGTTACACAATAAAACAGTCTCCTTCCCAAAAAACCACTGAGAGCGTCTATTCTTCCCTTGGTTACAGAAGGGAATAAGAGCCACTGTTTACACAAAACGGGAATACAGCACAGCTCGGGGAGTATTTCTTCATTCGCCTTCCACTTCACCTTTATTTTTATCGTTTGCATTGTGATCATTCACGCTCACCGGTGTGCTGCATTTAAAATTTTTAAGCTTTTTTTTTCTACATATAAAATGTGTGCTTTGTTATGACAGCCACCAACCCCTCCATTTGTTGTACCTTTCCCCTCAAAAAAAAAAAAAAAAACCAACAAAACTATCTTCAAAGGCTTTACAAAATATTTGAGAAAGGAGGGGGAAATGTGCTCTAAGGGCCAGTTATGATCTTAGAAGTTTATAATCAAGACAGCTTCCTTATCTGGTTTAGACTTATAGGGGAGATGTTTTCACTCTCTTCACAAGATATTCTTTAAAAAACAGGCAAAAGGAAAGGCCAAAAGCTAGCCTGGTGCCTGGTGCCCGACTGACTTCCAGGATTCCCGTTCCCGGAGAAATCCTCCCGGGTCTTCGTGCACGCGAACGGGGCGCTGCCAGGCCTTGAAAGGCGGCTCATCCCAAAGAAGATGAGCTGTACGTTTCGGACACCAAATGCGAAAAGCCGGGCACTGACAAAAGCACGAAAAATATCTCCCTCGGGTTTTTGAAAGTATTATTATTAAATTAAAACGCTATCTTGGTCATAGTGAGTTAAGTAAAACATGTTATTGCAGTGAATTTCACCTGTCTCTTCTAACTTTTAGTAAGTTACCTACATAGCTCGCCTTGTTCTTTTCTATTGGGCAGCGTGGGTCTCTCTAGGTAATTAATGCCCGGCGGCCACTAGATCTATTGCGTCCCCTCGCGCTCCTCGGGCTGCTTTTCCTGAGCGTGGGCACCGCTAACTCTGCCCGCGCAGCCTCTCGAGCCCCGAGACCGGGGAAGAGGGTGAAACGACAAGTGCCGGCTTTTGGGCCCGTACCCACTGCGCGTCTCGCAGCGCGGGCTCCCGAATCTCCTCCGGCAGCGCGTCCCCGAGCTGTCGCACGAAGCGGCCGCACAGTTCCATCAGCTCCAGCACGGCCTGCTTCGAGGTGCAGCGCACGCGGAAGTCCTCGCGGGGAGTGGCGGGGCCCGGGGTGCGGTCTTCTGTCCCGGCCGCTCGCTCCACGT
>NW_006297152.1:270062-270614 GCF_000327345.1 Myotis davidii
ACTGGGGGAAAGTGTCCGGGTGCAGCCGGAAACTCAGAGCGCCGCCGCAGCGAGGTTCCGGGCCGAGGCTGCGCGGGCGGATTCCAGGGCTACGCTAGCCAGCCCCGGCCATGAGGGCGGTGGGCGGAGGGCTGGTGGACTGCCACTGCCACCTTGCCGCCCCGGACTTCGACAGCGTATGTGAGGGCGAGGCCGGGCCGTGGGAGCGGGGAGACCCCCGGTCCCCCCATACTTGTCCGGGCTACCTTTGCTCTCCTTTCTTAGGACGGAGCCCAAGACTCACCCAGGCCGGTCTGCCGCTGCACCGACTTGCTCCTGACTCCCTATTTATTAACCGCAGTCGTACTGATCTTTCTTTCCGATCTGCACAGCCTAAGCCCGGTGTCTCCTCTTCCATTTGCTGTTGCCGGTAACCGGAGTTCTTCCCCCTGCCTGCGCTTGGCCCGGCTGAGAATCCGCTTTTCCTGATCCCATGCAAACAGAAAGAACAATACACACACCAGATCAGAGTTACAGTGTCTTACCCGCTCTATTGGAAACCAGAGGCTTCTA
>NW_006297152.1:270685-273611 GCF_000327345.1 Myotis davidii
GTGTAGGAGTGATGACCGCTGGCAGGTTGACCTGGCACATTCATGCTACCAAGTGCTGGATGGAGCGTGATGGGCTAGATTAGAGAGAGGCATGAAAAAGACCGAAGAGTTTTGCAGGGACAGGTGTGGTCGGTCAGTAAGGAGTTTAGGTTTCATTAAAACAACAGTGCGAATCTTGTCTTTTTTTTTTTTTTTAAGAGAATGACAAGTGATGACCGCTGGCAGGTTGACCTGGCACATTCATGCTACCAAGTGCTGGATGGAGCGTGATGGGCTAGATTAGAGAGAGGCATGAAAAAGACCGAAGAGTTTTGCAGGGACAGGTGTGGTCGGTCAGTAAGGAGTTTAGGTTTCATTAAAACAACAGTGCGAATCTTGTCTTTTTTTTTTTTTTTAAGAGAATGACAAGATCTGATACTCATTTACTAATAAAAACTTTTGCTGGTGTGTGGCAAACAGAGGAGAGTGAGGGTAGAAGCTGGAAGACCAATTTGGAAACTTCTGCAGTATGTAGACAAGAGGTGATGGTGGGTGCAGGGGAGTTTGGGAGAAGCAGATGGATTGAAGGTATATTTTAAAGGTAGGATCTATGTGCTGGGGAATTGGATGTGGAGAGGGAGGGGAAGTGAGGACTTGATGCTGTAGGGAGGACGATGGTGCTGTTTCCTGAGCTGAGGGAAGGCTGAAGGAAGAGGTTTGTTGGGGGGACTCATTAGCATAGTAATGAATGACATTTAAACCCGTGGGTAAGATCATTTCAGGTGAGTACAGAGGGAGGAGCATAGGGTCCTGAAGTCAGACAGAGGAGAAAGAGCCAGTCAAGAAGACTGAAAGGTAGCAGCCAGTAAAAGAGTGGTGTTTGCAGGGGAGCAGTGTTGCAGAAGCCAAGCGTGGAAAATATTTCTGGAAGGGAGGGGTGGATACATGAGGAGCTCCTAAATGCTGCTGAGGGGTAAGAGACAGGGAAGTGCCCTCTACAGTTGACAATAACAGTTTCTGTCTCAGTGGAGTGGAAATAGATGCCAAATGCTACTAAGAAGAAGAAAGAGGAAATGAAAGGTGGGTCCGTCAGTGTAGGTTCTTCACATTCTCCCACACTGTTCCTTGCCATCACTGTCATTCTTTACGGTGCCTCAACTACTAGTACAGTGATATACACAGCCAAAGAGCAGCGACTTATTCACCTAAAATAATTGTGATAACTTGTGCGTATTTTAGGATCTGGATGATGTGTTGGAGAAAGCCAAGAAAGTAAGTCAATATCTATAATTGTCCTTTTTTGGGTTTTTTTTAGATATGCTATATTAATGCTTCAGTAAGAATAAGTTGCATTTATTAAGTGTTTACTGTGTGACAAGTACTGACCTAAGCCCTTTCTGTACATTATTTCGTTTAATGTTTCACAACCACCTTCTGAGGAAAGCTTCTATTTTTTAGGCAACTATTGCCCATTTTGTAGATGAGGAAACTAAGGCCTAGAGACTAACTTGTACAAAAACACACCGCTAGTAAAATGATACAGACAAGATAGTCTGAATCAAAACATGTTCCCCCAGCCATCCTACTTACCAGCAATATGGAACAGATTATGCATCTGTTGGTTCTAAAATTAACATTACCCTGGGGATTTTGGAGAAATGATAAAAGTTTTGGGAATCATTTTGATTTGTTTGAGAAAAATTATTAATTTTTGGAAGTGCTTATAAAATTCATTATCACTAGCATTTCATGGTCTTCCCTCAAAGTATTAGTTTAGAAGTAGCTGCCAGTGTATTTTTATATCTAACCCTCTTGCACTATGACATTAATTAGGAGTGTGGGCTTTGGAGTTACACAGGCCTAATGATCTTAGGCAAATTATTTCACTCCATCCAGAATTTCGTCTCCTGATCTATACAATGGATTGTAGCAATGCCACCTCATAAGGTTTTGTAGATTAAACGGAGGTAATATTTATGTTCACTGAACACAGTGCCTGAAACATAGTAAGTATTCAGTGATAGCCATTATGATTATACTGACCGAGTATGGATGTGCAAGAATAACTAAAACACAGAAAACTTTATAATTCTATTTAATTATATTGGATGTATATTGCTCGAGACTCTAGCTAGTCTATTCTGTTCTTTTTTGTTTCAGGCCAATGTTACGGCTCTTGTGGTGGTCGCTGAACATTCAGGAGAATTTGAAAAGATTATGCAGCTTTCAGAAAGGTGCGACTTCTCCCTAAGAACTTAAAGAGTTGCTAATAAGGATGCAGTTATGATGTCATGTTCATGATATCAAAGATTATCCATTTTTAAAGAGAATGAGAAGGAAAATATTAACATAGCCCTAAAAAATATCTCCTACTTATTCTTTAGAGTAACATTGTCTGCTAGTCTAATATTCGGCTTCTCAATTCATTCTACACTGTTAGGTATAACGGGTTTGTCCTGCCATGCTTGGGTGTTCATCCAGTTCAAGGACTTTCACCAGAAGAACAAAGAAGTGTCACATTAAAGGTAACAGTAACAGTCAGCTAAAACAAGAACCATAGAACATGATAATACCTTTGTCTCAGTAGTCCTTCACTTTCTCATTTATAGTGTAAGGCAATAATCCAAAAGAAGGCAATGCTACCTTCTTTCCCAGAGGTGTTTGTTGCAGAATTATCTGTAATAGAGAAAAAGGGGGAATAGCTTAAGGGTTCAGAAATAAAGGAATAATTAGTTCGCTTGTAGCGTAGTAAATATAATGCATTTATTAAAAGTGAAGACTATAGCCGAAACCGGTTTGGCTCAGTGGATAGAGCGTCGGCCTGCGGACTGAAGGGTCACAGGTTCGATTCCGGTCAAGGGCATGTGCCTGGGTTGCGGGCACATCCCCAGTGGGAGGTGTGCAGGAGGCGGCTGGTCGATGTTTCTCTCTCATCGATGTTTCTCTC
>NW_006297152.1:273818-294791 GCF_000327345.1 Myotis davidii
TAGAGCGTCGGCCTGCGGACTCAAGGGTCCCAGGTTCGATTCTGGTCAATGGCATGTACCTTGGTTGCAGGCACATACCCAGTAGGGAGTGTGCAGGAGGCAGCTGATAGATATTTCTCTCTCATTGATGTTTCTAACTCTCTATCCCTCTCTCTTCCTCTCTGTAAAAAATCAATAAAATATATATTTTTTTAAAAATGAAGACTATAAGATGTATGTAGTAACATGGAAAATGTTTGCAGTATAATATAGGGAGAAAAGCAGGATACAGACGGTTTATTCACAATGAGTGGCATCATGTAAAAATATATCCTATAAGGAAAAGACTGTAAAGAAAAACAGAAATGATAGTAGTTGTGACAGTCTTATAGAATTACATGTGATTTGTTTTTACTTTTTTTTTTTATCACATTGTTATATTGATTTGGCAGAAAGGTGATAAAGTATCCAGAGAAAGAAAGATACAAATTCATAGATGCAATACTGTGAGAGAATAGATGAGCTTAAGTACACAGTATCTTTGAATGTTGAACCATCCTTATAGGAGTGATCTTGATCTACTAAACTGCATGGCTTTCATACCCTCTCTAAAAAAGATCCTAGCCCTAACCGGTTTGGCTCAGTGGATAGAGCGTCGGCCTCCAGACTCAAGGGTCCCAGGTTCGATTCCAGTCAAGGGCATGTACCTTGGTTGCGGGTACATACCCAATGGGGAATGTGCAGAAGGCAGCTGATCGAAGTTTCTGTCTCATCGATGTTTCTAACTCTCTATCCCTCTCCCTTTCTCTCTGTAAAAAAATCAATAAAATATATTTAAAAAAAAAAAAAAAGATCCTACCCATGAGATATCACTGACTCACCATAGCCTTGACTCCTGACTCAGCATTGGGGAGATGCACAGTTTCTTAAGTGCTTTATTACATATTGGGATCAACAGCCCCATTTTGAAGAAGTGAAGACTTTGTGTTACCTATGAATAAATGAAGAGATGAGGTCCATTCTTTCGTAATAATGAATCTGTATCCCTACATTTGAATACCCTAAGTAGCTCTACTTATTTTGTAACAAAATTACGTTGAATTCAACTTCATGTAAAAATAAATACTTATTCTGTAACTCTCCTGAGTTGTTGATGTGATAAAATTTCCCCAGAGAGTTACAATTCCAAAAATGTTGGGGATCATAGCAGGATGGCATTTGTTTCATTTATGTAGAGATTTATAGCAATAAGCATTCATTTCGTTAGTCAACCAAGTGTGTACTGAGCTCCTACTGCATTCCAAGCACTTTAGAGTAATATCCCTCTCATGAAAGTAGGTTCTAGATGGAGGCAGACAATGAACAATTAGATACATGAACATGAAAACTTTCGGTAGCACTAAGTGCTTTAAAGACAATAAAATAAGATTATGTGATAGGGATTGTGGATGCTAGTTTTTAGATTGTGTAGTCAAGGAAGGCGTGTCTGAGGCGGTGACATTTGAACTGCAACCTGAACTATCCTCAGAGGTACCTTGCAACCTACATATCCTGAGACAACAATCTTCAAGGTATTTTAAAAGAAGCAAATTTTCTACATATTTGCCTTTCCCTTGTCTGACAAGGGAAACCTCAGAGGGCAAATTCTCTAAGTGTAATAGTAATAGTGTGGAAACTAATGGTACACAGTTACTTCAATGATTACAGACAAGCACATATATGATACTTAGTGTTTACATTGTTGAACCTGTAGAACAAAAATAGGCTAAACAGGATTATCAAGACAAAAGAAATCAGTGCAAAGTGTACAAAGAGTGTATGGGATTATCACTATGACAAACTCACAAACCAATGTTACCCTAAAAGGAGAACATAACATAATGCACTCCCCAAACCTCACTTACAAAGGTGGCTTTCTTCTCTCTTGCTCAGCTATTCCAGGAAATCAGATCAGTCCTTCTAAATGCTAGGAAATGCCTCCTAAACAGAAGAAAGTGTTTAAGTGTGAATCTTTATAAACAGTTTGATTCCTGTGACCTGAATAGATATGGGATACTATCCAGATAGAAGTACTCACTGTTCTAGGATTACTATTCCTAGTTCCTCAACTGGTTAACAGAATAGAATATATGTAAAGAACCAATACAGCATAGTGCCTGGCATTTAATAGGTATTTATAAAATATCAGTTTCCTTCTCCGTCTGTTTTAACAAATTACTTTGTTTTCTCCCAGGATTTGGATGTAGCTTTGCCCATTATTGAGAATTATAAGGATCGATTATTGGCAATTGGAGAGGTAAACACCCATTAACTGATCAAATGACTTCTGATTCAGACTTTCATGTGATATATGAAAAGAATCTTTAATTCAATATTGGTGATTATAACTAACTTGGATAATTATGTTCACCCCATCCAGCTGAATAATAACTCATCAATACGTCCTCAATAAGCAAAAGAGCTTGGGGATAAAACAATAGAAAGCCTCATCATAGGCTTATATTAATACTTTATTATCATTTCTATATACTATGCTTTTTTTTTGCTTAAATATGGGTCATCTCTCTAGTTAAAGTAGTATATACAAAGCATACTTTAAAGAGGCTAGCTGCTAGAGTGTAGTCAAAGAACATTTTTATTAAATTACAGTTGTAAAACATTTTTATCACTTGGTAATAAATTCCACTTCTAATTAAAGATAAAGATAAGAATAACAGTTAAATTCAGAATATAGATTATAACAATGTATGCCAAAATATATCAAGGAAAGCAGTCATTTATAATCTTTCCTGTTCGCTGTGATGACCACATGTAGCTGTTGAGCACTTGAAATGTGACTGGTCCAGATTGAGATGTCCTCTAAGTATAAAACACACAGAGGATTTCAAAGTCTTAGCACCCGAAAGAAAGAATATAAAATAACTCAATAATTTTTATATTGATCATGTGTTGAAATAATGCATAGTAATTATATCATTACTATATAATAATAATGATAATGTTTGGGGGTATACCAGATTAAGCAAAGTATATTAAAATTAATTTCACCCATTTCTTGTTAGTGTTTTTAATGTGGCTAACTAGAAAATGTGAAGTTATATATGTGGCTTGCACATATGGCTCCCATTATCTTTCTCTTGGACAGTACTGCTCCATAGTATGACTTTGGGGGTTCATTAAACCATGAAAAATGTAATTCTGTTTGACTTTTCTGTTATAGGTGGGACTGGATTTCTCCCCCAGATTTGCTGGCACTGATGCACAAAAGGAAGAGCAAAGACAAGTCCTAATCAGACAGGTCCAGTTAGCCAAAAGACTAAATTTACCTTTGTAGGTTAATTAACCACCTTCCTATATTAATAGCTATAGAGCAAATTAAAATGATTCTTTTGAAATGGAGCTCTATATTTCTTTTTCTCTTCATTACTTTAATAGAACAAAATAATGTCACATTAAAAGGAATTTTTTTGTTGTTAAACAGAAATGTTCACTCACGTTCAGCTGGAAGACCCACCATCAGCCTCTTAAATGAGCAAGGTATTTAGATTCCTGAGACAAATGCGCCTGACGTTTACGTTTGGTATTCCAGTCCATCTTCTCATAGAACAGGCCATGTTTTAGTATGGTTTCTTAAACCAAAGGAAATAGGGGAATGTGGAAAGGGGAAGTCAACTAAAGTGGTTTTACAAAGTCAGTCTACTTTTTACAAGGTTTTCAGTGTGACTGTGATATTTACAATCATTTGCCAGGGTAAAACAAATGAAAAATTGGATTAAGTGATTGATAGTCCTAAAATAAAAAATGTATCTTATAGCATTACTTTTCAAACTTTTTGAAGTGATACTAATATACACACATATATACTTTTTTTGGTAATAAAAGTATGTGTATACACTGGTCAGTCTTGACCCACTAGATTGATTTCATAACTCACTTGTGGTTATAACCCACTAAGGGTCATACCTGCCATTTGAAAAACAGGATCAAATAGTGAAGTAAATGTGCTTGCCTACATCTAGAAAGCATGGTATTTCCCAGTGATGAGCGCCGAACCCTTTGGGATCACTGAGAGCATGATTTGTACGCAGGCCGAGCAGCCATTCTTTAAGAACCAGAGGCGATTTTATGAAGCTAATGCGGATTAGTCAATTTGTGGCTCACTTAGCTCCCCATTTCCTCTTACACTCGCATTCTCGCTGAGGACGATTTGATTGCTTAAAAACCTCCTATTAGGAACAATAATCTGACAGTTCACAAACCTCTGGAAAATGTTTGATGGTATAGGAAGATTCCATAATTGTTTAAAATTTTATATTTCCATTTTATTTAATAATTTTATTTTATTCTGAAAGTGAAGAATGTATTATATTTTTATTCTACTGTTTGAACACTATATATTTATCCCTCCTTTAGAAGTCATAGAACCTCATATTTATATTACAATGACCAAATTTCTGATCTGTGCTGTTCAATTTGATTAATGGAAAAACCTCTCGTTGAGGACATAAATTGGAATTCTGATCTATCTTTTATTTTTGAGAGGTGCTGACAAAGTGCTGCTCCATGCATTTGATGGTCGGCCATCCGTAGCCATGGAAGGAGTAAAAGCTGGGTACTTCTTCTCGATCCCTCCTTCTATCATAAGGAGTGGACAGGTAAATTCTTTCATTAAACTTCCACCTATACTTTGTGAAATACACTTTAAAATAAGAGTTTCTATATTTTATATGTAATAGATACTTATATATAACACTTGTGATATTATTCTAGTTATATTACAAAAATCAATCCTAAGTCCCTACCTTATGTCAATATCATCATGATTACATTAGATTTATAACAAGTTTTGAAATCAGATAGTATGAGAATTCCAATTATTTTTTTATTTTCAAGATCATTTTGGCTATTCTAAGTCCCTTGCCTTTCCATCTACATTAGAATCAGCTTGATTTCTTTAAAAAACAAAACAA
The DNA here is from genome assembly GCF_000327345.1 of Myotis davidii. Taxonomy (NCBI): domain Eukaryota; kingdom Metazoa; phylum Chordata; class Mammalia; order Chiroptera; family Vespertilionidae; genus Myotis; species Myotis davidii. Next base: position 278,768 of record NW_006297152.1, read on the forward strand.
AAACTGGCTGGGATTTTTATTGGAATTACATTGAATCCATAGCTCAATTTGGGAATAATTGATATAAACACACCATACCTCTTTATTTCGATCTTTGATTTCTCTCATCAATGTTTTATAATTTTCAACAAATTATACAAATCCTGCACATATTTTGTTATATTTACCCCTAAGTATTTCATATTTTTCATTCTATTTTAAATGGTACTGGTTTTAAAATTTTAGTTGTCAATTATTCATTGCTAGTAATAGAAATACAGTTGATTTTTCTATATTAAACTTTTATCAAGTGACCTTGCTGATTATTCATTAGTGCTGGCAGTGTTTTGTAGATTTTTCAGGATTTTTATGTAGATAATCATGTCATCTTTGACTAAAGGTATTTACTTTTCCCCTTCCAATATTTGTGCCCTTTATTTCTTTTTCTTGCCTTATTTCACTGGATACAGCTAGTAGAATGTTGAATAGAAATAGTAAAAGCAGAAACCCTTGCCTTTTTTTCCTGATCATGGAAAAACATTCATTCCTTTACCATTAAGTGTACTATGAGCTGCAGGTTTCTCATAGGGTTTAAGGAAGTTCCTTCTGTTTCTGGTCTGCTGAGTGTTTTTGTCAAAAATGGATGTTGGATTCTGTCAAATACTTTTTTGACAATATATTATCCTTTTTATAGTTTCTTAGGTAGAACCTTAGATTATTTGAAACCTTCCTTGTTTTCTAATAAAGATATTTAATGCAATAGTTGCATTAGCACTAACCACATGTAGTTACAATCCACAGATATTAATTAGATTGTTATAATGAGGCTCTGTTTCTTCTAGTATAAGTATGGATATGGTCATAGGTTTATTTGTGATCTTTGCTGTATTTTCACTTTCTGTCCGTTCATAATGTTTTCTAATTTACCTTGAGACTTCCTCTTTGACCATAGTGACTATTTAAAAGTGTATTGTTAATTTCCAAATACTTGGGAATTTTCCTGATATCTTTCCATTTCTGATACCTACTTTAAATTTGACTGTGTTCAGGAGACATTCATTGTATGATTTCACCTCTTTTAAATTGGTTGAGGTTTGTTTAATGGCCCAGAATATGATCTATCTTGGTGAAGAGAACATACACACTTCAAAAGAATGTGCATTCTGCTATTATAAGATGGAGTGTTCTACACATGTCACTTTATAGTCCAAGATTATTTTTATTTTTCCTATTTCTAGCTTTTGTGGAAAAACTTCTTATTTAGTAGTAACCTTTAGCTGTCGCATGTTTCTTTTTCAAAGCTAAAATACATTTAAAGATAATAATTTGTACATTATAGAAAATTGAATCACTTCAGAAAAGAACAAATTTTAAATTAATCCAGATTCTACAACTCAGGAACAATCATTGTTAACATTAATTCAGATAAAATAAGAAGATAATCTTATTCTTTTTGTTTTGAGTTAGCTTCATGGGTGTCTAATTGTATCAATAAATATGGACCTATCTCATCTTTAAAATGGTTGTATGATATTTCATAATGTGGATGTACCATAATTTATTTAAGCATTACTTTAAGTAAAGGTTAGACTGTTTCTAAGTTTTCACTGTTATAAACAGTGCCTGAGTGAATACCTTTGTACAGCATACATATGCACACTTGCGCAGTTTTCCCTCTAAATGGAATCACTGAGGAAAGGGTGTACCTTTTAAAATTTGGTTAAACTGTTACATTTTCTTTAAAAAGTTTATGCTAGTTTGACTCTTATCTACCAGCAGTGCATGAGCATACCTATTTCTGTGCCTCTGAAATTTTAATCTTCAAACAGTTCATTCTAATAATATTCCACTCTGCATCATGTGTCTCCCTGCCATTTTTTACTTTAACAGTGCACTGGCAGCAAAATAATTACGTTCTTGGTATAAAACTCATTGGGTTCATTGCAATCCTTATAATCCAGACAGAAAATTAAAAATAAGAAAGTAAAACCATCTACCACCTAATCTAAAACGTGCATATGAACTTTGGATTTATATCGGAAAGCCTGAGAGGTTTAAAGTGAACAGTAGAAAGAAGCACTGAGTGTGGTGGAGAAGCAACAGAAGTCTCTTCCTGAGATCTCTCAGTGGGATGGTGATATCCGGTGTCTGACTTCCTTGCTGGCTGTGCTTTTGGTTACTACTCCCTGGGTCCCTGGAGTCTCTGGATAATTTTTGGCAATGAATGTTGCTATTTAAACCTGTTAGTATTAATAGGATGAGAACGTAGTGAGCATGTATCAATTGAATATTGAAGCATGCATTTTAGGCTCTTGCAGAATAGAATGCATTGGCATGTGGGTTTAATGTTCTTTTTTTTGAAAATTCTTTATTACTCCTTTTTTAAACTTACTAGCTTTTTCTTTTCTCTAAGAAGCAGAAACTTGTGAGACAGTTGCCTTTAACCTCCATTTGCTTGGAAACAGACTCACCTGCACTAGGACCAGAAAAACAGGTAAGTCATTTTCTGTTTTCCACATGATTGAGATCAAGCATGTAAAACTCGCAGCCTTGGCATGCCTGGGGCCCACCAGCCGCAAATTTGATATGCTTGATTTAGATTGTGTCTTTCATTTGAGCTATTTTTGATTTGTCTGTTTCTCATCACAGTGTAAGTACAATGGAATCCTATTTTAACGCTAGGTTGAGAGGTTATATCAACTTAATTTCAGGTCTTTTCTAAATATAATTGTTATGCCCCAAAGAATATTATTTGATATGGACCATGTCCTCACCTATGTGATAGTGAAAGCCAGACCAGTATAGCAAAAAGCTCAATGTCAAGAGTCAGAAAGACCTGGATTCGAATCCTGTCTCTGCTACACACTAGCTGTTTGATTTTGAGCAAGTTACTAACGTCTCTGAAATGTTCTTCACTTATAAAATGTAAGCAAAATAGCAAATTCTTTGAAGTATTATAATGAGAATTAAATGGAGTAATGTATCTAGCAGTATCTGGTATATAGTAAGATGCTCAATAAATGTTTATTTTTCTCCTTTTAATTAGATTGTTATAATGAGGCTCTATTTCTTCTAGTACAAGTATAATAAGTGTATAATATTCCAGTGTGTGAATCTACCATAGTATATTTAACTTGATATTGTGATTTGGGTTGTTCTCAACACAATTATATCTGATGAATGTTACCAGGTTATTTTTCTTAAACTTAATAGACATCTTATTCCTCTCAATATCATCATCCTAAGTAGATAACTTAATAACAGTAATACATTTCACCAAATCTAAATGTACAATCTAAATGATTATAGATGCACCACTGTTTTGTGACCATTAGAATGGAAAACAAAACAAAACACTGCCAATTATACAATGACATTCATTGAATCCAAGTAAAATATGAATCAATTTCAGAGATGTTAAAATAGGAGGGAAATACATCTTAGACTCAGTGAAGTACCAGTACGTATCTGTTTAGCCGTCCAAATATGTACTGGTACTTCTTGAAGGTGTATGGTGACATTTCTTGGATCAAACTGTAATGTCTGTAGCCTGTGAGGTGAAGGGGCCAAGCAGCAGAACAGTGACCTTTACAATCACTCAGTTAAGCAATAAACCAAAGGACGGCTAACCCATCGGTCATGCAGGTTGCCAAGTGTCCACTGTTTGCAGACTGCTAGATGCTGGGACCTCAGTTGTTAATACCCCACGGCCCTTTTCAAGAGCAACATAAACTTACAGTCAGTGTGTAGCTATAGCTTCTAAGCTGAAGTTCAAGACTTTCTCCCCTTATTGCCTCCCACCATCCCCCACCCCCATTAAAAAAAGCACTCATCGGCTGTGTTTACCAACTCATTTTCTTCTATTTTATCCACAGTCTTCAAGGATTGCTTCTTTTGACAATCATGTTTGATTTCGTGTCTGCTCTGTTCTCCTTCAGGTACGGAATGAACCCCAAAACATTACCATCTCAGCAGAATATATTGCCCAGGTGAAAGGAATCTCAGTGGAAGAAGTGATGGAAGTGACAACACAGAATGCATTGAAATTGTTCCCCAAGCTCCAGCACCTGCTCCAGAAATAACTTCAAAGCCAAATGAACTGAAAGGGGCAGCATTTGAGAAAAAGAAATGTTCTGGCCCTAGCTGGTTTGGCTCAGTGGTTAGAGCGTCGGCCTTCGGACTGAAGGGTCCTGGGTTCAGTTCCGATCAAGGGCTTATGCCTGGGTTGCAGGCTTGATTCCCAGTAGGGGGCGTGCAGGAGGCAGCCAATCAATGGTTCTTTCTCATCATTGATGTTTCTATCACTCTCTCCCTCTCCCTTCCTCTCTGTAAAAAAATCAATGAAATATATTTAAAAAAATAAAATAAAAAAGAAATGTTCTGATTAATAGTCTGAACTGAAGAAACCATTATATAGGGATAAAGAAGATGATAATTTTAGAGAAATATTTGTCATTTGTTGTTGTTAATCCTCACCCCAGGATATTTTTCGATTAATTGTTAGAGTGGAAGGGAGAGGGAGAGACAGAAATATCGATGTGAGAGACACATTGATTTGTTGCCTCCTTCATGCTTTCCAGCCAGGGCTAGGGATCAAGCCTGCAACCGTGCATGCCCTTGACCAGAATCAAACCTGGACCCTTCAGTCCATGAGCTGACCCTATATCCACTGAGCCAAACCAGTCAGAGTGAGAAATATTTGTCTCAGAAATAAAACTGAACTTGGATCCTGAAACCTTGGGTTCTAATTCTACCTTGCACTGCTTTTCAATGAATGGACTCCTAGCAGGAGGTTGGGAGACACTGCTGCTTCTTACCTTGCCCCGTTAAATAGAACCACCGCATGAACTGAAACCATTTTTCCCAGCAAGGGTGGCTCCCAGAGGTAATCATTTTCTAGCCTTTCTTGCAACCAGGGCACTGATAATATGACCCACCCTAGATTTTGAATTAAGTGAGTCACACGAGGAAGCCAAGACTGAGGGTGGCAGTATGGCAGCTTGGTGAGGTTGGCATTGTTAGCTGCAGGGTCTGTGCCCACAGGCTGTGTTAGTAGAGTCTTTATGCTTCTAGTTCAGCGGTATGAATTGGTTTTTCCACCCTCCTGGAGATTTTACTAACTATCCATTATCCTTTAGTAAATTCATTTTCTTTTTAAATTAGCCAAATTTAGTTTCTGTTGTATCTTTAAGAACCCTGCTTGATGAGGAAATTCATACCCTGAAGTAGTTATCACAAAGAGACCATTAGGGAAAATAAGGAAGGAAGAGAAGGAAATCTGAGACTCATTATAGTGCCTGGATCACTTTCCAGGTAGCAAATACCAGTTAATTGTAAGGGATAAGATACTGCCCGTCCATAGCGGATGGTGACCAATGTTGTGAAAGCATGTTAAAAAGATACTCTATGGCAAAAGGATATGTGCTGATTTGGGGGCAGCCCAAAGGATACTGCATTGAACATTTTTATTCTTTTTCTTCACTTTTTCTGTATTTGTGGAACCTCTTACCTTATGAGGCAGAGCTCACCTTCCACTGTGGCTGGCTCTTCCCTTTGGACCCATCTTCCAGGCCAGCAAAGAAACGCAGCTTCCCCTGCCCTGGCCTGCAAGACCCTGTCCAGGGAAGAGGCACTGGGTGCTGGTAGCTTCTGCAGCAATAGCAGGCCACGCCTTCGCCTTTTCTGCGTACCAGGGATGCCACAGAGGGCCTTCCTGCACCCGCATTAGTGGCCTTGACTTGGGAACTCACTGCAGACAGCTCTGCAGGGAGGCGGAGCGAAAATGGAGGGAAATGACTACCCATTCCCCTGTGTCTACTGAGGGAACAGGTGCATCAACAAATCCGAGACTCCTGGGAGGGGCAGAGAGGTGTCTGGACCTGCTATGATTTCAGGTAGGGTCAGAGTCCAAAATTGATAGGTTTGTGACTTTTGATTTTCTGCTTTTAGCTTGAGGCTGTTATAAGGTGTATAGAGGAGGACAAAGTAGAAACACCTAAGGGGGAGGGGGAGGGAGAGCTTCCAGGAGAAGGTGGCATTTAAAAGAAAGTTAGCTAGGTGAAGGGAAGGGAAGAGAATAAAGCAGAGAACCCCAAGTAGTTCCATGAAACTACAGGTGCATGAGGGAAGAGGCAGAAGAGGACTAGAGAATTAAGATTCGAAGGTTGCTAAGTGTATTATACATAACCTGACACTCATGTACTATGTATTTATTCCCTGATTCATCTTAGAGCGAGCCAAAGAAAGGATGCTGTGTTTGATAGTCTTTATGTGGGCAGCTAAGTGTTCAGAGATAATTCTCCATAGGTCTCCCATTTCTGTGTATCTCTGGGGCAGAGACACTGACAGCTTTTGTTCCAGATGATCTTTATTTGAGAGAGAGAGAGAGAGAAACATCAGTCTGTTATTCCACTTATTTATGTATTCACTGGTTGATTCTTGTATGTGTTCTAACCAGAGATTAAACCCGAAACCTTGGCATATCAGGATGATGCTCTAACCCACTGAACTACCAGCCAGGGTCCAGATGATCTTTTCAAGGATGTTTATACAGCCAAGGGTCTTGGAAGACAGATAATGTCTCCCACTGAAGCAGAGGCAAGTTTATTCTTTCTACAATATAATAAAGAGCATCTCTTCCTCTAGTCAAAGGTTGGGTTTCTTTCTTATTTTTTTTGTTTTGTTAATTCTCACCTAAGGATATTTTTTCCCATTGATTTTTAGGGGTAATGAAAGAAGGGAGGAGAGAGATATAGAGGGAGAGAGAGAGAGAGAGGAGGAAGGGGGAGAGAGAAAGAGACAGGGAGACAGAGAGATGTGAGAGAGACAAATCAATTGGTTGCCTCTGGCATGTATCCCAACGGGGACTGGGGATCAAACCTGCAACCCAGGTATGTGCCCTTGACTGGGACTCAGACCCAAGACCCTTCAGCTAATGGGCCGATACTCTAATCACTGAGAAACTCCAGCCAGGACAAAGGTGGGTTTCTTAAGCTCAGAGATTTTCAGCTGTGAGGCAAAGCCTCTGTGTGCATGGCATCTGTCTGGATGACTTCATATTATTTGGGGCTGGAGGGTGGAGAGTGGGGGGCAGAGAGTACCAATCAGGACATGATGCTTGTGCTGCTTGCTGTTGTGGAAGAAAGGGCCACATGCTAACCTGACAAGCTCAAGGAAGGCCTGCATGGCAGTTTGCAAGGAAGGCCTTGCAAACTCAGAGGCCTAAAGTAACCACAAAGCATGGTCTGAAATTAAACTTTAACTAAAAGCAGTTATGTCCTAGGCCCATATCTTCACTGACATAGTCAACCTTTACCTTAACTGAGCCTATCTATCTTTTTGCATCTATGATAACATATCTTTGAAATGTCTGGGTAACTTGTAACTTCCCTTTTTCCTGACCCCTTGGGGCACACAACCTAATGTGCCTGGGTGCCAGGACAGATACCACAAATTCCTTCATTGTTATTGTTATCATGTTCATTGTTGACTGTTAACTATCCTGCACCCACATAAGTATGTGTCCATCATTTTATTTTCTATCCAATCCCAGAGGTCCCTCACCCTCCCGCTTTGCTTTCTCCCGCCTCTCTAATCTACCACCAATGGATTTCATGTAACCCACCTATGTCCCCTCCTTTGATTGCAATGTATAAAAATAGATGGAAAAAAAACCTCTATTCGCTAGAGCACTGGTTCTCAACCTTCCTAATGCCGCGGCCCTTTAATACAGTTCCTCATGTTGTGGTGATCCCCAACCATAAAATTATTTTCGTTGCTACTTCATAACTGTAATGTTGCTACTGTTATGAATCATAATGTAAATATCTGATATGCAGGATGTATTTAGGCGACCCCTGTGAAAGGGTCGTTTGACCCCCAAAGGGGTCGTGACCCACAGGTTGAGAACCGCTGCCTAGAGCATTATCCCAACTCCCAGCAATTGTTGACAGTTTGGCTCAAATAAACTCACAAAAATTCTTTACAGATTTTTATGTTAACACCGCTCTGAGCAATAAAGTCCTTTGCCTCTGAACCAAGATTCTTCTGTCTTCTGTCACCAATGCCCCTGAAACTGGCAGGCTAACCCTTCAGAGCTCTTGACACTGGAAGTTTTGTTGTTGTTTTTTGAGAAGCAAAAAATTAGCTTTGGGCCTGGCTTTTTAATATATACCCTCAGGGTCAATGAATCTTATCCCCACTGTGCCCTGGTGCAGTCCTAGCTGAGATAGCGTTTTAGGCCAGTTGACTGATACATATCCTTTCCAATATTAATATGCTTTGGCTTGTGACTCTGAGCTTTCTATGAAGGCAAATGGCAACCAAATAAAAGGTGAATATTTCACTGATATAAATACAAATGCAAAGCTGCACCTGGGTTCCAAGCCAAGTAGTACCCAGCTTGCCATATGGAATAACAGGCAATTGGCTCAAACTGCAAAAATGCAAAAAGGAACACAAGCCACGTCAAAACCTGAAAATTAATCTGCTACCCAAGAAGGAATGACACACAGATAATTCTAGCAATGCTCACTTTGGGGATGGAGAATAAAATAAAACAAAAAGCCCCACCTTGTTAATCTCTCAAGTATGTACTTAGTCAAATTATCAAAATCCTTGCTCTGAGTTCACGAAATTCAGTGTTTAGAAGCAAGTTGTTAACTTTGAGGATTAGTGGGATTGGTCAACATACTCCACCAATTTATAGAAACAAACTATTTAAACATTTTAAATTAATAAAGAGAAGATCACCATAAAGGATCTTTTAGGTGATAAATATTTCCAAGTATCTTTTTAAAAAAACTTTTTTTAAAAAAGTCTTACTGATTTTAGAGAGGAAGGAAGAAGGAGAGAGAGAGATGTGGGAAACTGATACAGGGTTGAGCCTCAGATTGACCTGCTGGCAAAGTCACAAGTCCTAGCTTAGAGGGCACAGTCCTCTTAGCATAATTAGGCTTGACCTTATAACACTCCCTAGATCTTATCTGGGAAGCTAATGGGCTGAGGAAGTGCAGGAAGTGTAACCATGGTCAAAACAAGTGAAACTCACAAGAACAGTGTAGCTTTGGTAACCACTACCTTGTTTACCTCTCACTATAAAAAGCTTGGTGAGGCCTGAGCACAGTGGAAGTCCTTCTCCTTGAGTTGGACTTGCCCACCTGGTCCCCCAATGTTCCCAAATTATCTCGTGTCTTTTCTTTTTCATTTGTGTGCGGCTCCTCTTCCAGACCCGAACCCTGAACCACGCAGGACGTGGAGGGAAACACGACAGAGAAAAACATTGATGTGAGAGAGGAACATTGATCAATTGCCTCCCACAGGCATCACAACCTGGGTATGTGCCCTGACCAGGAACCAAACCAACAACCTTTCAGCATACAGGGAGACACTCAACCAACTGAGCCACACCGGCTGGGGTGAAAGTATCTTTAATAACAAAAATCATCCCTTCAAAAATATGACTAATAGAATGAAATTTATGACGATGTAATACTTGTTATATGACTTAACAAAATATTTCCTTGGTGAACTAGCAAATACTTTTGGCTTCTTTTATAATTAATATTTGTAAATAGTTCAGATAGATACTGAAGAAGGATAAAGAGATGGTATTTTTGTGTGTCTCTGGGGATGCACTTTATCCAAATATTGCATTATCTGAAAAATAAAATAAAAAGTATGTTATATAACTTATAATTCATTTCATAGTTTCTTAAACAACCCTGAGGGCAGAGAGGATGAGTACTGTTTCAAAGATACAGGAAGTAAGGTAGAGAAAGCATAAGACTAGTCAATGGCAGATACAGGACATGAACCCAAGTGCAATGGACTAAATGTCTCCTCCCCCCAAAAATGTCTATGTTGAGACCTGATCCCAGTGTGATGGCATTAGAAGGTGGGGCCTTTGGGAGGTGATTATGTCATGAGAGTAGAGCCCTCACAAATGGGACTAGTGCTCTTATAAGAAGAGGCCAGAGCACTAGCTAGCTCTTTCTGCCACGGGAGAGGACACAGCCCGAAAGCAGCCCTCTATAAACCAGGTAGAGCGCTAGCACCAAGCACCTGCCCTGACGCTCTGATCTCAGACTCCCATCCTCCAGACCCGTGAGGAAGAAACTTGTCCTGTAAGCCAGCAGTGTACGCGTTTTTTATAGCAGCCCAAACTAAGATACCCAAGTTTTCTGTTTTTAAGGCTATTGTCTTTCAGTAAGATTGCCCCTCTTTTGGTATTCACACCTCTAAGTGGACAATTGGAGAGAGAGTGTGAAAAGGGGTGGTAGGATGTTGGAAAGTTTTACTTAGATAGGGTGATTTCTGATGAATTGGCTTTAAAAAAATTTTTTTATTGATTTCAGAGAGGAAGAGAATGGGAGAGAGAGAAACATCAATGATGAGAATCATCGATTGGCTGCCTCCTGCACGCCCCCTACTGGGGATCAAGCCCTCCAACTGAGCATGTGTCCTGACAGGGAATCAAACCGCAACCTACTGGTTCAAAGGTCACCATTCAAGCACTGAGCCTGAGCCTGATGAATTGGCTTTTGAAGGAAGATCTGAATAAATTGAGGGAAGGAAAGAGAGAGAGAGAGAGAGAGAGAGAGAGAGAGAGAGAGAGAGAGAGAGAGAAACCAGAGAGAGAGAGAGAGCCCAAGGTAGGGGGAACAGCATGTGCCAAGTCCCTGAGGTGGGAACCAGAGTGCTACATCCCAGAAACAGGAAGAAGACCGTGGTGACTAAGTGGGATGAGGCCAGGGAGAGTAAAAGAGAAAAGGCTGAAAAGGTAAGCACACAGGATAAGGAGGGGATTTTATCCAGTGTGGGGTGACACCATGGGTGAGTCCTGAGCAACAGGTGAAGTATCTAATATATAGGTTATTTTTTTTAATCACTCAGGCTGTCATGTAAAGAAATACATGTGGGAGGTGGCAAGAGCAGAGGCTGGGGGACAGATGTGAGGTCCCTGCTATACTTTGGGAGAGAGATGATCATGGGTTGGCTCTGGGTGGTAGCAGTCGTCAGATTCAGGACTGATTTTGCAGGAAGAGCTGACAGAACTTCCTGACAGATTGGACCTGGAATGTGAGACAAAGAGGGGAGTCAAAGGTATGACTCGCGCCCTAACCGGTTTGGCTCAGTGGATAGAGCGTCGGCCTGTGGACTCAAGGGTCCCAGGTTTGATTCCGGTCAAGGGCATGTACCTTGGTTGCGGGCACATCCCCAGTAGGAGGTGTGCAGGAGGCACCTGATCGATGTTTCACTCTCGTCAATGTTTCTAACTCTCTATCCCTCTCCTTCCTCTCTGTAAAAAATCAATAAAATATATTAAAAAAAAAAAAAAGGTATGACTCGCTCTATGGCCATTTTCTGAGATGAGCAGGGGTCAAGGGTGAGTAGGTTGTGGGGTGGAGGATAGGAATTCTGTTTGGGCGATGGTAAATTTCACGTAACATCAAGGAGAGGTGGCAGCCTGATACATGCCATCTGATAGACCTGTGGAGAACTCAGGAGAAAGGTCAGGGCAGAAGCAGAAATGCGGGAGTCCTCAGACTAGAGATGAGATTTTGAGTCCTGCAACAGAGTGGGACTGTCCGGGCTGAGATCACCTAGAAACCAAGGGTAGATGATGAAAGAGGGCCCAGTATTGAGTGCAGGTGTTCTTCAGCATTCAGAGGACAGAAGAGGGCCAAGCTAATAAACGGGGATGCTATTTTATCATTAATGATGTTTACTATTTGATTCATTGCGCATTCGTTGAGGGCCTACTAGAGTACTGTAATGTTCATCAAATTTGGGAGGTAACGTTTACAAACGAGGGTTTTCTCGTTGCATCTGCTGGCCTCTGGGGGGTGGGGGTGCTCTCAGTCTAGTGTGGCAGGCCCAAACTCGTGGTGTGGATTGGGCTAAGTTCTCTCTTGGGGTGAGTTCACCTTGGACTGCTTTTAAGCCAATGCCTCCAATATAGATTTGCTTTCCAGCAACAAAGCCACCATTTTTACCTCCATCTGTCTCTCAGTCGATGTAAAGCCAGATTAGGAACAGAAGGGTATTATTGTTGACTTTTTCAAACTTCAACAGTATTCAGAATAAAGCGGACACTCCAACAAATGTCAGCACCCTTCTCTAACACCCAGGGACTCTCCACTTGCGGAGATAAAAAGAAAATAAGCCCTCAGTATTCCCCGACCACCCTTTGAGAACTACTAGTGTAGGCTAATTAAAGAAAGACCATGGATTCACATAGATTCCCATAACACTTACATTAGGTCTGTACCTATCCAGCATCTGGTCATCATAAAGTGGAGTTTCTGTTTAATTCTGTTCACTTAAAAGGAACAAAGAGCTTTTCTGCAGTATTTAAAGGTTATTTTAATGTTCCAGAATTGTGGGCTTCTAGCCTCTATATCATGCATGTTGGTTATGGAAATTATACTTGTTAGACCCTGTTTTGTAGAAAACCGTGTGCATTCATGTAAAGTGGTAAACTATGTCATAGGAGTGGATTTCTCTATTAAACTTGTGAGAATTAACCTACTACCTGTGATTTAACTCATCTAGCTCCAAGTAATTCAACCAGAATAAAAGGTAACACTAGAATTAGGAACACTAAAGGCATTCCTCCTTCTAAAGGAGTTACATTTTAATGTAAAATAAACACCTAACTGTTACAGATTAACTTTAACACACAGTGGAGAACCTCACTTGTCCAGGCCATACTGTTTCATCCTCTCAACACCACCTACCAGGAGCGTGGGGCAAATGCCAATTCACAACCCCCTCATCAAAGAAGTTAAATCTCCAAATTGCCAATATAGCGATTCTTTTGTTTCTGATCTAACTGAATCATGTGTTGGTTGTATTTAATATAATTATACTCTCCTTTTACTTTTCTCCTCTTTTTTTTTCAAATAAAGGAGAAAAACATCATCAGTTGTTTGCCTTGAATTAGAAACAAGTATTCACAATCTAGGTAGCTACCAGTTCCTCTTCTTCCTCCTGCAAAATACTACCGCCAGGGCACACCCTCACCCCAACCTCCGTCCACATCTTATTGTTTCTGGGGCCTTTTGTTTAATATTTGTCATCAAAATAACTTCCATTTTATCTCAACTTTGCACAGGAAATTTTTGCAGAGGCAACAAAAATTGGCGAGATAGGCGGCCTCCTAAGTTGTGATGGTCCGTTATAATTACCTATCACAACTTTCCTCAAAATATGGTTCTCAGGCCATCAGCATCAGAATCACCTTGGCCTGTGGAGAATGCAGGCCCCAGGACCCACCTAGAGCCTATATTAAATGAGGTCTCCTGGATGTTGCACCTGGGATTCTGTAGGCACAAGAAAATGAGAACCTCCATCAACTTAGCCTGGTTGACTGATGCTTTCACTTCAGACAGGTTGACCTTAAGCTATCCCAAAGCACCACCATGACATTCTCCCTGATTATACAATTATCCCTCCTGTCGATGGGGTGGGAAGCCTACCCATAACATCTTACTTTTTGATGGAAAGTGCCTCTTCTCTATGTGAGCAAGGAGACTCAGTTTGACCCAGGAGCTCCTGCCACTGTCAGGCACAGGTTCTTTGGTTTGGGAATGAATATGGCACTTATAGGCGCAACTGAAGTGCCTCCGCTGAACTCTCAGTAAGCTGACTTGATTGCTTCTTTCCACCAAGCAGTTGGACTCACGCTTTTCATTGATCTCTTTCAGGAGACGTTGTCTGTCGGCTTTGCATTTTATAATTGTTTCATTGGTCCTGTTTATAGTTGTCATTATGCTGGCAGACTAATCATGAGGTCCTTCTTCGTGTCCTGCAAACAAATTAAAAAAAAAAATACCATCAGTTAGTTGCCTGATTGATCCACGTGTGAGCCAGTCTTCTCTCTCCTCCTGCAAAATACCACCCCTGCTGCCCTCACCCCACACCTCCCTCCATTTTTTATCACTGTTTTCTAAGGTCTTTTTTTTGTTTGTTGATGTTTCTTCAGAGGGGAAAAAAAAAAGTTTTATTTTTAAAAAAGGATATAGTAGAAGAATACATTTTGGTTTTTAGATGCTATGCATGGATTCTTGCTTTCAGGATATTTTGTTATTTCTTCTGATTATAAAAAAATTTTAAGAAAATACAGAAAAGCATAAGGTAGAAAAGCTAAAATCACTCTTGATCCAGAAACAACCAAATTCACATTTCGGATCTTTCTTTCACAATAAATATCCAAAGGAATTTTATTATAACAAATACAGAAAACAACAACAACAGTAAATTGGCTATACTAGAACATACATTTTAAAATGTATAAAGGTTGTTAAGTAGTTAGGAAGATTTTGCTTGTTAGAACTGCACATTTGTCTTTTCAGGCATTTGAAGTGCTTAAAAATCAGATGTTAAATTTACAAAGGAAGTTTAAAGTATTTATAGATCTTGTGTTAACTAAATTTGTAAATGGACTGATTACTTAGAAGTGTTCAATCTATTCAACCTGGGTTAATTTCAGAAAAAACAAGGGTGATTGTTCTTTATACAAAGTAACTCAATTTATAAATAGCATATAATCAAAGGTTGGCAAGAAAGGTTTTTAATGTTTTAATTTTAGAAAATCAGTATTAATAATCTCACATTAACATTATATATAGATGAACAGAACTTCCATTTAAATAACTATGGCAAACCAACCAGTGTGGCTCAGTGGTTGAGCATTGACCTATGAATAAGGAGGTTATAGTTCGATTCCCAGGTCACAGTTCGATTCCCGATCAGGGCACATGCCCTGGTTGCTGGCTCCATCCCCAATGGGGGGCGTGCAGGAGACAGCTGATCAATGTTTCTCTCTCATCATCTCTCATCTATCGCTCTCTTCCTCTCCCTTCCTTCCTGAAATAAATAAAAATATATTTTAAAAGTAAAATAAAAGTAAATGACAATGGTGGACTAGATCAGCGATCTTCAACAGGCGTGCCACAAGTATTTTTAAAATGTGCAACACCTGACTGTTTCCAGTCTCCCTTGGAAAATCACTGGGCTCAGGCATCATATTCTCTCTTTTTTAAGAAATACGTTTTTATTGATTTCAGAGAGAGGAAGGGAGATGGAGAGAGGAGTAGAAATATCAGTAATGAGAGAGAATCATTGATTGGCTACTGCCTGCATACCCCCTACTGGGGATCAAGCCCGAAACTCGGGCATGTGCCCTGGCAGGGAATAGAACTGTGACCTCCTGGTTCATGGGTCCACGCTCAACCACTGAGCCACACTGGCTGGGCAGATATCAGATCTTTCACAATAACTTTTGGAGTTTGAGCTCAGTATAATTTAGGAGCCCAATAAAAAGCAATTGACCAATTGACCTTTTTGAAGGTATAAATCCAGTGATGTTTGCTCACAATACAAAAGATAATGTACAACCCACCAGAAAATGAGCCCTTGGTATTCAAGTGATTTAAGTAAATAAGCAAAATGTCAATTACAAAAGTGAAAAGAAAAATGAGAAGATAACCTTCCTACATTGGATCTTGCAAGATTAAATTGAAGGAAGAGCCCTGGCCGGTTGTTCAGTGGTTAGAGCATTAGCCCTTGGTCCAAAGGATTCAATTCCCAGTCAAGGGAAGGTACCTGAGTTGCAGGTTCCCCAGCCATGGTAGGGGCGAGTGCAGGAGGCAACCAGTCCATGTGTTTTTTACTCTCTCTCTCACTCCTCCCTCCCTTCCACTCTCTCTTTAGAAATCAAAGGAAAAAATATCCTCAGGTGGGGATTAAAAAAAAAATTGACAAAATATTTTACACTCAATTAACACTAAAGAATTAAACTGGAGAGAAACTAAGATGGCGGCAGAGATAAACACCGGGAAATTAACGCCGCACACAACTATTGATTAATACCTCAGAGAAACAATACGGACTTCACCCAGAACCACAGGAAGCCTGGCTGACTGTAAACTCTACAACTAGAAGGAAGGAAAGGCACACTGAGACCCACAGAAGCTGCAGGAGAGAAGCACAGAGGTACGGGGCTCACCCGGGGCTCGCGCGCGCGGAAAGGGACTGGGAC
>NW_006297152.1:295618-304100 GCF_000327345.1 Myotis davidii
TGCAGGAGGCCCAGTCCATGTGTTTTTTTCTCTCTCTCTCATTCCTCCCTCCCTTCCACTCTCTCTTTAGAAATCAAAGGAAAAAATATCCTCAGGTGGGGATTAAAAAAAAAATTGAAGACAAAATATTTTACACTTAATTAACACTAAAGAATTAAACTGACCTCAATAAGGCTAATTCTATTCCAATCACCAATTAATTATCCAGTGTAGTGGAAACAAGAAAATATGGTTCCTACTCAAGCCATGCTAACACTAAGTTACCTTCACTAGGCCTCAGTCTCCTTATATGTTAAGTGTCAATAATACCCAACTCACATGGTGTCATAAGGATTAAATGAGCTAATGAAGTATCCATCTTATATAAAAACTGCTGTTTGAAATGTTAACCCTGCTATTTCTGGCTTCTGTAGATGCTTGCTGGCTTAAATAATAAGGAAAATAAGACTACTCCCATTTCAGAGAGGCCATTAAACCTTCCCCAGACGAAGTTATCAGTGCCGGCACCAGGCCAAGCCTTTGGTCGAGGTCTCAAAGCGCCACCACATAGGGCCCTTTAAGAACTTGCAAAGGGAAATGGAAAAACCCCATATTGGGGAGACAAAGAGGGTAAGATAGTATAACTACAGGAAACTTCCTGTGTGATTTCACCCAGAATTTGAGAGACATTTTCCTCTGGGCCCTCGCGTAATAAATGTAACTCCATCTCCCTACGCGTTGCTCGGTTCTTCTCCGGTTTTTCTGTAACACTAATACATATCAAGAGCTCATTATTGCCAGCCCTCAATGAATGGGAATTTTAATACATTAGGTACTGTGGGAAAAAGGACTTCTTCAATTGGATAACAAAGTAGTAGTTTTGTTCCTGGGTTCATCTGTTTACTTGTAGTGTGACCTGGACCAGCTAATACATAACGTAATGCAGAGCCCAAGTGAAAATGCAGGGCCTCTTGTTCAAAATGCATTGAGAATTTCAAGCATTAAACCGAGTGTGGGGCCCTTCTGAGCACAGGGGCCCTACGCGAGTGTAGAGGTCCCATGCCTATGAATCTAGTTGGCTCTGTATGTGCCCTGGCCAGTGTGGCTCAGTTGGTTGGGTGTCGTCCTGTGCTGGTTGGAATCTCGGTCAAGGCACAAGCCCGGGTTGGGTTTCGGGCTTCATCTCTGGTGGGGGGCATGTAAGAAGCAGCCGGTCTATGTCGTACCTTCGAGACAATGTTTCTCTCTCCCTCGCCCTTCCTCTCTCTTGAAAAAAAAAAAAGAAATTAATAAACGATTCTTTTAAAAAAAAATTAAGGTTGAAGTAACAGTTATTTAAAAAGAGGGGGAGGGGAGGTTATAGTCTCTTAAATGAAGACAAGTAATGGGCATAACCTATGGCTTTTAAAAGGACTTTGAATACATCCTTATTATTCATGGACTCCATATTTGCAAAATCACCTCCTCACTAAAATTTAGTTGTTACCCCGAAATCAATACTTGCAGCACCTTCACGGTTGTTCACAGGCACGGGCAAAGAAGTAACACATTTGAGTCTCCCTGACTAGCACATCCCCAGTGAAGGTCAGTTCTCATGCTGCAAACAAGTGTCCTTTTCATGTCTACTTAGCATTACAGTTTTTGCACTTTGGTGCTTTTTGTTGATTTCACTGTTTAGAATGCCCCTCAAGAGTAGCCATGCTGTGTAGTGATCCTAAGTACAAGAGGCTGTGATGGTTCTTACGGAGAAAATGTTTATTAGACAAGCTTTGTGCAGGCACCATTTATAGTATCATTGGCCAGGAGTTCAGTTAATGAATCAACTTTTATTACATCACTAGAGGCCCAGTGCACAAAAATTTGTGTACTCAGGTGGGGGGTCCCTCAGCCCGGCCTGTGCCCTCTTGTAGTCTGGGACACCTCGGGGGATGACCACCTGCTGGCTTAGGCCTGCTCCCTGGGGGGACTGGGCCTAAGCGGGCAATCGGACATCCCTCTGGCAGCCCGGCAGCCCTCGGGGGATGTCCACTTGCCAGCAGGGAGCAGACCTAAGCTGCAGTCAGACATCCTTAGTGCTGCTGAGGAGTCAGGAGAGGCTCCCACCATCACCGCTGTACTGGCAGCCATCAGCCTGGCTTGTGGCTGAGAAGAGCTCCCCCATGTGAGAGCACACTGACCACCAGAGGGCAGCTCCTGCATTGAGCGTCTGCCCCTTGGTGGTGTGTGTCATAGTGATCAGTCATTCCCAGTCTTTCTGCTGTTGGGGTCAGTTTGCATATTACCCTTTTATTATATAGGATAGAGGCCTGGTGCACGGGTGGGGGCCCACTGGTTTGCCCTGAAGGGTGTCCTGGATCAGGGTGGGGGTCCCCACTGGGGTGCCTGGCCAGCCTGGATGAGGGGCTGATGGCTGTTTTCAGGCTGGCCACATCTACTTTAGGGTGGGAGTCCCCACTGGGGTGCCTGGCCAGTCTGGGTGAGGGGCTGAGGGCCATTTTCAGGCTGGCCGGCAACTGAAGCTCCCAGCCTCTCCTTTTTTTCTTTCTTTTTTTATTCTGGGATTTATTTAGCTTCTATAATTGAAACTTTGTTGCTGTCACTGTTAATATGTATTAAATGAGGGGCCTTTAAACAGAAACACACATAAAACAAGGTTATGTATTGATTGTTGACAAAAATGTTGTCACCAGAGGCTGGCAGGAACCTAATCCTGTACCTCCATCAGGAGCCAGGTGTTTAGTATTTGCTAAGTCAGTGTTTGGGGAAACTTTATAGAACATAAGTACCACAATAATGAGAATCTACTGTATACATAGTCCTCCCTTATCCTGGGGGGATACATTCCAAGACCCCTCCCCTCAGTGGATGCCTAAAACTTTGGATAGTACTGAGCCTTTTATACAATTTTTAAAATACATATATATCTCTGGTAAAATTTTAATTTATAAATTAGGCAAAGTAAAAGATTAATAACAATACTAATAAAATAGCATAATTTTAACAATATACTGTAATACAATTTATGTGAATGTGGTTTCTCTCTCCCTCTCTCTTTTTCTCTCTCCCTCTCTCTGGAAATTTTTATTTAATGTTTTGGACTGTGGTCGATCATGAGTTAACTGAAACCATGAAAAGTGAAACCACAAGTAAATATATTACTGTTTCTTCAAATACATTATTTTAAATTACCTTCAACATGCAGCAATCCAAAGCCTATTTGAGGTCCACTCATGCGGATCAGTCCATTGAGATGTCACCCTGGTGATGGAATGTTCTGATTGTGCCATTCCAACTTTGTTCTATTTATAGAATCCTGGTTAAGAGAAATTTTAGCCCTAGCTGATTTGGCTCAGTGGATAGAGCGTGGATCGAAGCGGCCTGGGTTTGACTCTGGTCAAGGGCACGTACCTCAGTTGCAGGCTTCTCCCCAGCCCAGTCCCTGGTCAGGACACATGCAGGAGGCAACCAATTGATTTGTTTCTCTCTGTCTTTCCTTCTCTCTTCCAGTCTCTCTAAAAATCAATGGGAAAATATCCTCAAGTAAGGATTAAAAAATATTAATAACAAAATTAATTCTTTAAAAAAATGTATTTGTTAATTTTTTACAGAGAGGAAGGGAGAGGGAGTTAGAAACATTGATGAGAGAACCAGCAATTCAGCTGCCTCCTGCACAGTCCCTACTGGGGATGTGCCTGCAACCAAGGTACCTGCCCTTTACTGGAATTGAACCTGGGACCCTTCAGTCCACAGGCCGACCCTCTATCCACTGAGCCAAACCGGTTAGGGCCAAAATAAATTCCTTAAAAAAAGAAGTTTTAGAGTCAGAGAGATCAGCCATGTGTCCTTGAATAGATTACTCAACGTCTCTTAATATCAGTTTCAATTTTAATCTGTGAAGTGGGATAAAGATACATATTTCATTAAAGAGTGTGTGTGTGTGGGAGGGGGTAGGACATGGGGACGGAGTTAGAATTAAATGAGATATGCTTTTCACACTGTGCCCGAATCCGTTTTTTACAAGTACTGATATTTCTTGAGCACCTGTTCTGTGCCTGGTGCTGTCCTGCTACTTGGAACAAATGGAAACCTGCCTTTGTGGAGCCTATCTCTAACAGTTTGTAGTAGGTACTTAGCAAATGATAGCTATTTTTATTGATTTATTAAAACTTCATATTTTACTTGGAGAAATATGCAAACAAAAAGCTAGGTAACATTGCCAGGAAGAGTTCAATGAGTGTGTTTAACAGTGTTACCAGAATCAGGAGCGGGAGAGGCCTCGGGAGGACTGCAACCATGAGATGGATTTAGGCAGGAGGTGGGAATTGAGCTGATCTGGACCATAAAGGATGGGAAGGATCTGGCTAAATTGAGAGACGGCAGAGAGAATTTCTTAGCAGATCATGAGGAAGATGTCATGATAAACATGGACATGGCGCACAGGTGGCACTGAGTGCATAATGTGGTGTGATTTCTTCTCTGCCCTGCTAGTCTGCCTCTGCTGTAGGTATCCTCTCCAATCTGCACACTCAGTCATGCCCAGCTCCTTCAGTCCTGACCAAAGGGACAGCACATTAGCAACTCCACACCCTCAAGCCTGGAGATCAGGAATTAGTCTTGCTATGGTAGCTAATACATCTACTACCATACCAATGTGGCATTATGATTTACAGTAAGAAATACGTATTTGGAGGGAGGGAGGAGAGGGCATGTGCTGGGGTGTGGGGGTGGCTGGGGAGTGGCCAATGAGGAGAAAAGGAGACTTATGTAATACTTGAAGCAATACAGAATTTAAATTTTAAAAAAAGAAATATGTATTTGGTCTTCATTCCTGTTTCTGGCTGAGATCCTAAAAACTGTTCCTGTGAAGAGAACAATAATGGTCTTTTGTCATGTTAATAAGGTAACCTTTGGAAAGAACCTAAGGATGGTAGCAGGTTGCCAATGGAGCCTAATATGTGATTAGAAGGTTGAAACTTTAAGTCATACCCCCCTACTTTACCCCCTACCCAACATACACACGCACACACAGGTCCAGGGAAGGAACAGGGGCTGGAGGCTGAATCAATCACCTATGGCATAGGTGATCATATTATGCCAATGATCTAACTAATCATTCCTATGTAATGAAGCCTAAAAGTCCAAAAGGACTGGGCTGGGAGAGCTATTGGGCTAGTGAACTCATGGATTTGCAGGGAGAGTAGCGCATAGGGCATGGTAGCTCTGCACTCACCCTTTCCTGTATGCCTTGCCCAATATGTTTCTTCCTACGTCTCTTCTTTGTCTCTTCCATTTGGCTGTTCCTGAATCATATCCTTTTATAATAAACTGGTAATCGACTCAGTAAAATGTTTTCCTGTGTCCTAGGAGCTGCTCTAGCTGTTGTATTGTACCCCGCGAATCATACAAGGACACCTCAAGAAGTCAAATTAAGGAGCCACATTTATTTCAAAGCTGGGACTACGAGGGGGCAATGCTCTCCAAATCTCGTAGTGCCCTCTTGGCCGAAACATCAGACTTATATAGGCAAATATCACAAAGGTATTGATTACATCTCAAGGTTTGGAATGAGGAACCTGGTGTGCAAAAAGCAGTTTGTTACAGAAGCTTAGATTGAGCGAGTTAGTTACAAAGATTAATTATAGTTTCGGGTCTTGGGACCACTGAGTCAACGGAAACACTTTATCTGGAGCCACTGAGGCCATTTAGAGTAATTGTGCTGTCCTGGTCAGGTCCTGGGGCCACTGTCAACAGAAACACATTATCTGGGGCCACTGAGGCCATTTAGAGTAATTGTGCTGTCCTGGTCTCCAGGTGCAGAGGAATGTGTTTCGAAAGACCAGTAAGATAACTATCAATGGGTGTATTCAAACCACAGTCAATGGAGTATTCGGTCGAATGGGATAACTTATATAAGTTTAGAAAATCAAAATAACTTTTATAAGATTTTAGCAAGCAAATAATTACAGAAGCCAAGTCAGCAGGGTTAAAATATTAAATAGCAATTTTTACCCAACCATGGTGCTTCATAGCAAGTTAATCAAGCCCAAAGAGTGGGCTGTGGGAACTTGGATCTATATACTAGGATAGCAGTCTGTCAGAAGCACATGTTGAAATAAGAATGTCCAAACAGATGATATACCTGGAAGTGAGATCTCAACAGATGGAGACAAATGCTTCAGAGAATAACTGCAGTTTCTTTTATGCATTCGAGATTGCATGAAGGTGGGAGAAAGCAAAGAGGGATTGGATTCCAGCAGAGTTAAGATTGTGCTCTCTTGAGGGTGGTCTCATAGACATCAGATCACAGGGTTGCTCTCTTGAGGGACGTCACACTTTAGAAGTGTGGTAGGCAGGTAGAGAGACATGAGCAGAGCAAGGATGATGGGCCAGGTACAGAAGGCCACCAGGGCTGAAAGCTTTGGGTACCTAGCAAAGGACAATTATAGGGCGGGACCTGGTCCCCAGGGTGACCTTTCCTCCTCTAGCGTATCACTGGTCATTTGGTTTAGACCCCCTGATCTTTCCTCCCTAGAGATAACATTTAGGCCTCAGTTATATTTCAACTTCAGGCCCAGAAAAGCAACAAAACCAGACAAGCAACACCATGGGTGAACACAGGACCGGCTGCATTGGATACACTGCATTGGTGCCAACCAATCAATCAGTGGAGATCTAGAGACCCTGAAAGGACACACCTAGAAAGCAGATGAATATTCTATTGAGATCTGCCCCTAAAATTGCCACCCTTAAAACCCTTAGGACAGAGGACCCATCGCATTCTCCCTTCCTCCTCCCACTTTACCCAGGCATTGCCATTACCTTCCTCACTCCCAAGCTCCAAGGGTCCTTCCTTTATCTCTAGAACTTGTTTCCTCATCCCATTTCTTCTACCTCTGTAATTTTCCAAATAAATGTTCTCTTACAGTTTGAGTCTTGACTCTGAATTCTTTCCTAGCCAGAACTCAACTACCAAGGTTACCGAACCCAAGTCGGGTCTGACCCCACTGGTCTAACACCTGGTTGCTTGCTTCCATTCCATTTAATTCTTTTTTTTTTGGAGATTTCTTCTGTTCTTTCATTTGTGACATGTTTCTTTGTCTCCACATTTTGGCTGCATCCCTGTGTTTGTTTCTATGTATTAAGTAGAGCTGCCTCCTGCACTCACACCAAACCTGCAATCCAGGTACTGCCCTTGACCGGGAATCGAACCTCAGCCCCCTCAGTACTTGGGCAGATGCTATAACCATTGAACAACACTGGCAAGGGCTAGGCCTGAGTTGCGTTTCAGCCCCAGACCCAGAAAAGCAGCAAAACCAAGTGGGTGACACCAGGACCGTGTACAATGACTTAGGTCCCTGTCTCGGCACTGACCAATCGGTGGAGACCGTGGCCCTGAAAGGGCACACCTGGAAAGGCTGATGAGTATTCTTGCTGGGAGCCGGTCCATCCTTGCTGTTTCAAGGGACCTGGCATATATGGCATACTGTTCTTAATATGTTTGCTCACCTGCTTGGCACTATGTGTTTTAACCAAGGTCACCTCTCCGAGAAAGGTTGTTTCCCCAGGTAGAGATTTTCCCCTGAAGTTAGGGAGGGAATAAAACCCCTTCACTAAGTGCCAGGCAGGTAGTTAATCTCTTTAACTACGAACAATCATGCTTAAGCTACATAATCTTTACTCCCTGGAATGGAGATAAGAACCTCCCTAACCTTTGGAATAGAGATTGATAGGATTAGAATCAACTGGTATAAATACAGATGCAACAAGCTCCGTGTCATTCCTTCTTCGCCGACTCCATCCACACCTTTGGGGACCCCTGGACCTGCTGGGGTTGGACCCCAGCATATTCTATTGAGATCCTCCCCTAAGCTCCCAGTCTTTAAAACAAAGGATCCAGCACACACCTCCTGGGAGCACATCTGAGCCTGGCCCTTCCCCTTTTCTTCCCCCACAGGTGTGCATCTCCTAAACTCTAAGGCACCCCAGGGGACTTGCAACCAGGGGAGCAATGGGCAGTGGCAGCTCACCTCAGGCTAACCCTCTGAACCTGTCACCAAGGCCCCCTTTTCTCTGCCTTTCCAGTGAGCTGACAGCTGCGCCACCTAGGTCCATTTCGTGCCTATAACATTTCTAGAGAGCCGAAGTAGCCCACCTAGGCTCCTATTGTTCCTCCCACCCTAGGCCCTTTCTTGTTTCACTGTCCCCAGCTTTAATAAATGTACTCTCAACATCACCTGAACTTGTGTTATGAAATCTTTTCTGTGTGAATCATGAACCCACACACTACTGGCAGAACCCACTTGCTCAGGGCCAGGTCCCCTTTCCGGGAACACTAAGAGCAGGAGATTTGGAGGGGGAGAGACATATACATTATATAAAGAACAAAAATTCAACTGAGCACATTTAAAGATCTAATTGGCTTTACTGAACAATTCTTGAATCCGGGCAGGTTCCCATCTAACAAGGATGATAAGGGTCGGGTGAGCAGAGGTGGACTGACCAT
>NW_006297152.1:304528-305230 GCF_000327345.1 Myotis davidii
GCAGCCACATCACTCCTAATAGCTTCTTGGACCTTGGCTTCCAGATCTCATATCGTTGAACTATTCCTTACTCAAATCTCTCTCAGACTTGGCATTCCACACCCATAATATAGCGCAATCTCATCTGGACTCCCAGCCAAGTGATGCTCCCAGTCGTGCCCTCGCTGGCAGAGATTAAGGCTCATGTTACATTACACTAATACATCCGAATGTATGATGTTTATATGATTTATGCCTAAACTGGTTAATAGGTATCTACCATGCAACCCTCCAGAGAGAGAAGGTGAGGCTAATCGATTAGAATAACACAATAAAGAGATACTGCTGAGTTTCCCACTTTCTGAACTCCATTCTTTATTTTACACAACTTGGTTGAAATAGGTATGTGAATTTTGTCTAATGGCTTTCCTTGGAAATACCTAATTTTATTTTTCGTAAATCACAGAAACCTAAAAGCAAAAGAAATTCTAGATCTCACATAGCTCAGTTTTCCATGGAATTCATGAATCCTAACCACAATATACGTGGTCCAACATAGACATCATCTAACTCTTGTCTAGATATATCGCATGGTGGTTCATTCAGCTGAATGATAGGAAAACTACCTCGTTAGGCCAAAAGTAGTTAGTAGACGCCATTGTGTGATGCCCATTAAGGGGCATCCACAGGGCACCCTCCAGGGAGAGGCTCTGCAATCATAAA
>NW_006297152.1:305254-305742 GCF_000327345.1 Myotis davidii
ACTGAATGATAGGAAAACTACCTCTGGTTAGGCCGAAAGTAGTTAGTAGACGCCATTGTGTGCTGCCCTTTAAGGGGCATCCACAGAGCACCCTCCAGGGAGAGGCTCTGCAATCATAAATCCAGTCTGAAAAGCTTGGAGTAATTCCAGGACAATCCATGCAGCCTTGAATAGACAAGATAGGGTCAAATCTAAGATAACATGAGACTGAGATATGACTTTGAGGAAATATGAGTGGATGATAGTGGTTATGGGTAACATTTAGAGAGTATTACTATAGGTCAGAGGTCACTCAGGCGCCGCTTAGGTGCTTTATATTTTCTAGCCATTTATTTCTCACAATATTTTCATGAAGAATAGTCTTCATTTTCCAGTTGTAGAAGCTGAAGCACAGAGTAACTAATGCAAAGTCATGCAGCTAGTATGTGAAAGAGCTAGGATTTGAATCCGGGCCAATGGGACCTGGAGTCTGTCTGGCCCCTCAGCTC
>NW_006297152.1:306205-307833 GCF_000327345.1 Myotis davidii
AACAGAACAATGTGGATGAGCTCGCTGACAATGAGTGGAAGAGGCCAAATACACATACACACTGTATGATTCTATTTATATGAAGCTCAAGAATGGGGATGACTGCCCTGGCCGGTTTGGCTCAGTGGATGGAGCATCGGCCTGCGGACTGAAGGGTCCCCGGGTCGATTCCGGTCAAGGGCATGTACCTGGGTTGCCGGCACATCTGCAGGGGGAGGTGTGCAGGAGGCAGCTGATCATTGTTTCTGGCCCTCTATCTCTCTCCCTTCTTCTCTGTGGAAAAAAAAAAATTAAATCTATTGTGAGAAACCCTTAGTTTTAATTTCAGTTTAATAATGATTATTCGGAGTTGGGTGTGTGTGGGTTTTTTTGTTTTTGGTAATTGTCGTTCTCAAGAAGTAGCAGGACTGACTTTTCCTCTAGTCCAGGAAGACTAGCAGGGCTACTTGTGCTCTATTTTCTTTGTTGTTAATCCTTACCAGAGGATATTTTTTCCCATTGCTTTTTAGAGAGTGGTAGGGAGGGAGGGAGGGAGGGAGAGAGAGAGAGAGAGAGAGAGAGAGAGAGAGAGAGAGAGAGATTAATTGTTGTGAAGAGACACATCAACTTGTTGCCTCCCGCACGGACACCCCCACCGAGGGCAGGCAGAGAACCTGCAACGCAGGTACGTGCCCTTGCCAGGGACTCGAACCCACGACCCTTCGGTGCGCGGGCCTCTGTTCCCACCAGCGAGCCACACCGTCCAGGGACCACATGTGCTTTGGGAAACAGAGACCGTGTCCCTTTTTTTAATTTTTTACACCCCAGAGCCCATGAGAGTGTCTGGCACACACCGTTCAAAACAAGTTTGGTACCTGGAACCCACTGAACCTGCTGAATGCGTGTGTCCGGTAATGACTAACCACACGTGGTGGCCCCAGGGCGAATGCTGAGCGACAGCGTCTGCTCCGTCACCCAGCCTCACCCGCCTCACTTGTCGGGGCGTGGGGGTGGGGGGTTTCCAACTTCACAAGAGCAGAATCTAACGGAATCGCTTTATGTGGATTGGAACGCCTTCGGGTGCGTTTCCTCTGCGGAGAGAGCACGCATTTATGGAACGTGGCGTGTCTGCTCTGAAGGCAGCGTCCGACCTTGACGGGCAGCTGTGCTGGCGCGAGGGTGCAGATCCGACCTCCTCCGCTGTGGGACCTGGCCCTGGGCCTAGGGCACCCCTCGGGGCGCATCGGTAAACTCACGGGTCACCTGGGCCTCTTTGTCTCCCCCAGTCCCTCCCTCCTCCTCCTCCTCGTGCCCCGCCGGGAGGCGCCTACTTCTCCTTCACCAAGTCGGCCCCGGACTCCTTCCAGTCCTGCCTTCTCCGCCTTTGGGAGCTCCCGATTGGCTCCCGCGCCGGGAGAAGGCGCCCGCTGATTGGTCGGCGGGTCGTCATCACGAGGTGATGTGACACCCTGAGGCGGGGACGCCCCGCCTGGCGCTGGGGCATTTACACTGCTTGCGGATATAGGCTGAGTGTTTTGTAGTTCGGGCTCCCACCGGCCTCTCCCCGTCGGAGAGCGGGCCACGCACAGGAGCGGTGGGCCAAAAGGTTGGGTTGGGGTGCCGGGAGGGCCTCGGGTGCTAGGCAGGGG
>NW_006297152.1:308104-309950 GCF_000327345.1 Myotis davidii
CAGATTCGGCTGCTGCCCAGGACCCCCGGAGAGGAGCCCCCAGGGGCCGAGGACTCCCCGGCGCCCCGGACGGCGCTCTCCGCGCGGCGCTTTGCGGTGCTCCTGATCTTCAGCCTGTACTCGATGGTCAACGCCTTTCAGTGGATCCAGTACAGCATCATCAGTAACGTCTTCGAGGGCTTCTACGGCGTCTCCTCGCTGCACATCAACTGGCTGTCCATGGTGTACATGCTGGCGTACGTGCCCCTCATCTTCCCAGCCACCTGGCTGCTCGACACCAAGGGCCTGCGCCTCACCGCCCTGCTGGGCTCCGGCCTCAACTGCCTGGGCGCCTGGGTCAAGTGCGGCAGCGTGCAGCAGCACCTGTTCTGGGTCACCATGCTGGGCCAGGCCCTCTGCTCCGTGGCCCAGGTGTTCATCCTGGGCTTGCCCTCCCGCATCGCCTCGGTGTGGTTTGGGCCCAAAGAGGTGTCCACAGCTTGTTCCACCGCCGTGCTCGGCAATCAGGTGAGGTACTAGGGTTGATCGATCAGAATCGGATGCTTAAAGGACCGGATAAAGTAATAGGCCATGCGAGCTAGGCATACGGATGGGCCTTCAGGAGGCTTGTCTAATAAAGGGATAGGAATCAGCCTGGGCTTTTTAAAGGGGGATTTTGGTCTCTTTGTCAGGAAAAGACTTTGAAAAAACAGTTCAAAGTGAGCACCTGATCACTTCGCTTTGAGAATTACCTGTAAAATAATTAACTGAAATGGCTCCTATGTGCCTGGCATCATAGAAGCCTTGGCAGTGCCGTAATGAATGAGACTTGGGTAGGTTTTATTTTTGTCACCCCCGTCAGTGTATTTGCAAAAGACGTATTGGATTCTGGGAAGTTTGTTCCATTTGGTCAATGTGACTAGCCCTGTTTAGTTTTATATAGTAGCAGCCTGCAGAGTGCTTGGTACATAACAAACACTTACACATGACTGCTAAATAGATGTTCTAGTCTAGAGATAAAAATTTCACAAAATTCCCGAGTCCAATGACCAATTTTTAACGGTAAGAAAATGAAGATAAATCACAGATCTTGGAACCCATTGTAAAGTCTCCATTGCCAAGTCTCCATTAAGGTGCTTGTCAGTCTTTTCTTACACCATAGGTCCAAATTCCATTAGCATGACTAGGTAGAATGTGTGGTTTTTTAAAATTGCAGATTGATTCACTTATAACTTAAATTTTGCATATCGAGTTCTATACTTTATTGTATTGAGCATTTATTAGCCTGAGGAGAATCTAGTTAAAAATCTATACACCAAGAACTTCACATCTCTCTGTACTACATGTAGCAATATATGTAGTTATGTAACAAAAGAATGTTACTTCTGCCCTAGCTGGTTTGGCTCAGTGTGGATAGAGCAGTCGGCCTGCGGACTGAAGGGTCCTGGGTTCAATTCCAGTCATGGGCACATGCCTGGGTTGCAGGCTCAGTCCCCAATAGGGGGCCTACAGGAGGCAGCGGATCAATGATTCTCTCATCATTGATGTTTCTATCTATCTCCAGGCTGAGTGTTTTGTAGTTCGGGCTCCCACCGGCCTCTCCCCGTCGGAGAGCGGGCCACGCACAGGAGCGGTGGGCCAAAAGGTTGGGTTGGGGTGCCGGGAGGGCCTCGGGTGCTAGGCAGGGGTGCAGGGCGGGGGAGGGAGCTGGGGGCGCGAGGCAGCACCGGGGAGCCCAGGGACTTGGCCGGGAGACCGGGAAGATGAGCGCGGAGCCGCAGAACGGGCCCAAAGCCGGCTGCGTGGCCCTGAATGGGGTCCCTCGGGACAGCCCCACGGCCGTCTCGGGTGCCCAGGGCAGGCTGCA
>NW_006297152.1:309960-327847 GCF_000327345.1 Myotis davidii
AATATGGCCACTCAGTGCAAATGTGTTCTATCTGGTCCTTGACAAAAAGTTTGTCAACCTCTGGCACAGTGCAGTGGAAAATAACTTAAGTTTCTGCCAAAAAGTTTTAATTACTGTCATGTGGATAAAAATTGCTACATTTCTATTGCCTTAGGTGTCCTCACCTATAAAATGAGAGCTGGCATCAGTCACAGACTAACCCCTCGGGGACCACTGGAGTTGGCTAGGAGCGATCATCAATGGGCAGATGTCAACAGGAAAGGCCTTTGCCCTTCTTCAACTTGAAGCGTGATTTTTGCATCAGATTTTCTAAAGAATTTTGAAGAATGGACTGCAGAGTATAAAAACAGAAACTCCAGATTTGACCAGCACTGAAAGGGCCTCTCTCATATGGATAAGCCTCTTTCTGAACTCCATCATTCCTACATTGTCCCCATTCCCATAGCATGTGCTGTCGGGTGCTCACTTGTCAAAGCATATCTTGGACCAGAGCAGGCAGGTTCACTTTCTCTACTGTAAAGTCTCTATGTTCATCAGTGAAAAATTTTAAGTCCTTTCACTCAAATCTTTGGGTTTATATATACATTTATCCTTGAAAATACAAAGAATAAGCCCTTGTCTAGATTACTCTGGGCTTTAAAATTCCTAAATGCATCAGAAAGAAACAATGGACAGTTTATTGGAGAGAAGGGCGAACAGATCTTGGAACCCATTGTAAAGTCTCCATTGCCAAGTCTCCATTAAGGTGCTTGTCAGTCTTTTCTTACACCACAGGTCCAAATGACTAGGTAGAATGTGTGGTTTTTTTAAAATTGCAGATTGATTCACTTATAACTTAAATTTTGCATATCGAGTTCTATACTTTATTGTATTGAGCATTTATTAGCCTGAGGAGAATCTAGTTAAAAATCTATACACCAAGAACTTCACATCTCTCTGTACTACATGTAGCAATATATGTAGTTATGTAACAAAAGAATGTTACTTCTGCCCTAGCTGGTTTGGCTCAGTGTGGATAGAGCAGTCGGCCTGCGGACTGAAGGGGCCTGGGTTCAATTCCAGTCATGGGCACATGCCTGGGTTGCAGGCTCAATCCCCAGTGGGGATCATGCAGGAGGCAGCCAAGCAATGATTCTCTCTCATCATCTATGTTTCTCTCTCTTCCTCTCTGAAATACATACATATATATATATTAAAAAAAGAAACTAATAAAAAAAAGTTACTTCCAATCCAATACTTGTTTCAAGATCACAATAAGATTTATTTAAAATCCATTAAAAAAAGACAAACTCTACATGCTTTATATTTATTTCCTTTCTCTAAAAGTGCATAAGGGGTAGCTTGAACTATAGTTGTTTTGTATCTAAAATATTTTGTGACCAATATTTTAGTTGTTTGCTTCTGCATGCTTGGATAGGAACTATTTATTTAAGTATTTTACATTTACATGCCCTAACCGGTTTGGCTCAGTGGAAGAGCCCTGGCCTGCGGACTGAAGGGTCCCAGGTTCGATTCCAGTCAAGGGCATGTACCTTGGTTGCGGGCACATCCCTACTAGGGGGTGTGCAGGAGGCAGCTGATCGATGTTTCTAACTCTCTATCCCTCTCCCTTCCTCTCTGTAAAAAACCAATAAAATATATATTTTTAAAAATATATTTTACATTTACAAAATTATATTCAAGATTAAGACTTCATTGAGCATGACAAATATTATCCACTCCATAGCCATGGATTATCTATTTCATGGGTAATAAATGGAAATGTCTTCTCATAGGTAGATTTCCCTCTAACCATCAGCACATCTCTGGGCCTTCTTCCTATATCTACCTGGGTGTTCTCATCCTTCCTTGACTCCAGTAGCTCATGACCCCCATGTGTGCAACTTCAGCCTAGATTATGGCGTGATCATTTATAATAATATACAACATTATTCAGCACTCATTAAAACTTGGCACCATATTAAGTCCTTTACTTGCATGTGTCATTTAATTTAGTAATGTAAGGTAGGAGCTATGATTCTCCCCAATTTATAGATGCAGAAATTGAGTCTTGAAAGGACGAAATTATTTCCTGAAAGTCACATAGCTAATTAGTGCCAGCATTCACACTCAAGTCTGTCTGACCCCTAAATTCCAGATTTAAATTAACCATCTAATATTGCCAGGTCTCTAACCTGAGAGAACCTTTCAAAACATATCAAGCCATTGCCCTGCTTTGAATTTACCAATGAATTCCCATAGTACTTAAAATCTAAACTCTACTTTGAATTGTACAACCTTATTAATATGTCTTATTTGGTTCCTTAAACAATACTAAACTTGCATTTTGCATAAGCACCTTTGCAGAAGCATTCCCTCTTCCTGGGATGTTCTTCCTGCTTAGGATGACATTATTACATCCTTATTGTCACTGAGTCATCAGTTTAAACTCATTTTAAATATCACTCAGTGGCAATTCTTGACAATCCCATTTAGAGTTGTCCAATCATTCTCTTATTACATAATTATATTTTAATTCTCCATGTAGTGCTTATCACTGTCTGGTATATTTATATGTTTGTATATTAACCATTCTGTTTTTAAAAATATATTTTATTGATTTTTTACAGAGAGGAAGGGAGAGAAATAGAGAGTTAGAAACATCGATGAGAGAGAAACATCGATCAGCTGTCTCCTGCACATCTCCTACTGGGGATATGCCCGCAACCAAGGTACATGCCCCTGACCGGAATCGAACCTGCAACCTTTCAGTCCGCAGGCTGACGCTCTATCCACTGAGCCAAACCGGTTTCGGCTTAACCATTCTTTATTACTCACTTCCCATCCCCACCATCAGATTGTAAGTTTCATGAAAATAGGCACAAGGTCTGAATGTACACACTTGTATCACCAGCATTTGTTACAATGCCTGGCACATTGTCGAGTCCCTGTAAAAACTGCTTGGCTATATGGATAAGTTTCAGGTTCATAGATACTGGCCAGCTGGATTTAGGCACTTGGATATCCCATACGACCCCACCAATCAAAATCGACTTTGCCTCCTAGCTCTTTTCTATTCATTTCTACTGCCACTGTCTTAGTTTTGGCCGCCTGCAGCCATTACCCAGAGAGCTTGCTAACCGATCTTTCCATCCGCAGCTCTTGCTCTCATCCCTCTATTCTCCACATCCATCCAGTGTGGTCTTTCTAATAGCTCTGTCTGGGCACTCCCCTGTGGGCACTCCCCTGCAGCGGCTTCCATTGCCCTTCGGATAAAATTCAAACTGTCTAAGATGACTTTTTAAATGCCTCTCTGGTCCCAAGATTATAGCCAGAGGTATAGCAAGGTCACCAAGAATAACTTGGAGGTTGTGGTTGCCAAGGACTTGTTTTAAAGTTTTCAAATCTGACCGAGAACTCTGACATTTAGAAGAAAGAATTCAAACTATTGTGACAATGTCTGACGTTCCAGCTCGACCTCCTGCCAACTCCTCAGCCTCACCTCTCTCCACACCCCCATCCATCCTCACATGCCTACTCCTTCTCTGCTCTGAGGGAAACTGTGCTCTACTCACAGTTTCTCACAAGGTCATGCTCTCTCTTCCCTTTGTACATGATGTCCCCTTGTCTGGGAACATTTCTCCTTCACTTGGCTAACTCCAGTTTCTTTTCTTTCTTTTTTTAAAAAATATATTTTTGTTCATTTCAGAGAGGAAGGGAGAGGGAGAGAGAGAGAGAAACATCAATGACGAGGGAATCATTGATTCACTGCCTCCTGCACGCCCCCTTACTGGGGATCGAGCCTGCAACCCGGGCATGTGCCCTGGGCCTGAACTGAACCTGGGACCCTTCAGTCCGCAGGCTGGCGCTTTATCCACCGACCCAAACTCCAGTTCCTTAACCAGATCTTTGCTCCTCCAGAAACTTTTCCTGAACTCCAAGTCTTTATAAGGTGCTCCTCCAAAGTACTCTCTTAGCTAGGGTGACCCTCAGTTTGCCTGGGACAGTACACCTGGTGTCCAGTATAATTACTCCCGGAGTCCCTTTCACTCTGAGTAGTATTCTTGTTTGGATCCTAAATGACTTGATCTTCCCAGTCTTATCAACTACTTCTCCATTATAATACTATACTTACTACTCTCTTGTAATTACCTGTTTAATTATCTCTATCTAGCGTTTTGTAAGGGAGCAAATGAAATATTTGGTAAATGTTATCCCCGCCGCCTTTTTTTTTTTTAATATTCACCTGAGGATATATTTATTGATTTAGAAAATGAACCACTTTTGGCTCTTTTAAAAGAAAATGATTTTAGAGAGAGAGGAAGAGGGAGAGAGAAACATCAACCGATTGCCTCCCATATGCACCCGATGAGAATCGAACCCACAACCTGAGTATGTGCTCTGACTGGGAACTGAACTGGCAACCACACCAACCAGGGCTGTTTATTGATTTGAGAGAGAGAGAGGAGGGGCTGGAGATTTAACCAAAAAAAAAAAAATCAACCAAAAAATGAGTTTGCGTGTCACCTCTGACACGCGTGTCATATGTTCACCATCACTGCCCTAATGACTAATGATATTGAGCTTTTTTTTTTTCACGTGCATATTGCACATTTGTGTAGCTTCTTTAGAGAAATGTCTATTCAAGTCCTTTGCCCACTTTTGAATTGGGATGTTTGTCTTTTTGTTGTCGAATCATAAGAGTTCTCTATGTATTCTGGATAGTAGACCCTTATCAAACATCCATGTGAGGGAGAAACATTGATCAGTTACCTCCCTCACCCAAAGAATCTAATATTTCCTTCCATTGAGCCTCCTTTAGTACTTTGATTTTATTTCTCGTTCTATGATTATCATACTCAGCCTTATTTTTTCCTTACTGATGTGAAGTTCACATAACATAAAATAAACCATTTTAACGCGAGCAGCTTAGTGGCGTCTGATACATTCACAATGTTGTGCAATCATCACCTCTATCTAGTTCCAAAACATTCTCATCCATCCTCAAATAGCCAATACCTACTACACAGTCACTCTTCATTTCCCCATTCCTTTTGCCCCTAGCATCCACTAATTTGCTTTTTCTCTGTGTATTGATCTATTCTAGATACTTCATATAAATGGAGTAATACCATATGTGACCTTCTGTGCATGGCTGCTTTCACTTAGCCTATTTTCAAAGTTCATCCATGTTTTAGCATGTATCAGTACTTCATTTTATGGCTGAATATTTCATTGTATGGATATACCACATTTTGGTTTATCCATTCATCCATTGATGGGCATTTGTGTTGTTTCCACCTTTTGGCTATTGTGACTAGGGTTGCTATAATATTCATATACAACAGTCAATATTTGTTTGAAAACCTGGCTAAATAGCTAGGAATGGAATTGCTAGGTCACACGGTAATTCTATGTCTCACTTGTTAAGGAACTGCCAAACTTTTCCACAGTGACCACTTCGTTTTACAATCCCACTAGCAGTGTACAGAGTTCCATTTTTTCCACATCTTGCCAACATTTCTTATTTTCCCACTTATTTTCTATTTTAGTGGATATGAAGTAGTATCTCATTGTGGCTTTGATGTGCAATTCCCTAATGCAGTGATGGCGAACCTTTTGAGCTCGGCGTGTCAGCATTTTGAAAAACCCTAACTTAACTCTGGTGCCGTGTCACATATAGAAATTTTTTGATATTTGCAACCATAGTAAAACAAAGACTTATATTTTTGATATTTATTTTATATATTTAAATGCCATTTAACCAAAAAAAATGAGTTTGCGTGTCACCTCTGACACACGTGTCATAGGTTCGCCATCACTGCCCTAATGACTAATGATATTGAGCATTTTTTTTTCACGTGCATTTTGCCCATTTGTGTAGCTTCTTTAGAGAAATGTCTATTCAAGTCCTTTGCCCACTTTTGAATTGGGATGTTTGTCTTTTTGTTGTCGAATCATAAGAGTTCTCTATGTATTCTGGATAGTAGACCCTTATCAAATATATAATTTACAGATATTTTTCCCATCCTGTAGGTTGTCTTTTCTCAATCTTATTTTGCATACTCTTATTCCCTTTTTTATTGTAAGCATCAAACTTTAGAGCAGCATTATTTAGGTTACAGGAGCTCAGTGAATGCTTGTTGATAGGGAAGAGATCTGTCAGCAATTCCTCTTGAACGGTACCATTGTAAAAAGACATTAGAATGTGGTGCTTTAGAGTTCACAAAAGCACCTCACATACACTAGCTGTCCTCTTTGTGTTGTATTAATTGGCAGTATGTACTTCTTTCTCTTCTAAGATAGCTGTTAACAGGACTGTTTATTTTACAGCTTGGAACTGCAGTTGGCTTTTTGCTACCACCAGTGTTGGTGCCCAACACAGTGAACAACACAGATCTTTTGGCTTATAATATCAGTACCATGTTTTATGGAACATCAGCCATCGCCACACTTTTATTTATTTTAACAATAATCGGTAAGTGAATTATTTTCCCTAGAGCTTAAGTAGATAAATGCATGACAAACGTATGAAAAGAAAAATAACCAACCCTAAACATTGTTATTACTATATCGCAAATGCCATTTGCTTGGTTCATTCTTGCAGTAACGCTGTCTTGCTCAGGTAACGAATGCTACAGCTCTAGGGCTATGTATGGTCCGTCTATTTTAATATTGTAAAGGGTTTGAAGACTAATTCATCTCACTTGTCTCCCTACTAACTTTTCTTTCCTGATAACTGTTGGTTTCAAACATTAACTGCCTCCTCCTTGCATATTCCTCTACATGTTCTGCATCTTCCGCTAACCTAGCAGGGACAAGTTCTTGTCAATGCTTTGATATGATGCAGAAAGGCTACAATCTTCCTTTTAATGATAAGTCCTTCTGAGGATCCTCAATGTAATAATTGATTGGATCTGAAAATGTTGACCAGTGAATGACCCTGGGCAGTGGCAAGCTGTTCAGCAGAATTTCAAACTGTGGCAACTATCTACTTGTTAGGCCACGCCAGCACAGTTCTGCTGCCACCCTCCGTCACTGAGTCCTCTCGCCGGGGCCTGTGTCTTGAAGCAGTCAGTCAAAGTCAGCTGCAAGCAGCCATCATCAGTTTGGAAGAAGGTTTGGGAAGGTCTGCTTTCTAAAGTTTATTTTTAATGGGAAACAAGTTTGATTTCAGGGAAAGGGCTAGGTAAGGTTTATTTAAGTAACATACCTGCTAACCTAACTATAATACTGCCCTTTAGGCGCTCAGTATATCTGAATGTGAGAGGAAGGGCACTTTAAAGATAAAAGGCCATCTTTTAATCATTAAAATTTACAATTAAATCGGGGTTTTTCATTTATATATTAATTTTTACCATGGCTATAATAGTAATGAAAAATTGCAAGTTTTATGATCTCCAAATATGAAATCCTCAATGTTCAATGAAAAGTATGCTGAAGACGATAGAATGTTTTGATAGAGACTGCCTTATCTTTGTACTATTTTAGCAGTTTAACAAAGTTTTAAAATAAATCTATATATTTTTTAAAATATATATATATTTTATTGTCTAAAGTTTTACTTATGTCTCAAAGAAATCTATATTTTTAAAAAGCAAACTCTTAAGTATATTTTTCTGATAGCCATATTTGATTTGCTAGATGAAATATAGTTCATATGCATTTTACATTCATGAGTCTTCTATTAGCAACAGGGATTATTACAATATAAAATTCTCTTTCCTTCGATTGCTTATGAATCTTCACATAAATTCTGGTTTTCCTTTTCTTTATTGTTTTCAAATTGTATCTTTGGAAGAAGTGAGAGTAATAGATTATATATGAGATATCTATAGATATGAAATTACGTATGCGCACATATGTGCTTAAACATATATAATGAGATGCTACAAATATAAGATTTTTATCCGTTAAGGGAGAAGGCCAAAAAAATATAACCACCCCACAATAAGTGTGACCATTGGTATGTCACCCTGTGCTATTTGAGAATTTAAAAGAGAACTATTTATGTACATAATTACTTATTTATGTACTCATAGTTTATAGTAGACAGTGAAAATAGAAATGGGGGTGGGAGAATGTAAAACATGGACTGGAAATAGAATAGGAAAAAAGGGCTTACTGTCAAGTTTTGCTTGGTGACCAATCTTATGATATCAAGCCTAGTGTAAAAGCAAAACTATACACAGTTGTGATGTGAATGTCTTAGGTTGAAAATTGTGACATTTAAATTAAAATTTTAATTTGAATAGATTAAATATGTATCCAAATATTTGCTGTTGAGGAAAATTTGGGTTATTTAAAGAAGTCCTTAATTACTCAAAGGTCCTAAGTTACTAAGACAATCCTAGTTTCTTCTAAATTCTACCCATAAATACTTTGGGAGCACAGCCTAAATTATTTTATAATTTATGTTTTTAGCAACGTGACATAACTAAATTGGTCTTTAGCAGTCTTCCTAAAATACTGTCTTGAGGGTTCATGCCACGTAACTCTTTTACACTCCCTCACAGAGCTTGAGTATAATCCATCTGGCGTTTCTAAATTAACCCAAGCCCTACACTAAATTTACACTACTACCTCCTTCTTATTGGGAGAACTCTATTATGGCCTCTAACATTTGATTGCTTGATATGTATCAAACATGCATAAAAGCACACTATATGCTTATCTCATTTAATTAATTAATTGTTTTATTGGCACAAGTTTTTGGTGGGGAAAAGAGAAGGGGGTAAGAAGGCAGTTGTTTTTCAGTTTCAAAAGATAAGGAAAAAGCCATCTTTCATCCTCTGAAAATGCAGTACAGGGTCACAGACCAATGGTTTTTTGTTCCTTTATCTTTCCTTCATATAGACTTAACCCAACTTTATTATATCATGTAGCTGGTAGATACACGCCTGAATTTGTTCCAGAGGGCAACTGACTGCCTAAAATGAAAAGATCACATTTCTATTCAGAAAATCAATCTAGTGGATTTAAAGACTATCAAGAATCGTTTTTATTTTGCATTTGAGTTCAGATCTGAGCCATTTAGACTCATTTTACCATAGTAAATAAAAACCGAAGGAAATTAAGATTCAGTAAATATTCATGACTACCTTGTAAGCATTTTTGCACTCTGAAACTTTGCTTTACAACTGTGTGAGTTCTGTATGACCAATATTAATAAAAAAGATATTTCCTATCTTAACTAGGACCCTTTCAGGAAAGGACAACAGACTTCCTCAACAGTGCAAGGAGCAGATAGGGTGAAAGGAAGAGGAGAAATTGCAGCAACTTAAACATTTATGTCTACCAGTCCTCCAATGTAAGGATATTACAAAGTAAATATGTATGAGATATTTCTCCTCTTGAATTAGTTGTGAGACCTGTAAAACTAGAAGTCTGTTTTAGTTATATCATAGTTAATCATGTTTTTGTGAGTAAAGAACTTTAAGTTTTTAATTTTTAACAGCAAATAGGAGAATTTTAAAGAATTGCAGTATTATATGGAAGCTTTAAGGATCATTTCTTTTGCAGTGATTTTCCCAGCTGGCTGGGTATTGATGGCATTTGGAGAATTTTTTTTAAAATTTAAGTTCTTTATTGTTTAAAGTATTACATAAATCCACCCCCCCATTGACCTCTCTCCAGGCCCCCCCAACCCCCAGAGAGTTTTGTGTTTAATGCAGATTTACAGGTTCTGTTCTGGAGGTTCTGATTCTTGGATAGTCTCGTAAAAATCTGTACTATTTTAAATTTTCTATGTGATTACTATTGACAGCCAGGTCCATCAGATCTAACCCACTTTTTAAAATATATATATATTTTTATTGATTTTTTACAGAGAGGAGGGAAAGGATAGAGTTAGAAATATCAATCAGCTGCCTGCACACTCCCCACTGGGGATGTGCCCGCAACCAAGGTACATGCCCTTGACTGGAATCGAACCTGGGACCTTTCAGTCCGCAGGCCGACGCTCTATCCACTGAACCATACCGGTTTCAGCGATCTAGCCCACTTTTAAACAAGGCAGGCCTTCATTGTTGGAAGAAATAGCCACTATTAAAAAAGAGAGGGAGAGAAAGAAGTTCTGGTCTTTTAGAAAATACTACTTTTTTCCTAATCTTTATTTCATTGATTCAAAAATGTACACTTTTATCACAAAATCTCTGAAATCAAAATGCTTTTAATAATTTTTTTAAAAATATATTTTATTGATTTTTTACAGAGAGGAAGGGAGAGAGATAGAGAGTTAGAAACATCGATGAGAGAGGAACATCGATCAGCTGCCTCCTGCACACCTCCCACTGGGGATGTGCCCGCAACCCAGGTACATGCCCTTGACCGTAATCGAACCTGGGACCTTTCAGCCCACAAGTCGACGCTCTATCCACTGAGCCAAACCGGTTTCGGCTGCTTTTAATAATTAATGGCATCTAAAATGAATAAGTTCCACATTATGCCCATACTTAACAATACCATATTGTGAACTTAAAATTTATTACTAGGGCACATTTCGTGTTGCGTTCTTTTCACAATTAAAAAAAAATCGATGGCCTATAACATTGGTGCCAACTGGACATGATTATGTGAAAACCTTCTATTGATACTTAGCAAGATCATTGAATGCCAGCATCAGACCATCTTAGATTTCAATGAAATACAGTATTTTCCACTTTATTTTGGTTTAAATTTTTGAGTCAGTATTAAGACTAGATTTTGATTTCTGATGTACCAGATTTTAGCGATACTGGAAGAAATAGCCAATAGCTAGCCAAATCCTACAGAAATCTCTCCCTAGCCATCTGTTGCAGGAAGTTAGTAGATCCTTCCCTGCCCAGCAAAAGGGCAGTCTCTAAATGGCTGCCTAAGAAGCCTGTGAAATCTGTCCCTAACTCCATAGAAATGGGCGGTGCTATGACTTATAGAATCAGAAACCATCACACTTTTCTGTCTCTCAGCTCTACCCCTAGATTGCCCATATGTAGCTAGAGTGAGTCAGCAAACAGTACCCCTGAATCCACCTGGACCTTTTCAGTTCTAGAGGTGGGATTGAATAGATGATAACACTTATGCCAGATTTCAGAAGAAATAGTCACTAACTCAAGACAATCCTCTAGAAGTTCAATAATATATTGGCTTGCCCCTACCTGATGTTATCTCTAACTACAAATTGAACTAAAGTTAGAAATATAATTGTTGAATACTTAATAAAGATTACTCTTGCTTAACTAAAACTGTAATAACCAATACATAAATTAGTAATGTATTGCTAATGGTTTTGCAGTTTTGAATGGGCCAAACCTCTGAGTTTTAGTCAGTTTCAATGCCAAACTAGTCATCACTTAGAAATCAGTGAAAAATGAAAAGCCTTACTCTTGGACTTTCACTGCCTCTTTGAATGTAAACTGAATTTAGTCACCTCAGTAAGGAAGATGAATTTATTTCATGACCTTTTTCATGTACGTTTCCAGCATTCAAAGAAAAACCTCGCTATCCACCAAGTCGGGCTCAAGCAGCCATTCAAGACAGTCCCCCTACAGAGTACTCCTATAAGAACTCAATAATGAACCTGTTTAAAAACATGCCTTTTGTCCTTCTATTGATCACATATGGTAAGTGGTTTCCTTTTATCTTCTTTGATGTCTCTATAAACCAAGGGTCCTCAAACTACGGCCCGCGGGCCACATGCAGCTCGCCGAAAACATTTATCCGGCTCGCCGGGTGTTTTTGCTGCCGCTGCCTGTCCTGCTTAGCAGCCGACTCATCCTGGGCCTGCAGTGCGCATGTGTGGAATGTCTGAGGGACAGTGAACTGGCCCCCTGTTTAAAAAGTTTGAGGACCTCTGCTGTAAACCTTTGAGCATTGTAGATTCTTTCCATTTAATCTAGTGGTTTGAACTTTCATTAGTGCAGTAGGGTTGTTAACTCTATACAAGTAATGATAGCATAGTCATAAACTTAAATTAAAAAAGCAAAAACTTTAGGGTGGATTTTGTTCCATGTTTTTAAAATAAATGAATAGACCTTGAGTAGAGAAGCAGTGCCTTCTTTTGTGAGTTCCATGGGTACTTTAGATGCTTTCTGAACTACAGTTAGAACTGCTGTAACCATGTGGGAAATGTCATCAACAATCGTCTTGTTTGACCCTGTGCAGACTAGAGTCTATCCTGACTCTTCGATCAAAACTAGACATTAAGGAGGTCACCTTGACCAGTTATAACTTAAAGGAAATTCTCACCCTCCCAGATTTTTCCGGATGGCTGACAGATACTCATCTTAACTCTGTGGCTTTAACTGCAGTTTATTCTTTGTTTCTTTTATTAGCACAGTTATATTCACCACCAACACCTCCTATATCTGTCTTACTTGCCTTCAGAAATCACTTACTTCTGTTTACATTATTGGGGGAGTACACACCCTAGTATATAATTGTTTTACAGGTTATAACAAATTATGCCCTGACCTAAACTCTTACCTTTTTATCAGGATTAATTCCTTTTTCTTTTCTTTCTTTCTTTTTTAATCTAATGAATTCCTGAATCTAAAACTTCTAACTAGGAAGTAGAGTGGTTCACTATTATCTCTTAGAGCAAATTCATTTCTTTAGCCTGTCATTTAAGGTGGCTTCTTTCCTATGCCCTTTTATCATTCGCTGTTTCCCAATACAAAATTCTCTTTCAGCCAAATTTATAACCAACCTCCTGTCACAGACATATACAATCACACACACAAGTATGCCTCCACATGCTTATATACTGTTCATTCTAGTCTCTGTGACTTTGTGCCATTATTTCTTGTACCTGAAATGTGCAAGCAGTTCTACAACAGCTAGCTTAACAGCTATCTCACTGTTGTTCATTTTATTTCACCAGTAATTATCAGATATCAACAGTAGTGCCATAGATGCTGTGTGAGCTAGGAAGAAGCATGCTACAGATATGATTTCTGTTCTGAAATAATTATAATCCAATGGGAAGATAATAGAAACATCTTAAAAGTAAACAACAATGTAAGAGATGTTTATCAAAAGGTATTAAGTTGTACAGCAAGTGCATGCTAAAGGCACATGCTTCCATGATTACTAAAGCAGAAAATGGGAAATGCCACCTTTGCTCACATTTAAAGTCTATGGCCATGCCACTAAGTGCCTGGAAAGAGAAAATCTGGAATATCTGTCAAGAGCTCTAATGACCAGAACATTATGCAGATATAAAAATGTGATGTTTGGCAGAAGAGAAACTACATAGTAAATTGCCCTGAGATCACTGATTACCCATTCAGGAAAAGCGGAGTAAAAATTAGGTCTCTACGTCATACCACACACAAAAATGAATTGTAATAAATTAAAGACAAAGGGTAAACATCAGAACTTTAAAGTTTTAGAAGGAAGTATAGGAAACCACAGTATTCTTAAAAGAATTTCTTAATGCAAAAAGTACAAACTTGAAAGAAAAAGATTGATAAAGATGATTGTATCAAAATAATGGTCTTTTCTAAAAAGCGTCAGTAAAATGTGAAAAGACATAGATTCTGAGAAAAATGCCTGCAGTGTATATAACCAAAAGAGGCTTAGTACCTACAGTATAAAAGTAATTCTATTGATCAACAAGAAAAGAGCAAGCAATCCAAGGAAACTGGAAAGCATTTATGTGTTTGTATGTGTGTAGTGCTCATATGTATGCTCAACCTTACCAATAGCCAAGGAAATGCCAGTCAAAACCAGAGCAAAGTATATCAGTAATATCACTCAAATTGCTTCTACCTAAATTTTTTTTAAAATTTAGTGAAAACAGGTTTGGCAAGAATGTGGAGTAAAGGAATTCTGCTGGTAGTGTAAACTGATGCAACCATTTCAAAGAGCAATTTGGCCTTATCCAGAAAGTATTCCTACTCCTAGGTATATACTTAGAGAAACCCTTATGCATAAGAACAAACACAGAATAATCATTACAACATTGTATTAGTGAAAAACTGGAAAACAGTTTCCTATCATAATCTCTAGTAAGTTAGGTGTTAATTGATCAGCGTTTGTTGACAGGATAAGAGATGCATAAATTGAAGTGTATTCACACACGGACTATTACACAGCAGAGAAAGCAAATGAACAGAACTAAAAATATCAGCACTGATAAATATCAAAACCATAATATTGAGAGACGAGAACAACTTGCAATAGATACAAATAATATATTATTTAAATAAAGTTTAAATACACACAAAATTCTAATTGTAGTTTATGAATACACATAAATATCTAAAATAATTATAACATCTAAAATGATAAATCCCAAGATTGGGATCAGGGTTATCTCTGAGAAATAATAAGAGAAAAGGGTAATTTAGCTAAGGTCTAAAAATTGAATCTGAAGCAAAGATGGTCAAGTGTTAATGTTCGACAAAGCTGGGTGAAGAGTAAGAGTGTTTGTCAAATTATTCTCTGTACTGTTTTGTATGCTTGAAATATTTAGTAATAAAGAGAAAGAGAGAAATAATAACCTTAAATTTCAATCAGGTTAAGAGACTTACCTAAAGCCACACATTATGTGCACGGAAACACCAGGATTCAAACCTAGTCATATGCTTCCTGATAACCAGCAGTTTTATTTCTCTCTTTTAAAGTATTCTTTACTTAATATTGTCTTACTAATTGCTTTGTCAGTCTTGAGGCAGGGGTGAGATCTCGGAAGCAGGGATTGTGCCTTATGCTTTCACATTCATTAGCTCAAGTACACTGTGGGTTCTCAGTAAGCAATCCGTTGCTTCATTGCCATATACATTGTTATGTTGCTTCATTGCCATATCCATTGTTTTGCGTGGGGCTATGATTCATGGTCAGTATATCAGAATCTAAATAGTGATAAATGGTGTAATGACAGAATTTTCCTATCATATTCTCTAGTAAGTTAGGTGTTCATTGATCAGCCCACATCCTGAAATGGCAAGAGTTCTTAAATTTCTCTGTCAACTGAGAAATACATTGTATTTTCACAATTGTCCCAG
The DNA here is from genome assembly GCF_000327345.1 of Myotis davidii. NCBI lineage: Eukaryota > Metazoa > Chordata > Mammalia > Chiroptera > Vespertilionidae > Myotis > Myotis davidii. The sequence continues at coordinate 324,927 of NW_006297152.1, forward strand.
AGAACTCCATAGCACTTTATGAACTGGTAATGGTACATTTATTTATAGTTTTCTGCTTCTTATTATAGGTATCATGACTGGAGCATTTTATTCAGTCTCAACATTATTAAATCAAATGATACTGACGTATTACAAGGTAAGCTTCTGCCGATATCGTGTTGCATGCTTGGCCAAGGATTTTCCTTTAGCAGTAGAATTGCTGTTTGCGTGATCATAAGAGTAGCAATTTATGACCTTGTTGCCGTAAAAGATTTATATTTGTTTCAATTGAGAATACATTTTAAAATATATATTTTTATTGATTTCAGAGAGGAAGGGAGAGGGAGAGAGAGACAGAAACATCAATGATGAGAGAGAATTATTGATCGGCTGCCTCCTGCATGCCCCCTACTGGGAATCGAACCCACAACCTGGGCATGTGCCCTTGACTGGAATCAAACCCAGGCCCCTTCAGACTGCAGGCTGACACTCTATCCACCGAGCCAAACCAGCTAGGGTGCAATTGAGAATACATTTAATCTCATTTATAAAACACACAAAATGAAAAGCAGGAAGTTGTTACTGCTTTGACAATGCCTACCTTTTTAAAATTACTATTCTTTTTTTAAAGAAATAGTGTGACTGGTTATATGGAAAAAGGCAAAAAACGTTTTAAGGGAAACCAACACAAAAATGAAGAAGTATATATCAAGCCCTGACCTCTCTTTGCTTCTGAAAGAAGAAAGCAGTTGTAATATGTAAAAGCTGTCAGATTAACTTCCTTTTCAGGCATCGGTGACTTACTTAGGAATTCTAACAAAAAAATCACTGTACTTCTAATTATGGAGGATCAAGAAAATTCCCCTTTTTGATTTCTCCATATTTTAGGGGTTTTTTTCTGGTTTGAAAATAGAATGTCCTTTATAATGTGCTTTACCTTCCTCCGCTCCCATCCTAAAACACAGACCAAATCTTCCTAGTATGTGGTATGCTTAATTCTATCTGATTATTTCCATTGACTATGTGAAGGTATGGGAATGTGAAGGATGCATTAGAATTAGAAGTGTCTGATTAACTTCTTATGAAAATTCTTTTAAGGGAGAAGAGGAGAATGCTGGGAGGATTGGGCTAACACTGGTGATCGCTGGAATGGTGGGCTCCATTCTCTGTGGCTTATGGCTGGATTATACCAAAACATACAAGTAAGCAAAGGTAGATAGATGTATGGTGTTCATTTGGTTTTAAAGAAAACTTTGCTTTTTACTTTAAAAAAATCAAAAAAGTGTTATTACTACCAGACTTGGATTCTAGGCACTCTTAGGTTCCCTTCGCTTCTGAAAAATGGAAGGCTGTTTCTGTAGTTTACATATTGTCCAATTTTGTGGGTCATATTTATTTAAATTTTGAGAACTTGGATACATTAATGAACTGTTCTCCTCCAATAATACTCATGCATACCACTTCTTTAAAAAAGTCCCTTCTGAGAAAACACTTAACTCTGACAGAAGTTTTATGCTGCTTTTTTTCTCATGTTGTGAGCTTAAAAACAAGCAAAATGTTGTTCTTTCCTATCAGAAAATTATTATTATTGAGCATAAGGATTTTTTTAGTAAAAAAGTTTGACTACGGTGTCCCCAGCTATAGCACCACTTAACTATAATATAATACACAATATGAAAACACTATATTAATTGTACATCTATATGGAATCGGCAAAATGATAATAATACAGAAGGAAAAGCGAGTAATACCAACTGGGAGACTGAGAAAGGGGTTTCAGTGGCAGCATCTTTTGCTCTGAGCCTTAAAGAAATAGCTACAGTTTTTAACAGGCAGAAACTTTCCATTTGCTTGGGAGGAATACATGGATGAATGAATGAAGGAAAGTGAGGTGAATAAATGGAAAAAATAAAATATGGAAGGGTGTCCTCTCCACCTTCAAGGCCCAAACTATGTTTAATACCATTATCTAACCCAGTGGCTCCCAACCTTGTTTTGGCCATGTCCCACCTAAGCATCTCTAAATCCTGATGCCCCCCTGTGACATATAATCTTTATTATTCAAAAAGTGAACTCCTATTCACAAGGAGGAAGCCTAAAAGGCCATTAACTTGGTCTAAACAAGCTTCCAAAGAACATGGCATCCATGAAAGAGAACAATAAAAGAATGAACGGAGAGTTGAAGTACCGAGCAAGAAATCACTAAGAGAGAACCAAGATGGCGGCATAGGTTAACGCCAGAGATTGCTGCTTTGAACAACCAATTCAAATTACGCCTGAAACACAGAACGGACACCATCCAGAACCACAGGAGGGCTGGCTGAGTGGAAATTCTACAACTAGGAGTAAAGAGAATATCATACTCAGACTCAGAGGAGGCGCAGTGCTGAAGTGAAATTCTCAGGTGCGGAGTGCGCGCGGAGCGGGCTGGCGGCGGAGGGCGCGGTAGTTGTTTACAATCGTGAGGGAGCTTCAGACTCTGAGCTCCAGATCCGGGCGAGTCTCTAGGGACTCAGACTCAAACGGGAGAAGCGGGACTGTCTGGCCTCGGGCGGAACTTGAGGGCAGCTTTCTCTCCGAGGTTTGCAGCGGTTATGGGACTCTGTGAGGCAGAGTCCCTAGGGACGGAACTGAGAGCCGCCATAACTGCTCCCTCCCTGCAGATCCCCAGGGACCCGCCCCGCCCAAGCCCTGCGCGGCAGAGCCATCTGCCGGAGATAGCTGCAGGCAAACGCTAGATTAGCACCTCCCTAGAGCTCCAGGACAGAAGTTCTCCCACTGCAGACACAGCTGATTCTCACAGCAAATTGGCCTGGAGGCCAATCCCACCGAGTGTTACTTACAACAATTCAGGCTTAACTACAACAAGACTGTGCACAAAGACCACAAGGGGGAGCACCAAGAGTGTTCTCCTCAGGTCATTGGGGCGGCTGAGGCCCTGA
>NW_006297152.1:328583-341276 GCF_000327345.1 Myotis davidii
GCTTGCTCTACAGCAGTGGTCCGCAGCCTTCCTGTGGCCATGCCCCACCTAAGCATGTCTAACATCCTGAGGCCCTCCCCCCGCCCCCGCCACTTGTAATTCTTATTATTCAAAAACTGAGCTCCTAGTCACGTGGAGGAAGCCTCAAAGGCCGTGAACTTGGTCTAAACAAGCTTCCAAAGAACATGGCATCCATGAAAGAGAAAAATAAAAGAATGAAAGGACAGTTGAAGTACTGAAGAAGAAAAATCACTAAAATTATTTTAAAAAAATAATATGAAGTGATATAAAAAAAGCAAATAAAGTTTCAAAACATAATAGAGAACTGAAATGCATAAATATGTTATAATATATATTTATATTCAGTATATGAGGCACCCACAACCATAAGAAATGCAAAAAATTCAGTTAATAACTCATTCTCACATTGCCCCCTTAAAAATCCAATTGCCCCCCTATGGGGCATGTGCCCCACCTTGGGAACCATTGATCTAACCCCTTTCAAATTACCTCTGATCTTGAATTCTCCAAGATAGTTCTCCCATAATTTAAGATAGCACTTGCTACAGCTTCATTATTATGAAATGATAGCTAGAGTGAAACCCATTAAATTTATAGATGAAGGGATCTTATGTAAGGGATTAAACTTATTAATAATTTTTGGTCCATTATATAATTTAAAAACTTGATAGGCATAGCAATGTGTTATCTGTTGCCCTGGTTGTCTTCTCAGGTTAGCTAGGAATTGTAGCAAGCAATATATAGTCCCTGTCCTTAAGACACTTGTAGTCTAAATGGGGAAAACAAGTCAGTCACATTAAAAAATTAAATAATAATAATACAGACTAAAATAGATGTCATAAGTCCAATAGATATCAAGTATCAATTATTTGGATAGTAAAATGATAAGAAATTTAGAAGAAAGAAACAATGTTGTAAGCTTCAATGGATAGGAAAGGCATTTTAGAAGAGGTAGAATTTAACCCAAGTCGAAATATGGATAGGGAACCATCCCATTTGGAGACATAAAAATGATGTTATCCATATGAATATTCCTTCCTATACTAGCATAAGATGTGGTGTGGGTTTTGTTGTCTGCTGTTGTTGAAATTTAAGCTTTGAAGTCCACGCTTTGGTGGAAATATTTTCCATAGATAAGGGAAACCTAATCTTGAAAACCAAAGTATTTATTACTGTGTGGACAGAGCAATGGCTAACCACATGATTATTATGCGCTTCGGATATAATACTAACAATTTTGTTTTGTTTTGTTTTAGACAGACTACTCTGGTAGTTTACATTTTGTCTTTTTTGGGAATGGTTATATTTACTTTCACACTGGACCTTCAACACATTATCATCGTGTTTGTTACTGGAGGGGTGCTTGGGTAAGTATCGAAAGGTGATTAGGAGGAATAATAGCATGCTGTTATGATTCTGAAATATTACTGTGGGTTTTATTTTATAATAAGTATATTCTTATTGATTTTAGAGGGAGAGGAAGGAAGTGGGGGAGAGAGAGAAAACCATCCATCGGTTGTCTCCCACAGGTGCCCTGACCTGGGATCAAAATTGCAACCTTGGTGTGTGCCCAGATCGGGAATCGAATTGGTGACCTTTCGGTGCACAGGACAACGCTCAACCAACTGAGCCACAGCGGCTAGGGCTATTGTGGTTTTGTTAATTTTTAAAGTTCATCCAAGGGTTCTTTAACATTTTAAACTTTAAAAGGTTCATCTTGTGCACATAAATATGTAATACTTTAGGAATATAAAGAATAGTTTTAAATTGGATTTTTTTTGGTGTATGTAGGTGAAAAGTGGATAAGCCTTACTTAGTCCAAGTAACTGTATTTTTCTCAGGAAAATAGTAGACATTGTTTTGCTTCTCAGTTCTTGTGACCTTGGGGGTCAATGGATGCACAATAAAAGTGCCTTACTTTCACATACCAACCTCAAGACATTCCCTTATCCGATCGTTCGAATGGGCCTGAAAGGTAGAATGACTGCCTCTGTGTCACATTGCCCTTCTGCTAATCCTGTAATTCTGGATGCATTTTCCTAGTTTCTTCATGACTGGTTACCTCCCCTTGGGCTTTGAGTTTGCTGTGGAAATCACGTACCCTGAATCTGAAGGTACTTCATCCGGTCTTCTCAATGCTGCCGCACAGGTAAGCCTCTGACTTCCCTTCCACCTGAGTGACTGGTTTTCCGAATATTCCGGCGGATGATGAGTTTGACCCTAGTTTTTGTTTTTAAAATTCCACCTTTTAAGGAATGATTCTAGAAGTCAAATCAAGTGAGTAAAAGCGTTAAGAAAATTCTGGGGAAAACGTTATACTTGTTTTTCAAAAGCAAATTTGATGAAAATAATTATTTTATTTTAGATTTTTGGAATTCTGTTCACGCTGGCTCAAGGAAAGCTCACATCAGACTATGATCCGTGGGCAGGAAACATATTCCTCTGCGCTTGGATGTTTGTAGGCATCATTTTCACAGGTAAATCAGGCTATTTTTCTGGCAAACGTACTTGTATCAGATTGTCTTTATGTTTAATTTTCACGTATATTGATTCTGAATGGCTTGGCAGAACTCAAGACAAAAATGAGATAGAACGCAGGCTATGATTTCTTTTCTTCCAACGATATGAAGCTGTTAATTTATCATTCAGGTTTCGAATTCAATACAGTCACTCTGCACAGAAAGCAAAACTGTTGCAACATGCCGAAACCGGTTTGGCTCAGTGGATAGAGCGTCGGCCTACGGACCGAAAGGTCCCAGGTTCGATTCTGGTCAAGGGCATGTACCTTGGTTGCGGGCACATCTCCAGTAGGCAGCTGATCGATGTTTCTCTCTCATCGATGTTTCTAACTATCTTTCTCCCTTCCTCTCTGTAAAAAAAAAAATCAATAAAATATATTAAAAAAAAAAAAAAGAGCTGGAGTGGGCATACCCACCCTCGAGTTCTGATTCTGCTACTCACTCGCTGTGTGACATTAGACAAGCGACTTCATCTTTCAAATCCTCCTTCCCTCGTTTATGCAATAGGGTATTTAAAAGCCTGCCTTCAAGGGTTGTTATGAGAATCAGTGGAGGTGTCTAGCACCTAGGACAAGCCTAATCATGTTAGCTATTACTACAATGTCGTGGTGGTGTAAGAAGTCAAATGGTGGCGATGGAAATAGCATTCGGCATGATTAGCCAGTTCTTACACTTCTTGGGTGTAATCAGAAGAGCCCAGAGCAGGAGAGTGGGTAGTGCCCCACCTCCAGAGAAAGAGCATGCTCAAGAACTTGGATCCATAGTTTGTCCAGACATACAGTGTAAAATTGGATTCTGAAGCAATGCATGTCCAGTAGTGCTCTCTGGTCCATACTGGCTTCTACTGTTATTTCACTTGCTCATTTCTTTCTGCCGCCCTTTACCAACACGAGAGACAGAATCTATCCAGAAGATGGGAAGCAAGGCTTTCTTTACATTTACTGAATACCTGATCATTCTTTTTGAAACCGCAAACATGAAATCTTACCAGTGGTGAACATTTATTTCGGAAATACACAACCACCTAAGATCACCGTCGTTCACTTGTTATGTTTGAAGAGCATGAGTGTCCCCCGTGCCCTCCAAGGAAACCATCCCAAGGGGCATTAGAGATCGGCTCCCCCACATATGTTGTCAGTTTGGCTCAAGTAAACTCCTAAAATTTCTCTAAAAACAAAACAAAAAGCCAAAAAAAATGTACATCCTGCTATGAGGGAGTTTCCCCCGTTTTCTTCAGTTAGTGATATAAAACATACAAAACGTTGAGGCATGTAATACTTTAACTGCCTAACTACTGATATGTCATAAATAATCCCATGTTGACTCTTAATTTCCAGGGAAAGTAACATATGTCTATCAAATAGTGTTATTATTTTTTAATATATTTTTATTCATTTCAGTGAGGAAAGGAGAGGGAGAGAAACATCAATGGTGAGAGATCAATCATCGATCCGCTGCCCCCTACTGGGGATCAAGTCCGCAACCCAGGCATATGCCCCTGACTGGAATAGAACTGGGACTCCTCAGTCCGCACGCTCACGTTTTATCCACTGAGCCAAACCGCCTAAGGCGTTGTTGTATTTTTTAAAAATATATTTTTGTTGATTTCAGAGAGAGGACAGGAGAGGGAGAGAGAGAAACATCAGTGACGAGAGAGAATCATTGATAGGCTGCCTCCTGTACACCCGCTACTGGGGATCGAGCCTGAAACCCTACACCAGGAATCAAACAGTGATTTCCTGGTTCATAGATCAACGCTCAACCACTGAGCAACCACTGTCTGTGCTGTTATTGTTGAACTTTTGAAAAAGGGAGCTGTTTTGAACTCTGTTTTTACATTATTTTTATAATCAGATTCAAAAATGTCAATTCAAGCAAATCAAGTCGTGAAAAAAGTGAAAAAAGAACTTTGAAATTGTTTTACGTCAATGCTTCTCCCATCTAAAAATGCTATGTAATTTCTCGCACATGTTGAGAATTTTACTGGAGGGACTGTGATGGATTCACTTGTATAGACAGGAAAGAGGGCTGGGAAGTCCTGAGGTGTGATGAAGGTGGTACCTTTTCTTTTTACATTTCTTCCCCTGGAATTGCTGGGAGTTCTTGCTTTGACATAGGAATTAGCATTTGAATGCAGTTCCTGTAAAGCACATTATTTGTCCACAGCCCATCTGCATCCCTTGAAAAAAGTGGGTAATAATGCCATTCATAGTTTTTGTAAATCCTACAGTTAGTATTAATGATAAAATACACATTTTTTCCATATTAAAAAAATAAGTGAGTAGCCTCTTTAATTTGGCAAATTGTACAACATTGTATGTAGAGCTGATCAGTCAATGGCAATCATGGCTGCAATTTAAAGCTTAGTGTTTTAATATCTAAACTGCTTTTAAATATGATCTCAATGCACAACATCACCAGTTTCTTCAAGTCATTTACATATGTCCAATTAGCTCAGCATAAATATCTGAATTTCTAAACTGTTGGTATCAGCAATGGAGCAGAAGTATAAGGGAGAATGTGGATTTCAAAGGACGCCTTAGACTAACTTTTATGACACCAATTTTACTTTATTTTATGACTGACTAGAGTAGTGAACTACCCACCAGCTTTTATCTTCTTTGCTTATTTCAAACTCTCCTTGAGCAGTCAGTCTATGGACTAACTACCACTTACACTAGTAACTCCAAATCTGTGTCTCCAGACCCTGATCTCTTTTACATCCAATCAGAGATTTATCTTCAGACCTGGATGTTCTCTGGGCATCTCAGCCTGTCCAGGACTGAACTTACCATCTTCTCATCATACATATTCCTCTTGTTTTTTAGTTTCTTTTTTTTTTTTAGAAAGTGTGATTTAGTTGTTTTTCTTTTCTTTTTTAATATATGTTATTGATTTTTTACAGAGAGAAAGGGAGAGGGATAGAGAGTTAGAAACATCGATGAGAGAGAAACATAGATCAGCTGCCTCCTGCACACTCCCTACTGGGTATGTGCCCACAACCAAGGTACATGTCCTTGACCGGAATCGAACCTGGAACCCTTGAGTCCACAGGCCGACGCTCTATCCACTGAGCCAAACCGGTTAGGGCTGTATATTTAGTTTCAATGACTAGGACCACCATGTATTCATTCAGTTGGTATTCATTCAGTTGCCCAAACGAGAAAACTTAAGTCACCCACTTTTTTCTTTCTGTCCTCCCTATGTTTTTTATATTCTTTGTAGGTGTGTTATTGAGCATTTAATGACTCTTTTTACCTGCTTTATGTCCATTTTTCATATTCTATCGAAGCAACGAGTCTTACGGTTCTATTCTCAAATATCTCTAAACTTGTCCCTTTATCTCCATTTCTCACATATGCATGCCTCACCATGCCTCTCTCAGCAGGATTAAAGCCTCTTTTCTTTTTCAAAAAAATATATTTTATTGATTTTTTACAGAGAGGAAGGGAGTGAGATAGAGAGTTAGAAACATTGATGAGAGAGGAACATCGATCAGCTGCCTCCTGCACATCTCCTACCGGGGATGTGCCGGCAACCCAGGTACATGCCCTTGACCGGAATCGAACCTGGGACCCTTCAGTCCGCAAGCCGACGCTCAATCCACTGAGCCAAACCGGTTTCGGCTGGATTAAAGCCTCTTAACTGACCGTCCTGTCTCTAATCTTGTTGCCAAAAATGATCCTCCTGCCAGACGGAGCTCCTTGAGTTACCAGTCCCAAAGTTTGTACGTGTCCCCGAAGCTTCAAAAGGCCAGTATTAAAAATTTCAGAGCTTGGAGTAAGGAAAGGTTCATTTGATCAAGAAGGCACCACCAGCTTAAGAAGATGAGGATGCCGTAGACATTCCTCAAATCCATTTTAAGAGAGCCCAGAATTCAGGCTTCTTTTATGTCAAAGGAAAACAAGTGAGGAAAGGAGGGAGGGCAAGATGTGACTGAGGACTCCAGATATCTGGATGCCACCAGGGGTCCAGGGAAGAGGGTGAATCTCTACCTCTCTTTGTTCCTGGCCCACTGATGTTGACCCCTACTGGTCTGAGCCTGCTCTTGAGGCTCCTGCAAATCTTTGATAAACAGTCATAATTTTGTACATATTTTCCTACCTCTGAGAGGCACCCCCTGGCAAGGGCTATTCTTTCAACAACTCAAGCCTCCAGCAGCATTCCTCTAATGATTAGCATAGCTACAGCAGGAGCTATGTGCCTGAAAGCCTTGGGGAAAATGCAGGCTAGAATTAAGATAGAGTCAGAGAGACTGAGAGAGCGTTTCACTCTATTACAGCCCTGATAGCATCCTCCCCTCTCAGATGCAGTGTAAACTCTTTACACGGTGTCCACAATACCTACCAACCCAGCCCCGTATCCTGCCATCTCCCTCAATGATCCCTGACTACCTCTGGTGCCAAGAATAGGCTAAGCTCTTCCTGTCCCAATAGCTTTGCATATGCTGTAATCTGCCCGCCCAGAATGCCTTCCTCTGTCCTCCCATATGTTTGACAAGTTCCTACTCATTGTTCAAGTTTCAATTCAAATGTGTCTCCTCTGGCAAACCTTCCCTGATTTCCTTTGCCTAACATAGGCATCCCCCCGCCTCCATGCTCCCATGACACCTTATACCACCCTGAATTGTTGCAGTTCAGTATACAGTGCCTACATGTCAATATCTCCCTACATGGGAAGGTGCTTTAGGGAAAGGTACATCTTTGTATCCTTGTTTCCTGGCATCTTGTATTTCCTCACTAATGAATGACTTGCTAATTAAGTCAGTGGCTTAGAGAGGTACTCTTACTTTTTCAGACCACAAGGATGCCATTGAGTATTATGGCACTGTGGTAGGCCAAATTTGACAAGATTAAAAAAGACTTTGCACTACTTAGAGAAAGTACAATGCTACTTACTCTGAAGTAACTGTTGGTGCTTCTGTTTCAGCATTAATCAAGTCTGATCTGAGGAGACACAACATAAATACAGGAATTACGAACGGCGATATTAAAGCTGTAAGTAATAAATACTTCTATGATTATACTATTGAAAAATGTGTGCATGGAAGAAGTGTGAAGCCAATCTATTCCTCAGCTCTTTCTTTATCCCTGAGCCGATGGTTGATCGGGCATAATGCACGTGCCAGATGTTATAAACTTTCTCATCTTCTGATTCTTTCCACAGGTGCCAGTTGATAGTCCCACAGATGAAGAATTAAAAACTGTTATGATGTCCAAGCAGTCAGAACCAGAAATTTGAGCTGAAAAGAAAAGTTAGTATCATGTGATATTTGAGCTGTAAGGCTTGGTTCATAGGTTATGAGGAATGGACACTTACTTGAAAATTACTGTATGGCTCCTACATGCAGTTACTGTTTTGCTGAATTATTAACTGAAGCAATATTTTGCTTACATCCTTTTAACACTACCATTATCTAACGAGTGTCCCATTTTTAGTCTTCTATCATCTATCTCAAAGGAAGCTTCTTGATATTTATTTTTCAAAAGTCAATGTTTTTCTTTTTTGTGGAAAATGGAAGCTTACATGGCTTTCTAAAATGATCGTGTGGAGGTCTAATCCCTTTAAGTCACAGAAGAGGACGTACAATTTATATGTAAAAATACCCAATAGGACCAAGTGTCCTATTGGCTCCCTTTCCAGCTGTCGAACCCCCTGAGTGTGCGTACAGTGTAGCGACAGGACACTTCAGTCCACAGGACACTTCAGTCCACCGAGGGGCAGTGCTGGGATGCTACTTCCTGACAACTGCTACGGTTTCCCGTTTCTTACATTCTCGTTACAAAGCGCCTTGTAACAGGGACTGACATTGACCATATAACCATTCAGTGTACAGACAACCCACCCACGACTTTGGTCTTATGTTCTAGTTAAGCTCAGGAGCCAGATACAGGCTCAGCATCTTGACTTCTCTTCTCTGTCTTCTTATCATGGGAGAAATGGTAACCTATATTTATGCACTCCGGTTTGAAAGAGAGATGTTTTGTACCCACTGGCTTTTTTACTCACTTTTTTTCCCCCCAATATATACCTTTCTAGTAAGAAAATTTCATCATATGTGTAACTGGCTTTTCCATGATTTCTTATATCACATCCTATACTTTTGCCTTGAAGATTCCTAAGATGAGGAAATCTGTGCCCAGCCTGGGTGGTCCGATTTAGTGGAGACCGCTTAAAATGCTGTCTAGCCCTGGGCTGTGTGGCTTGGTTGGTTGGAGCATCCTCTCATGCGCTGAAAGGTGGTGGGTTCAATTCCCAGTCAGGGCTACTCAGGTTTCAGTTTGATCCCCAGTTGGGGTGAGTATGGGAAGCGACTGATCAATGTTTCTCTCTTTCCCCTTCCTCTCTAAAATCAATAAAAAAGGGCATGTCCTCAGTTGAGGATTTTAAAAAATGCTATCTATGCTAATTCTCCAGTGTCATTTTTAAAAAAAATATATTGATTTTTTACAGAGAAGAAGGGAGAGGGATAGAGAGTTAGAAATATCAATGAGAGAGAACCACTGATCAGCTGCCTCCTGTATACCTCCTACTGGGGATGTGCCTGCAACCAAGGTACATGCCCTTGACCGGAATCGAACCTGGGACCTTTCAGTCTGCAGGCTGACGCTCTATCCACTGAGCCAAACCAGTTAGGGCTCCAGTGTCATTTTTAAATTTTTTTTTAATTTTTATTGATTTTAGAGAGGAAGGGAGAGGGAGGGAGAGGGAGATAGAAACATCAGTGATGAGAGAGAATCATTGATTGGCTGCCTCCTTATTAGGGACTGAACCTGAAACTTGGGCATGTGCCCTTGATGGGAATCGAACCCGGGACCCTTCCATTCACAGGCCAGTGCTGTAGCCAAACAGGTAGGGCTCTCCAGTGTCATTTTTTATGACTATTCTCCTTTGAGAAATACAGTACCCAGGCATGTGCTCCCTCGGTTTGTCAAGAGAATGGGTCTTGTCTTCACCACATTGTACAGTCTCCATACTGTAGGAACAGTCAGCGCTTTCACACACTCAGGGGAAGCAGCATAGGACCAAATGTGTTTCCACAGTGCCTACCTCTGCGTTTTGTTTACAGTGAGAATTTAGATGTTGTTCACATCCTGAGTCTCTAAACTGATAAGGGAATATCCTCTTCAGAGTAATGACATTTATCAGCCGTGATATTTATATTATGTCCACACAAACAAGAAAAGCCAACCCGCTGTACCCTTGATACCCTGGAAGTGAATTAGCAGCTCTGATCTGAGCATCACATATGCATCGCTTCATCCTGGAACGATAACATCGTCTGTAATCAACCGATTATGTAGAATCTTACCCAGAGGCTGTGTCACCAGAACAACTCGGCTGGGAGCCAGGAACTCCCGGTCCTGGATCTGTTTCTAGCTGTCCCTTCATCCATATAATGAATGTATTCGATTTGATCTCAAAGATCTTTCAAAAAGTCATCATGGGGTGGACCAAATCATGGTACCACAGGAACTAAACTAAAATATAGCTGAGACCTTCCCTGGGCAATTGGATAAACACTATGTTTGTTACTTTGTGGATACGGGGATTTAAAATCTGTCTTTTTAGCCTTTTTATTCAGTTGGTGAGAGCTCTGGCAGAATATGCTGACTCATTAACTTCCTTAGCTATTTACATCAAGATTTTATGGCCCCAAATATATTCTAAGGTCCCTCCTTTGAGTGATTGTTGTTGTTTTTTTGTTTGTTTGTTTTTTAAATATATTTTTATTGATTTCAGAGAGGAAGGGAGAGAGAGAGAGAAGGATAGAAACATCAATGATGAGAGAGAATCATTGATCGACTGCCTCCTGCACAACCCCAGTGGGGACTCAGCCTGCAACTGGGGCACATTCCTTGATTGGAATCAAACCCAGGACCCTTCAGTCCACAGGCTGATGCTCTATCCACTGAGCCAAACTAGCTAGCGCGATGGTTTTTTGTTTTTAAACTATCAGTGTTATTTGAGATAATCATGTACTTGTTGAGTTCTTGAAATTACAAATAAAAATTGGAATACTTTATTTCTGAAAAGCATATACTAGTACATGTCATATCTATTTTTCCTTGTTAATAAAAGAATGAAATATATGAGAAAATACAAAATGAATTGATAATTTTTCTGTCACTTAGTTAAAGTTATCTGTAACATGTCAAACAAGAATATCATATAATTCTGTATCATATCTGGGAAATGGAGTTGGGTAACCAACACGTGTGTAAATTTTTAATCAAATGATTTGAGAGAAAAATCAGATGCTTTCCATAGCTGTTGCATTTATAACTGTCACAAATACAGCTTTTGCCCTCTGTGAATGTGGGAAAATGTCTTTAAAACTCTGTTTATGTGTAAACTCAGAGTATTTTTGGGAGAATCCCTGTCTGTCTTAAGTCATTTTTCATGTTCTGATTACTTGCTCTTTGTAATACTTGTCTGTATGCTTGTTCTTCAGTATTTCAGACTGGAAATAAATTTATTTTTTTAATGTTAATTCTGTATGGCTTTTTTTTTTAAGATCGGATACTTAAGTACCCATGGGGAGTGGAAAGAGACGATAAGATTTCAGAATGGGCGGGGGAGGGAGCGAGGTGGTTTGTGGAGCTAAGTCAGTGTAGCATGGGGGCTTATTCCTCTCCTTTCTTTGATGCCTGTCCCCTCCTGGGCAGATTGGCTGCCCGCAGTGAGCCACCACGGGACACTACGCCTAAGCTTCAGACCTCTCTCGACCTTTTTCTCCCGGTACCTTGTGCCTGTATAGTACCTTATGTCCTATAGACGTGTCATTTTTCCTCAAAGCCTTACTGTTTAACATCATAAAAGTGAAAAGTGGGGGGAGTTTTCACTGAAAAACAGAGTATAATAAGTGTTCTTATTTCTAAAGGCAGAACTGGGTAGTTTTTTAAAGAAGTCAAGAAGAAGGGAATTGGTAGTCTAAAGGGAGATGCTGCCTCCTACGTAACCTGGAAGCCCTAAACAAATGCTACCACCTTCTCGTCATATTTTAATTATAATGAGTGAGATATTTCAAGGTGAGGTTTCCAGCTTTGGGTCGTTTCATAAATAGCTGAATGTTGAGGGAAAATCATCAAACTGAAATGTAAAAGAGAATACATAACATCCATCCATTACCAGTTACCCTAAAACAAATAGGGACTTCAAAATCTAAGACCTTCCTCTGATCCCTTTGAGAATCATTAACATGACATTTACATTTTCAGTGGAAAAAACTAACTTCCATCCAGGAAAAAAAAAAAAAATACAAATTCTCACTTTTCACGTGAGGCAAATATATAAGGTGAGTAACACATTTCTGAAGCCAACTCATTCTCCTGTAACCCACCTGCCCAGTCTCAGCTTCCCAGACCAAGCCACCGGCTCCCACATACTGCCCCTCCCTCTCTGCAAATCAAAGTAGTCATTCCTGTGGACAAGCTGCCCTCAGGTGACTTCGGAGCCCTGAACAGGAGCCCGTGCCTGGAAAATGCCTTTATGACATTTCCCAGCAGATAAAATGCCTTTGGGCTCCTAGTGATAGATCAGTTTCAAAGCACACTGACCGCCCAGAGGAGATGCCATCTCTTACGTCTGTACTGAGATCTAGACATGTCCTGTGAGCAGGTATGAATGGGACGGAGGAGGAGGAGATGGGGTCTGGAGGCCCTAAAGCCTCGAGAAAGGAGAAGGGGATTCAGGAAGAGGGGGGAGAGAAAGACTCAGACAAGAAGGACACCGCGCTTCATTTTCCACGTAGACAAAGTATGCACTTTTCCTTATGTCCATTATTTTAAGCCCATGAGGAAATGGTAATTAGGAAGAGCACAAACCATCAGAAACGAGTAGAAACTCGATTTCTGGTTGGAGCCCCTAGGTTTTGGCCGATAAATGCTGCTGAGCATGCCTCTCTTTCTCGGGGAAACACCAGGTTCCTCCAGGCACTGAAATGGCCCCAAACCCCCTGAAATTGATAGGTTTCAATTTCTTTCTTTCTTTTTTTTTTAATATATTTTATTGATTTTTCACAGAGAGGAAGGGAGAGAGACAGAGAGTCAGAAACATCGATGAGAGAGAGACATCGATCAGCCGCCTCCTGCGCATCCCCCACCGGGGATGTGCCCGCAACCCAGGTACATGCCCTTGACCGGAATCGAAC
>NW_006297152.1:341313-344422 GCF_000327345.1 Myotis davidii
AGGGTTAAGAACAAAAGTAACAGCGATTTTCTTTTCAGTGAAAACCCTCCAGTGGTTCTCAAGCTGTGGGTCGCGACCATCGGAAAACACATATAGCCGTTTCACAGGGGTCGCCTAAGGCCCTCGGCTGAAATAAAAGTAACAGTAGTCCAGCTAGAGTGGCTTGATTGGTTGAATGTCGTCCTCTGCACTGAAAGGTGGCTGGTTTGATTCCTCACCACAACATGAGGAACTGTATTAAAGGGTCTCGGCATTAGGAAGGTTGAGAACCACCTTTAGGGCCTAAACCTTCAAAACATATTTTGACCCAAAACCAAGACAAGTAAGCTCTAGATCAGTGATGGCGAACCTGTGACACACGAACTCATTGTTTTGCGTCCAATTGCACAATCAAGAGGTTAGTATTTGAAAAGAAGTTTCTGGAGAGGTTGCACATGGGCACAGATTCATTCATCACCTGCAAACCTATGCAATACTTGGCACTGTTATTTACAAGACGGCCCCCTTGTCCGGTTAGATTATGTTATTCACGTGCACATTTTATTGCCTTAACTGCATCAGGAATCATCATGGCATCCATCATGGCATGTAGGGCAAAGGATGGCCTTTTGAGAGCCTGGAGTCCTAGGTGTGAAACCTGGCTGTCGGATCTTCGACGCTCACATAAACCCTCTGAATTTCTGTTTCATCCTCTACTAAACAGGATGGTATTTCCTACCTTGCAGGTTTGTGGAGATGATTAAATTTAAGTGGAAGGCACACAGTTTGATCCTTAGTAAAGCAGGCCCAATATTATTCTCATTGTGAGAGACAGTATAATAGGAACTTGCTGCTGATAAGACTTGAGAGGCACTTGACTGACTTGGGGGAACACGGTGTTCAAGTCTTTGAACTGGAAGCTATTTATAGCAGCTGCCACTCCTAAAATCATTCATGTCCAAAGTGTTTAGCCACTTCTGTGTGCGTGTGGGTGCAGTGCTGAGCACTGTGCAAAGGAAATGAACCGAAAATTGACTTCTAACGAGATGGTGAAATCTGGGTAAACAGGATGGGAGTCAAAGTACTTGGGCACCAAAGAACAAAACTGAGTCACCCTGGGCAGGAAAAATTGGTTCCTGTACTTATTGCACAACCCAATAAGCTAGGAAGGAAGCTAACCACAAGTCCATCCCATGCATGTGTCATCTTACTAGGTATAAAGCAATTTGTATATTTAACACAACACCATAAACTTTCCCCATATTGTGACATGGCCCATATAGCTCTTATTTTTATTTTACTTTTAGTTTCCCCAATCTTATTGAAATATAACATGGTATTTGTTTAAGGTGTTCACCATAATGATTTCATGTATGTCTATGTTGTAAAATGATTGGCACCGTAATCACCTCAGGTAGTTACAATTTTTTTTCCTTGTGATGAGAACTTTTAAGATATACTCTCTTAGCAACTGTCAAATAACCATTATTATAAATAACTGCATAGCAGTCCAATAAGGCTAATATACCATAACTAGAGGCCTGGTGCACAAAATTCGTGCGTGGGTAGGGTCCCTAAGTCTGGCCAGCGATCAGGGCCAATCTGTGGAGTGACCAGTGGGGTGCCCGGGGCCCCAGCTTGCACCTGCCTTGGCTGGCCTAGCACTGCCTGCTTGCCAGCCTCACCTCCGCTGCTGCCACTGGTCGAGGCTGTGGGCTGGGGGCAGCTCCTGCATTGAGTGTCTGCATGTGCCCTGGTGGTCAGTGCACATCATAGCAACCAGTTGTTCCACTGGTCCTGGTCGTTCTGCTGGTCGGTTGATTTGTATATTAGGGTTTTCTATAGATAGATTTACTTAATGGTTCCCTATTCGTGGACATGCATGTCATCCACTTGACATTTCTTGAGCATGTACACTTTTGTCAGGGTTTACATTAGCAGCTGGAAATATAAACACTGTCTCTCTCAAAATGCTCAAAGACAACAAAATAAAACGATCAGAATGCACAGCACTTGGTCAGAGATGGTACGCCTGCAATGAACCAGAGTCTCCTCCTGCAGGACAGGGATGTGCAGGGGCACGCTCTGCGCTCACTCTTGGGATCAGGCTTTTCTCTTCTTTGAACAGAGGAGACTGTACCACTTAGGAAGCCCTAGTGTCATTATTTTACACCCCTGCTGTCTCTCTTCTCTCTGCCTGCTCCACCACTCACCCTCACTTGCAGGTTTGTCAAAACTTTCTCTCAGCTCCCACTATTTCAAGAGAAGTAATGGCCTGAAGTACAATAGCAGATTGTGTTTGTATTTTATTTTATTTGTTTGTTTTGTTATTGTTGTTTTTGTTGTTATTTCAGAAAGAGAATGGGAGAGTGAGAGACGGATAGAACCATCAATGATGAGAGAGAGTCACTGATTGGCAGCCTCCTGCACGTCCCCCACTGAGGATGGAGCCTGCAACCTACGCATGTGCCCTGATTTGGAATCAATCGGCGACCTCCTGGTTCATAGGTCGATGCTCAACCACTGAGCCACACCAGGCAGGGCTGTGTTTGCATTTTAAATTGGTCCAGTCTAAATGGGTAAGGCTCAGATAGTCTCAATCATCCAGTAAGATAGACTAAATAGTCTTTGCACCTCCTTGTGTTCCAGAAATCACTCAGCTTTAGGCTGCTGCCTCTTAGGCCTACAGTAAATCCGACTTTTTTTTTTAAATCATTGAAAAGCTGATGACCCATGCCTGGCACAGAGATGCAAGAGCCGTTTCTACTCCAAAAATGGGGAGAGCATGCCCTCTACTGGCATGCTCTGTTTTCAACTGTTTCATACGCACTGAATTTTTCTGGGATTACTACCGTCCCACCCGTGTGTGTGTGTGTGTGTGTGTGTGTGGCCTCTTAGGTACAGTAAATCTGACTTTTTTTTTTTTAATCATTGAAAAGCTGATGACCCATGCCTGGCACAGAGATGCAAGAGCCGTTTCTACTCCAAAAATGGGGAGAGCATGCCCTCTCCTGGCATGCTCTATTTTCAACTGTTTCATACTCACTGAATTTTTCTCTGATTACTACCGTCTCACCCGTGTGTGTGTGTGTGTGTGTGTGTGTGTGTGTGTGTGTGTGTGTGCGCTGTG
>NW_006297152.1:349281-352855 GCF_000327345.1 Myotis davidii
CCGCCTCTCCCGTGTGTGTGTGTGTGTGTGTGTGTGTGTGTGTGTGTGTGTGTGTCCGCTGTCTGGGCAATGCAACATGGGCCAGTGATGAAACACTAGTCATCAACAACTTTTCACATTTCTAGTGACATTTCCAAGACAAATTAATGGAATGGTCGGTGAATGTGCTGACTCAGCTTAGCGGCTCTGCACAACTTCTGTAAAATGAGAGAGAATGTGGAATCCATGAGCCGTTCCTGTGGCTCGCGGGGTGCCCTCTGGCTACGCTGCTCCAGACCAAGGCTCGTTCCCATCTCTGCAGACCAAAGATCAAAAAGCAGCGGGCCTGCTCTGAAATGCAACAGGCTCAGAGGATTTGGACACAATGTGAGTCTGAGCCAGGTACTTTGGGAATGTGTGAAAGCAAGTTCTGCGAGTAGCCTGTCCCTGGGAGAGCGAAAGCATCCTGCAAGGGGTAACACCAGCATTGCCCCTGTCTTTTGCTTCTCAGGCAGGCTCTCCAATCTTTTTCTCCTGCTGGCACACCTAGAAAAGGATCCTATTAGTACCACCGACAGGAGGGCCCCTGGCATGACCCCTAGGGCCCCAGGTCCTGCCTCCCACGCTGGGCTCAGGGCGCACTCTCTGGCACACCATACCCCAGAGGTTCTCCAACTCGAGTGTGCCTCAGCCACCTGGCAGGTTTGTTAACACACGAGGTGGCCCTAACCAGTTTGGCTCAGCGGATAGAACGTTGGCCTGCGGCCTCAAGGGTCCCAGGTTCGATTCCGGTCAAGGGCATGTACCTTGGTTGCGGGCACATCCCCAGTGGGGAGTGTGCAGGAGGCAGCTGATCGATGTTTCTAACTCTCTATCCCTCTCCCTTCCTCTCTATAAAAAATCAATAAAATATATTTAAAAAAAAAAACAACCACACACGAGGTGCCCCGCCCACCCCCAGAGATTCTGATTCTGCAGGTCTGAGGCGGAGCCTGAGAATTTATATTCCTCACCAGTTCCCGGGTAATGGTGATGCTGCTCCAGGGCCCACAGTTTGAGAACTCCCGCCCTTCGGTGGCTGCCCCACCGGCCTTGCTTCCCCTGGCAGGCCAAGCGCACCCCGAGTGCCTCTCAAGTGAGTCCACCGGGGCTCAGCACCCCTCCCCAAGGATGCCCCCGCCACCCCTGCCCCCAAAACGCTTCCTCTGGCCTCATACGAAATACAACCTGGCAATTTTTCTCATTGTCCAGATGGGAGGCTTTTGTATTTCCCCCTTGATGAGGAACGAGGTAGAGATTTGGTTTCCAGACACCCCCCAGGGCGAGGGCACCTGGGACTCTGGTGGAGGAGGAATGCAGATGGCACAGTGGGCCCATCTCCAGCTCATGTGGGACCACACACCACCAGACACCTGCCTCTGTGCAGAAGCAAACTTCAGCCACCCACGGGTAGAGACAGTCGCCGGGGCCAGGCTGATTCCTAGAGAGTGTCGGCTGTCACTCTTCGCTATTTCCTCCCCTCGCCTTTTCTCTGGACAGATTCAGAAAACAGGGTGGATTTGAGAAGGGAGCCAAGGACTGCTGAGAGGAAGGGAAGGTTGGAAAACCCGGCTCCAGGAAAGCGGTTTCCCCCCTGGTGAAGACAGCACCCACACCCTGTGCCCACAGCCCTTTCACTGTCACTCAGCCAGGAAAGCAATCAACACCTTTACCTGGTTTGGAGGAAAGGTAGCCAGAAAGAGAAGAGAGACTGCCCCAGCAAGTGGGCAGGGGATCCACCACTTTAACCAGGGAAATTCATAGACTTGAAGCGAGGGCCTCTTTCTTCTGAAAGTGCAGAGGAGGCGGGAGGAAAGCTCTGTGGTCCTGATTTTTATGCTCTAGGAATCACCCAGGGCGGCCACAGTGGGTCAGACCCACACAGGACACCACTTCCCTGAATTATTCACTTCCGAAACTATCCAGTATGGGTTCGCCTAACCCAGTGGTCGGCAAGCCACATGCGGCTATTTGGCCCCTTGAGTGTGGCTCTTCCACAAAATACCACGTGCGGGTGCGCACGTACAGAGGGAAGTTGACTTAAAACTTTAAGTAAAGTTTATTAAGTTAATTTTAGGGAACGTTGTGGAGTGAAGGAAGATGTAGTGTCGAGGATTGAGAAAGGTATGTTGAGATGGTTTGGACATATAGAGAGGATGAACGAAAGGAGATAGGAAACAAGTATACAAGACGAGTGTGGATGGGAGAGTTGGAAGGGGTCAACCTCAGCGAACGTACCTCAAGCAGACTGAGGACGCTTTTAGCAAAGGCCAGCTTAGGAGTACCCTTATTAAGTTAATAACAATGTACCTACCTATATAGCTTAAGTTTAAAAAATTTGGCTCTCAAAAGAAATTTCAATCATTGTACTGTTGATATTTGGCTCTGTTGACTAATGAGTTTGCCGACCACTGGCCTACCCCTTCTTCTGCCTGTTTATCACTCCCCAGCCCCCATTATTTATAAGGATAATGAACTGTATGATAAGGACATCTTTTTTCTTTTTTAGCAAGGTGTAGGGCAAAAGTCCAGTGAACCACACCCACCTACTGCCAAGTCAGACACCCAGAGAGAACTTGAGGTCCATATATGTTGGGTTCTTTCATGGCCATTGCATACTGAATGAAGCTCAAGGCATAAATCAAATCGTGCCTTTCTCACGTTTATTTTAGGGATGGCTACGTAGTTTCAAGTCTGCAGCAGAGAATTTACATGAAGAAGCTACCTTGGTTGGACACCACTTCCCTGAATTATTCACTTCCAGAACTATCTGGTATGTGTTCGCCTAACCCAGTGGTCGGCAAACCGTGGCTCGCAAGCCACACGCGGCTCTTTGGCCCCTTGAGTGTGGCTCTTCCACAAAATACCATGTGCGGGCGCACACGTACAGTGCGAAGTTGACTTAAAACTTTAAGTAAAGTTTATTAAGTTAATTTTAGGGAACGTTGTGGAGTGAAGGAAGATGTAGTGTCGAGGATGGAGAAAGGTATGTTTAGGAGTACCCTAATTAAGCTAGTAAAAATGTACCTACCTATATAGCTTAAGTTTAAAAAATTTGGCTCTCAAAAGAAATTTCAATCGTTGTGCTGTTGATATTTGGCTCTGTTGACTAATGAGTTTGCCGACCGCTGGCCTAACCCTTCCTCTGCCTGTTTATCACTCCCTCATCCCCCATTATTTATAAGGATAATGAATGATAAGGACTTCTTTCTTCTTTTTTAGCAAGGTGTAGGGCAAAAGTCCAGTGAACCACACCCACCTACTGCCAAGTCAGACACCCAGAGAGAACTTGAGGTCCATATATGTTGGGTTCTTTGATGGCCATTGCATATTGAATGAAGCTCAAGGCATAAATCAAATCATGCCTTTCTCACGTTTATTTTAGGGATGGCTACGTAGTTTCAAGTCTGCAGCAGAGAATTTACATGAAGAAGCTACCCTGGTTTGGGGTGACATGTATAGTGAGGTGGCTGTGGCCCATCTGGTGGACCCAGGAGAACAGTGGGGCACCTGGGGACCACTCTGTGGACATCAGCCCTGCCCCAGAATGGGGAAG